>NC_134088.1:23780379-24129962 GCF_000715075.1 Nicotiana tabacum | reverse complement strand
ATTCGCAGAACTCCATCTTCCCCCACAGCAACCTGTTTGGCATCACCGTGCCGCACCGTGTCCTTAAGGACAAGTAAATGAGGATCATCATACTGCCTCTCTCTGATGCGCTCATATAAAGAACACTGAGCGACTGTGCAAGCTAGAACCCGACTGGATTCTGAAACATCTAACCTCACGAACTGATTAGCTAAAGTCTGAACATCTGCAGCTAATGGCCTCTCACCAACCGGAATATACGCAAGACTGCCCATACTCACAACCTTTCTACTCAAAGCATCGGCCACCATATTGGCCTTTCCGGGGTGATAAAAAATGGTGATATCATAGTCTTTCAACAACTGCAATCATCTTCTCTGCCTCGAATTAAGATCTTTTTGTTTGAACAGGTACTGAAGGCTACGATGATCAGTAAATACCTCACACGAGACACCGTAGAGGTAATCCCTCCAAATCTTTAGTGCATGAACAATGGTTGCCAGTTCTAAGTCATGAACATGATAATTCTTCTCGTGAACCTTCAATTGCCGCGACGCATATGCAATCACCCTACCATCTTGAATTAATACTGCACCAAGACCAATGTAAGATGCATCACAATATACTATATACGGTCCTGAACCTGTGGGTAATACCAACACTGGCGCCGTAGTTAAAGTATTCTTGAGTTTCTGAAAAACTCAACTCACACTCGTCTGACCATCTGAATGGGACACTTTTCTGGGTCAGTCTGGTCAATGGGTTTGCTATAGATAAAAACCCTTCCATGAACTGACGATAATAACCTGCTAAACCCAAAAAACTCCGGATCTCTGTAACTGAATTAGGTATAGGACAATTCTGAACAACCTCAATCTTCTTAGGATCCACCTTTATGCCTTCTGGCGATACAACATGCCCCAAAAAAGCAACTGAGTCTAAACAAAACTCACATTTTGAAAACTTGGCAAAAGTGTGAAGCACACTTCGAAGATGCTGCTCATGCTCCTCTCGACTGCTAGAGTAAATCAAGATATCATCAATGAATACAACCACAAAAGAATCCAAATAAGGCTTGAACACCCGATTCATCAAATCCATAAATGCTGCTGGGGCATTTGTCAATCCAAATGACATCACTAGAAATTTGTAATGCCCATACCGAGTCCAAAAAGCTGTTTTAGGACATCAGATGCCCTAATCTTCAACTGATGGTAACCAGACCTCAAATCGATCTTCGAAAATACCTTGGCACCCTGAAGCTAATCAAATAAGTCATCAATTCTTGCAGCAGATATTTGTTTTTTATATTGGCCTTGTTCAATTGCCGATAATCTATACACATCCGTATAGAGCCATCTTTTTTCTTTATAAATAATACTGGTGCACCCCAGGGCGAGACACTGGGTCTAATGAATCCCTGATTAAGCAAGTCTTGTAACTGCTCTTTCAATTTTTTCAACTCTAGCGGGGCCATACGGTATGGTGGAATAGAAATGGGCTGAATGTCCGGAGCCAAATCAATACAGAAGTTAATATCTCTGTCGGGTGGTATCACCGACAAATTTGCAGGAAATACTTCTGGAAATTCACGAACAACTGGTACTGACTGACTCCATAGAAGGAACATCCGCACTGGGATCGCGAATATAAGCCAAATAGGATAGACACCCTTTCTCTACCATACGCCGAGCTTTCATATAAGAAATAACCCTGCTGACAGAATGACCAGGAGTTCCTTTCCACTCTAACCGAGGTAACCCCTACATGGCTAGGGTCACTGTCTTGGCATGACAATCCAATATAGCATGATAAGGTGACAACAAATCCATACCCAAGATGACATCAAAATCTACCATATCAAGAAGTAGAAGATCCACACTAGTCTCCAGATTACCAATAGTAACCACACACGAACGATAGACATGATCAACTACAACAGAGTCTCCCACCGGTGTAAATACACACACAGAAGCACTAAGAGAATCACAAGGCACAACCAAATATGAAGCAAAATAGGAGGACACATAGGAATAATTAGATCCTGGATCAAATAGAACTGAAGCATCTCTATGACAAATTGGAATAATACCTGTGATCACAACATCAGATGAATCGGCCTCAGGCCTAGCTGGAAAAGCATAAAATCAGGGCTGGGCCCCACCACTCTGAACTGCGTCCCTGGGACGGCCTCTAACGGTCTGACCTCCACCTATAATGGACTGACCTCCACCTCTAATGGCCTAACCTCCACCTCTAATGGCCTAACCTCCACCTCTAGCTGCCTGACCCCTACCTCTAGCTGGCTGAGCAGGCGGTGAAGCAACCGGTGCCGGTATGATGGTACAAGAATCTTGCCGAGATCTGTTACTTGCCAATCTAGGGCAATACCCCCTGATGTGACCAATGTTCCCATACTCATAACACCCATCCTGATACCGTGGCTGCTTAAGCAGAAGCTGACCCAAATGGGCCGGTTAACTGCCGTAGTAACTATGGAGTGGAGGTGCACTGATAGGAGCTGAATGTGCACTAAATGATGGCTGTCCATAGTAAGGCATAATAGGACTGTGACTCCCTGAAGCACCGGGAGATGCATGAAGTGCTGAATGAAATGGTCTGGGAGGATGACCCCTACAAAAATTACCCCTGCCTCCAGACGAGGCACCACCGAAACTACCAAACTGATGAGGCCTCTTATCAGACCTCTGCCCTCTCTCCTGTGCAAGAACCATGTCGATCCTCCTTGTGACATTAGCAGCTGCCTGAAAACAAATCTCACTTCCGGTCTCCTTGGCCATCTGAAGTCTGATAGGGCAAGTGAGTCCCTCAATAAACCTCCTCACTCTCTCTCCCTCCGTAGGTAGTAAAAGGAGATCATGACGGGCAAAATCCACAAAACGGGACTCACACTGAGTAACAGTCATACTGCCTTGCTGTAGACGCTCAAATTGCTTGCGGAATTCCTCTCTCAGTGTGATAGGAATGAACTTCTCCAGAAATAGCTGAGAGAACTGCTCCCAGGTAAGTGCAGGCGATCCAACTGGTCTGGTCAATGTATAATCTCTCCACCATCTCTTGGCAGAACCCGTCATCTGAAATACAGCAAAATCAACTCCATTGGTCCCAACTATACCCATGTTCCACAGCACCTCGTGGCAGCGTTCAAGATAATCCTGTGGGTCCTTAGAAGGTGTACCACTGAAGTGAACTGGAAAGAGCTTAGTGAACTTATTCAGTCTCAATAAGGCCTCAAAAGACATGGAGGGCCTATCACCGGTCTGTACCACAATAACCGGCTGAACTATCCCAACTGGCGGGGCAGCTGGAGCCTGATTCTAAGGAGCTATCTCCTCCGGAGCGGGAGTAGTGGTAGTTTGTGCTCATTCCCCAGCCTGTGAGATGGCTGGTGCCACTAGAAATGTACCATTCTGGGCCACGCCCTCTATAAGACTTACCAAATGGACTAGAGCGTCCTGAAGTACTGGAGTGGCTATGAATCCTTCCGGGACCTGAACTGGTCTAACTGGTACATTCTGAACTGGAACCTCCTCCTGAAGGTCCACTTGAGGTTCTTCAATAGGTGCAGCTGCTCGGGCTCTGGACTGAGCTCTACCTCAGCCTCTAGCAGGACCTCGGCCTCGACCTCTACCCCTGGCCATAGTTGCCACCGGGGGTTCTGGTCCCTGTCCATCGGTAGAGGTATTACGTGTTCTCACCATCTGCGAGAGAATAAGAGTAGAATGGTTCAATCATCGATGATAGAATAAAATCGCACGACAGAATAAGAAAGAAGTGATATTGTTCCTAAACTTCATAGCCTCTGAGAGATAAGTACAGACGTCTTCGTACCGATCCTTCAGACTCTACTAAGCTTGCTCATGGCTCATGAGACCTATGTAACCTAGTGCTCTGATACCAACTGTCACGACCCAAATTTTCCACCTTCGAACCGTGATGGCACCTAACATTTCACTTGCTAGGCAAGTCAACGTTGGAATAATATTATCAATTTTTAAAATAATTTTTAAATTTATTAATAACAAAGAACAATTACGGAAGTAAATTCTGAAATATACTGAATAATTCATAAAAACAACGGTGTCTAAATACCATCCTAGAATTAGTGTCACAAGTGCACGAGCTTCTAGAATAAATACAAATAAAGGTCTGAATAAAATAAAGCTGTCTGAAAACAAACACACAGCTAAAGTAAAATAGACGGGGACTTCAGAACTGCGGACGCTGTGCAGTTATGCTTCAAGTCTCCTCCGAGTAGCTGAAATATGAGTAAGTCTATAGTACGTCGCTGAGACCAACTCCGAAATCTGCACAAGAAGTGCAGAGTGTAGTATCAGTACAACCGATCCCATGTACTGGTAAGTGCTGAGCCTAACCTCGGCGAAGTAGTGATGAGGCTAAGGCGGGTCACTTATATTAATCTGTACGCAATATTAGTAACAACAACAAATAATAGAAATAAATGAGGTAACTCATTTATAATAATTAAAGCCAACTCAGCAGCCATAACCAATTATCATTTCAATCAATTTCCATTGCCGCGTGCAACCCGCTCTCACAATATATTCACATTCAATTCTGTTGCGGCGTGCAACCCGGTCCTCCAATATATTCATTTTAATCAAGTCTATTGCGGCGTGCAACCCGATATGTCGACTTTTAAATAAGTCTGTTGCGACGTACAACCCGATCCTCCAATATGAACTTTTAATAAGTCTGTTTCGGCGTGCAACCCGATCCTCCAATATGGACTTTTAATAAGTTTGTTGCGGCGTGCAACCCGATCCTCCAATATATTCATTATAATTAATTCTGTTGCGGCGTGCAACCCGATCCTCTAATCTATTCATTATAAGCAATCTTGTTGCGGCGATTTCCCCAATAAATGCAACAATTAATATAATATTATAAGACAACAAGTATATAATAATTATGATTTAATTATGAAACTAACAATGACAAATAGCAAATTATTATGGACATCAGGGAGAAAATAGGCAGTTTAATATTTAATATGCTAAATGTCAAATAACAATTAAGACACATAATTCAAATAGCATGTAACAATTAATGCAGGAATTCAACAATTAATATTTGATAAAGAATAGGAGAGAAACAATTATTATAATAATTAATTCATGATTTAAAACGATTTATGATTTTTTAAGTAATTATGCAAACAATTAATTTGATGACGTATAGACACTCGTCACCTCGCCTATACGTCGTTCACATGCATTTCACATAACAAATAGTTTAAGGGTTCTATTCCCTCAAGTCAAGGTTAACCACGACACTTACCTTGCTTTGCAAATTCCAATCAATTACTCAACCACAACTTTTCCTTTTAAATTTGTCTCCAAAAGCTTCAAATCTATTCATAAACAATTCAATATACTCAATACGAATCATAGGAATTAATTCCATATGAATTTACTAATTTTTCGGATAAAAATCCAAAATTCATTAAAATATTTGACAGTGGGACCCACGTCTCAAATCTCGGAAACACTTACGAAATCCGATCACCCATTCCGATACGAGTCCAACCATACAAAATTTATCAAATTCTGATATCAAATGGACCTTCAAATCTTAAATTTTTGTTTTTGGAAGATTTTATAAAAAATTCCAATTTCTTCCATATAAATCAGAAATAAATGATGTATATAGACTTAGATTTATGAAATACAATCACTATATGATAAATAACACTTACCCAGTTCGAAATCGTGAAAAACTCCTTTGAAATCACCCCTAAACCGAGTTCTAATTGAGGGTTTGTGAAAAATGAAAAAAATCCCATTTTGGTTCTGTTTTAAGTCACAGGTGTCAGGCCTTCTTCGCGTTCGCGAAGGGCTTGTCGCGTTCGCGATGATTAGCAGCCCGTGGCTTTTACATTCGCGAGTCCTCCTTCGCATTCGCGAAGGCTTTTCCCCCCTGGCCTTCGCGTTCGTGTGCCAGTGCTCGCGCTCGCGTAGAAGGACGACTGACCCCTCCCCAGGCCTTTAAAGCTTCGCGTTCACATTGAGCTGGTCGCGTTAAAGTCCCCATAGTTTCGCGTTCGCGACCCAATCTTCGCGTTCGCGAAGAAGGAAAATTCAGCCAGCCCAGTTTGCTCTTCGCGTTTGCGAGAGTACATTTGCGAACGTGATGAAGGAAATACCAGAAGCCTGGAGTTGCAGAAAATCAGATTTTTCAAAGTTCAAAATCATCTCGTATCCTATCCGAAACTCACCCGAGCCCTCGGAGCTCCAAACCAAACATGCACGCAAGTCCTAAAATATCATACGAACTTGCTTGCGTGATCAAATTGCCAAAATAACACTTAGAACTACGAATCGGACGCCAAATCAAAGGAAATATTTCAAGAAACTTTTAAATCTTATATTTTTACAACCGGACATCCGAATCTCGTCAAATCAACTCCGATTCTCCCCAAATTCGGCATACAAGTCATAAATATTATAATGGACCTATATCGGCCTGCAGAACCAAAACACAGACCCGGTGTCAATAAATCCAACATCAGTAACTTCTTAAAAATCATTCAGCTTTCAAGCTTATAAATTTTCATCAAAGTTCCATATCTCGGGCTAGGGGCCTCGGAATTCAATTTCGGGCATACGCCCAAGTCCCAAATCACGATACAGACCTATCAAAATTATCAAAAACTGATCCGGGTCCGTTTGCTCAAAATATTGACCAAAGTCAACTCAGTTGAGTTTTAAAGCTCTATTTCTCATTTAATCTATTTTTCACATAAAAATTTTTCGGAAAATTGTACGGACTGCGCACGCGAGTCGAGGAATAATAAATAGTACTTTTTGAAGTCTTAGAATACAGAATTAAAAATTAAATTTAAAGATGATATTTTGGGTCATCACATCAGGACTCGTTATAGCCACTATGAATTTCTTGTGATGTCATTTGGGCTAACCAATGCCCCAGCAGCATTTATGCACTTGATGAATAGCGTATTCCAGACATATCTTGACTCATTTGTTGTGGTATTTATTGATGATATCCTGATGTACTCACGTAGTCAGGAGGAACATGTATATCACTTGGGTATTGTATTCCAAAGGCTGAGAGAGGAGAAACTTTATGCCAAATTATCTAAGTGTGAGTTCTGGTTTAGTTCGTGTGATGACCCAAAATGTCATATTTAAATTTAATAAGTAATTTTGTGTTCTAATACCCTAAAAAGCACCATTTATTATTCCTCGACTTGCGTGCGCAATCCGTATAATTTTTTGAAAAGTTTTTATGTGAAAAATGGATTAAAATGTAAAATAGAGCTTTAAAACTCAACTAAGTTGACTTTGGTTAATATTTTGAAAAAATAGATCCAGATCAGTGTTTTGACAATTCCGGTAGATCCGTATCGTGATTTGGGACTTGGGCGTTTGCTCGGAATCGAATTCTGAGGTCCCTAGCCCGAGATATGGAATTTTGATGAAACATTAAAAGCTTAATGATTTCTAAGAAACTACTGATGTTGGATTTATTGACCTCAGGTCTGTATTTTGGTTCCGGAGCCCGGTATAGGTCCACTATAATATTTATGACTTCTCTGCCGAATTTGGTGGGAATCGGAGTTGATTTGACGTGATTCGGACGTCCGGTTGTAAAAAATATAAGTTTTAAAGTTTTCTTGAAAACTTGCTTTGATTTGGTGTCCGATTCGTAGTTCTAGGTGTTATTTTGGGGATTTGATCACGCGAGCAAGTTCGTATGCATGTTTGGTTTTAGGACTTGTGTGCATGTTTGGTTTGGAGCCCTGAGGGCTCGGGTGAGTTTCGGATAGGCTACGAGATGTTTTGGACTTTGAAAATCTGGTATTTTGCTGCAGCAGGTGTTCTGGCATGTTCTTCTTCGCGTTCGCGAAGGTACTCTCGCGAACGCGAAGAGTAAACTGGGCAGCTGGATCTTTCTTCTTCGCGAATGCGAAGGCTTGGTCGTGAACGCGAAGCGATGGGGGCATTAACCTTCGCGAACACGACCATCTCCTCACCTGGGGGAGGGTTGATCATTCCTTCATCGCGAACGCGAAGGCTCGGGGGGGGAGGGGGGAGGGGGGGAAGCCTTCGCGAACGCGAAGGAGGACTCGCAAACGCGAAAGCCATGGGCTGCTACTCACCGCGAACACGACAGGCCCTTCGCGAACGCGAAGAAGGCCTGACCCCTGTGACTTAAAACAGAACCAAAACGAGATTTTTCCCATTTTTCGCAAACCCTCAATTATAACTCTGCTTAGGGGCGATTTCGAAGGGGTTTTCACGATTTCGAACTGCGTAAGTGTTCTTTATCATATAGTGATTGTATTTCATAAATCTAAGCCTATATTCATCATTTATTTCGGATTTAGATGGAAGAAATTAGAATTTTTGTAAAACTTTCCAAAAACGAAAAATTAAGATTTGAAGGTCCATTTGATATCGGAATTGGACAAATTTTGTATGATTGAACTCGTATCGGAACGGGTGTTCGGATTTCATGAGTTTTTCCAGGATTGGAGATGTGGGTCCCACTGTTGAATATTTAAATGAATTTTTGGATTTTTATCCGAAAAATTTGTAAATTCATATGGAATTAATTCCTATGATTCATATTGAACATATCGAATTGTTTGTGAATAGATTTGAAGCTTTCAGAGGCAAATTTAAAAGGAATTGCTATGGTTGAATAATTGATTGGAATTCGCAAAGCGAGGTAAGTGTCGTGGTTAACCTTACTTGAGGGAATAGAACCCTTAAATTATTTGTTATGAGAATTGCATGTGAACGACGTATATGCGAGGTGACGAGTGTCTATACATCATCAAATTAATTGTTTGCCTGCTTACTTGAAAATTCATAAATTATTTTAAATCATAAATTAATTATTATAATAATTGCTTCTCTCCTATTCTTTGTCAAACATTAATTCTTGAATTCCTGCATTAATTGTTACATGCTATTTGAATTATGTGTTTTAATTGTTATTTGATATTAATCATATTAAATATTAAACTCCCTATTTTCTCCCTGATTTTCATAATAATTTGCTATTTGTCATTGTTTGTTTCATAATTAAATCATATTTATTGTATACTTGTTGTCTTATAATTTTATATTAATTATTACATTTATTGGGAAAATTTCTCCAATAAGAATTGGTAAATGAATATGTTAGAGGAGCGGACATGATTGATTATAATGAATATATTGGAGGATCGGGTTGCAAGCCGCAACAGACTTATTAAAAGTCCATATTGGAGGATTGGGTTGCACGCCACAACAGACTTATTTAACGTCGTCATACATATATATATATATATATATATATATATATATATATATATATATATATATATATATATATATATATATATATATATATATATATATATATATATTGGTGGATCGGGTTGCACGCTGCAACAGACTTGATTAAAATGAATATATTGGAGGCACGGGTTGCACGCCGCAATAGAATTGAATGTGAATATATTGTGAGAGCGGGTTGCACGCTGCAACAGAATTGACATAAATGATAATTGGTTATGACTGCTGAGTTGGCTTCAATTATTATAAATGAGTTACTTGATTATTTTTATTATTGTTGTTGTTTCTAATATTGTGTACAGGTAATGTAAGTGACCCGCCTTAGCCTCGTCACTACTTCATCGAGGTTAGGCTCAACACTTACCAGTACATGGGGTCGGTTGTACTGATACTACACTCTGTACTTCTTGTGCAGATTTTGGAGTTGGTCTCAGCGGCGTACCATAGACTTGCTCGGATTTCAGCTATTCAGAGGAGACTTGAGGTATAACTTCACGACGTTCGCAGTTCTGAAGTCCCCGTCTACTTTACTTTAGCTGTGTGTTATTTACAGACAACTTTATTTTATTCAGACCTTTATTTGTATTTATTCTAGAAGCTCGTGCACTTGTGACAGCAATTCTGGGATGGTATTTAGACACCGTTATTTTGATGGATTATTTCATTATATTTCAAACTTTGATTCCACATTTGTTTCCTTGTGATTAATAAATTTAAAAGTATTTTAAAAATGGTTAATATTATTCTAACGTTGGCTTGCCTAGCAAGTGAAATATTAGGCGCCATCACTATCCGAAGGTGGGAATTTCGGGTCGTGACAGTTGGTATCAGAACACTAGGTTACATAGGTCTCACGAGTCACGAGCAAGCTTAGTAGAGTCTGAAGGATCGGTACGGAGATGTCTGTACTTATCTCTCAGAGGCTATGAAGTTTAGGAACAATAACACTTCTTTCTTATTCTGTCGTGCGATTTTATTCTATCATCGATGATTGAACCATTCTACTCTTATTCTCTCGCAGTTGTTAAAAGACTATGATATCACCATATTGTATCACCCCGGAAAGGCCAATGTGGTGGCCGATGCCTTGAGTAGAAAGGTTGTGAGTATGGGCAGTCTTGCGTATATTCCGGTTGGTGAGAGGCCATTAGCTACAGATGTTCAGACTTTGGCTAATCAGTTCGTGAGGTTAGATGTTTCAGAACCCAGTCGGATTATAGCTTACACAATCGCTCTGTCTTCTTTATATGAGCGCATCAGAGAGAGGCAGTATGATGATCCTCACTTACTTGTCCTTAAGGACACGGTGATGCCAAACATGTTGTTGTGGGGAAAGATGGGGTTCTGCGAATACAGGGTCATGTTTGTGTGCCTAATGTGGATGGGCTTCGTGAATTAATTCTTGAAGAAGCACACAGTTTCAGGTATTCTTTCATCCAGGTACCGCCAAAATATATCAAGATTTGCGGCAATATTATTGGTGGAGGAGAATGAAAAAGGATATAGTTGCACATGTAGCTCGGTGTCTAAATTGTCAGCAAGTTAAGTACGAGCATCAGAGACCTGGTGGTTTGCTTCAGAAGTTAAAAATTCCTGAGTGGAAGTGGGAGCGTATCACTATAGATTTTGTTGTTGGGCTCCCACGGACTCAGAGAAAATTTGACGCAGTTTGGGTCATTGTGGATAGGTTGACCAAGTAAGCACATTTCATTCCAGTGGCAGTTACCTATTCTTCAGAGAGGTTAGCTGAAATGTACATTCATGAGATTGTCCGCCTTCACGGTGTGCCCGTGTCTATTATTTCAGATCGAGGTACGCAATTTACCTCACATTTCTGGAGGGATGTACAGCGTGAGTTAGGCATGCGGGTAGAGTTGAGTACAACATTTTATCCAAAGACAGACGGACAGTTAAAGCGCACTATTCAGATATTGGAAGATATGCTCCGCGCTTGTGTTATAGACTTTGGAGGTTCTTGGGATCATTTCTTGCCACTTGCGGAGTTTGCTTATGATAATAGCTACCAGTCGAGTATTCAGATGGCTCCATATGAGGCATTATACGAAAGGTGATGCCGATCGCCAATTGGTTGGTTTGAACCGGGAGAGGCTCAGTTGTTGGGTACCGATTTGGTACAGGATGCCTTGGATAAGGTCAAGATTATTCAGGATCGACTTCGCACAGCTCAGTCTAGGCAAAAGAGTTATGCCGACCGTAAAGTTTGTGATATTGCATTCATAGTTGGAGAACGAATATTGCTCTGGGTTTCACATATGAAAGGTGTAATGAGGTTCGGAAAGAAGGGCAAGTTGAGCCCTAGGTATATTGGACCCTTTAAAATCCTTGAAAGGGTGGGTGAAGTAGCCTATAGGCTTGCATTACCACCTAGTTTATCAGCGATTCATCCGGTGTTCTATGTGTCTATGCTCCGGAAAATTCATGGTGATCCGTCCCATGTGTTAGATTTCAGCTCAGCCCAATTGGACAAAGATTTGACTTACGAGGAGGAGCCGGTGGCTATTCTAGCCCGGCAGGTCCGACAGTTGAAGTCTAATAGTTATCCTTCAATTCGGGTGCAATAGAGAGGTCAGCCGGTAGAGGCATCTACCTGGGAGTCCGAGTCGGACATACCTAGTAAATATCCACACCTTTTCTCCAGCTCAGGTACTTTTTCTAATTTCGTTCGAGGACGAACGTTTGTTTTAGAGCTGGAGAATGTGATGACCCAAAATGTCATCTTTAAATTTAATAAGTAATTCTGTGTTCTAAGATCTCGAAAAGCACCATTTATCATTCCTCGACTTGTGTGCGCAGTCCGTACAATTTTCTGGAAAGTTTTTATGTGAAAAATGGATTAAAATGTGAAATAGAGCATTTAAACTCAACTAAGTTGACTTTGGTCAAAATTTTGAGCAAACGGATCCGGATCAATGTTTTGACAATTCCGGTAGGTCCGTATCGTGATTTGGGACTTGGGCGTATGCCCGGAATCGAATTCCGAGGTCCCTAGCCCGAGATATGGAATTTTGATAAAAAATTAAAGGCTTGAAAGCTTAATGATTTCTAAGAAATTACTGATGTTGGATTTATTGACCTCGGGTCTATATTTTAGTTCCGAAACCCGGTATAGGTCCACTATAATATTTATGACTTGTCTGTCGAATTTGGTGGGAATCGGAGTTGATTTGACGTGATTCAGACGTCCGGTTGAAAAAAATATAAGTTTTAAAGTTTTCTTGAAAACTTCCTTTTATTTGGTGTCCGATTCGTAGTTCTAGGTGTTATTTTGGTGATTTGATCGTGCGAGCAAGTTCGTATGATACTTTAGGACTTGTGTGCATGTTTGGTTTGGAGCCCCGAGGGCTCGGGTGAGTTTCGGATAGGCTACGGGATGTTTTGGAATTTGAAAATATGGTATTTTGCTACAGCAGGTGTTCTGACATGTTCTTCTTCGCGTTCGTGAAGGTACTCTCGCGAACGCGAAGAGTAAACTGGGCAGCTAAAGTTTTCTTCTTTACGAACGCAAAGGCTTGGTCGCGAACGCGAAGCGATGGGGGCATGACCTTTTGCGAACGCGTAGTATTAGGCACACCTGGGGGAGGGTTGATCATTCCTTCATCGCGAACGCGAGCAATGCCTTGCGAATGCGAAGGCCAGGGGGGAAAGCCTTCGCGAATGCGAAGGAGGACTCACGAACATGAAAGCCATGGGCTGCTACTTATCGCGAATACGACAGGCCTTTCGCGACCGCGAAGAAAGCCTGACCCTTGTGACTTAAGACAGAACCAAAACGGGATTTTTCCTATTTTTTACAAACCCTCAATTATAACTCGGCTTAGGGGCGATTTCAAAGGAGTTTTTCACGATTTCGAACTGGGTAAGTGTTCTTTATCATATAGTGATTGTATTTCATAAATCTAAGCCTATATTCATTATTTATTTCGGATTTAGATGGAAGAAATTGGAATTTTTGTAAAACTTTCCAAAAACGAAAAATTAAGATTTGAAGGTCTATTTGATATCAGAATTGGACAAATTTTGTATGGTTGAACTCGTATCGGAACGGGTGTTCGTATTTTGCGAGTTTTTCTGGGATTTGAGACGTGGGTCTCACTGTCGAATATTTAAATGAATTTTGGATTTTTATCCGGAAAATTTATAAATTCATATGGAATTAATTCCTATGATTCGTATTGAACATATCGAATTGTTTGTGAATAGATTTGAAGCTTTCGGAGGCAAATTTAAAAGGAAAAGCTGTGGTTGAATAATTGATTGGAATTCGCAAAGCGAGGTAGGTGTCGTGGTTAACCTTGACTTGAGGGAATAGAACCCTTAAATTATTTGTTATGTGAATTGCATGTGAACGACGTCTAGGCGAGGTGACGAGTGTCTATACGTCGTCAAATTAATTGTTTGCCTGCTTACTTAGAAAATCATAAATTGTTTTAAATCATAAATTAATTATTATAATAATTGTTTCTCTCTTATTCTTTGTCAAACATTAATTCTTGCATTCCTGTATTAATTATTACATGCTATTTGAATTATGTGTTTTAATTGTTATTAGACATTTAGCATATTAAATATTAAACTGCCTATTTTCTCTCTGATTTTCATAATAATTTGCTATTTGTCATTGTTTGTTTCATAATTAAATCATAATTATTGTATGCTTGTTGTCTTATAATTTTATATTAATTGTTACATTTATTGGAAAAATTTCTCCTATAAGAATTGGTAAATGAATATGTTGGAGGAGCGGGTTGCACGCCGCAACAGGATTGATTATAATGAATATATTGGAGGATCGGGTTGCACGCCACAACAGACTTATTAAAAGTCCATATTGGAGGATCGGGTTGCACGCCGCAACAGACTTATTAAAAAGTCCATATTGGGGGATCGGGTTGCACGCCGCAACAGACTTATTAAAAGTCCATATTGGAGGATCGAGTTGCACGCCGCAACAGACTTATTAAAAGTCATACATACATATATATATATATATATATATATATATATATATATATATATATATATATATATATATATATATATATATATATATATATATATATATATATATATATATGGTGGATCGGGTTGCACGCCGCAACAGACTTGATTAAAATGAATATATTAGAGGAGCGGGTTGCACGCCACAACAGAATTGAATGTGAATATATTGTGAGAGCGGATTGCACGTTGCAACAGAATTGACGTAAATGATAATTGGTTATGACTGCTGAGTTGGCATCAATTATTATAAATGAGTTACTTGATTTATTTCTATTATTGTTGTTGTTTCTAATATTGCGTACAGGTAATATAAGTGACCCACCTTAGCCTCGTCACTACTTCGTCAAGGTTAGGCTCAGCACTTACCAGTACATGGGGTCGGTTGTACTGATACTACACTCTGCACTTCTTGTGCAGATTTTGGAGTTGGTCTCAGCGGCGTACCGTAGACTTGCTCGGATTTCAGCTATTCAGAGGAGACTTGAGGTATAATTGCACGGCGTTGGCAGTTCTGAAGTCCCCGTATACTTTACTTTAGCTGTGTGTTGCTTCCAGACAACTTTATTTTATTCAGACCTTTATTTGTATGTATTCTAGAAGCTCGTGCACTTGTGACACCAATTCTGGGATGGTATTTAGACACCATTGTTTTGATGGATTATTTCATTATATTTCAAACTTTGCTTCTGCATTTGTTTCCTTGTTATTAATAAATTTAGAATTGTTTTAAAAATGGTTAATATTATTCTAACGTTGGCTTGCCTAGAAGTGAAATGTTAGGCGTCATCACTATCCGAAGGTGGAAATTTTGGGTCATGACAGTTCGGTGGCATTCATGGGACACATAGTGTCCAGTGAAGGGATTAAGGTGGATCCAAAGAAAATAGAGGCAGTTCAGAGCTGGCCCAGGCCATCTTCAGTTACTGAGATTCGGAGTTTTCTCAGCTTGGCCGGTTATTATCGTTGCTTCATAGAGGGTTTCTGGCATATTGCGGCGCCTATGACTAAATTGACCCAGAAAGGTGCTCCGTTCAGGTGGTCGGATGAGTGTGAAGAGAGCTTTCAGAAGCTCAAGACGACTTTGATTACAACCCCAGTATTGGTGTTGCCTACAGGTTCAAGGTCTTATACTGTGTATTGTGGCGCATCGCATATTGGTCTCGGCGTAATGCTGATACAAAATGGTAGGGTGATTGCCTATGCTTCTAGAAAGTTAAAGGTACATGAGAAGAATTATCCGGTCCACGACCTTGAGTTAGCAGCTATTGTTCATGCCTTGAAGATTTGGCGGCATTATTTGTACGGTGTCCATTGTGAGGTGTATACCGATCACCGGAGTCTACAACATCTATTCAAATAGAAGTATCCAAATTTGAGGCAGCGGAGGTGGTTGGAGTTGCTAAAAGACTATGATATCACTATTCTGTATCATCCTAGAAAGGTCAATATGGTGGTCGATGCCTTGAGTAGAAAGGTGGTGAGTATGGATAGCCTTGCATTCATTCTTGTTGGTGAAAGGCCTTTTGCAGTTGATGTTCAGACCCTGGCCAATCAGTTTATGAGATTAGATGATTCAGAGCCCAGTCGGATTCTAGCTTGTATGGTTTCTCGGTCTTCTCTTTATGATCGTATCAGAGTACGTCAGTATGATGACCCCCATCTGCTTGTCCTTAAGGACACAGTTCAGCATGGTGATGCCAAGGAAGTCACTATTGGGGATGACGGTGCATTACGGATGCAGGGCAGGCTATGTGTGCCTAATGTAGATGGTTTGCGTGAGTTGATTCTTCAAGAGGCTCACAGTTCATAGTACTCCATTCATCCAGGTGCCGCTAAGATGTATCAAGATTTGAGGCAGAACTATTAGTGGAGGCGAATGAAGAAAGATATAGTTGGGTTTGTAGCTCAGTGTTTAAATTGTCAACAGGTGAAGTACGAGCATTAGAGACCGGGAAGATTGCTTCAGAGACTTGAAATTCCGGAGTGGAAGTGGGAGCGTATTACCATGGACTTCGTAGTTGGGCTCCCACAGACTTTGAGAAAGTTTGATGCTGTTTGGGTGATTGTAGATCGGTTGACCAAGTCCGCGCATTTTATTCCAGTTGGTACTACTTATTCTTCGGAGTGGTTGGCTAGGATTTATATACGCGAGATTGTTCACCTACACGGTGTGCCAGTGTCTATCATTTCGGATCGGGGCACGCAGTTTACATCATAGTTTAGGTAAGCAGTATAGCGATAATTAGGTACACAGGTTCAGCTAAGTACAACATTTCACCCTCAGACAGACGGGCAGTCCGAGCGCACTATTCAGATATTGGAAGATATGCTACGTGCTTGTGTTATAGATTTTGGAGGTTCTTGGATCAGTTTCTGCCATTCGCGAAGTTTGCTTACAATAACAGCTACCAATCGAGCATTCAGATGGCTCCGTATGAGGCTTTATATGGGAGACGGTGTCAGTCTCCGGTGGGTTGGTTTGAGCTGGGTGAGGCTAGGCTATTGGGCATTGACTTAGTTCAGGATGCTTTGAAGAAGGTTAAATTGATTCAGGAGCGGTTTCGCACGACGCAGTCTAGACAGAAGAGTTATGCCGACAGGAAGGTCCGTGATGTTGTTACATGGTTGGGGAGAACGTTCTCCGTAATATTTCACCCATGAAAGGTGTGTTGAGGTTCCGGAAGAAGGGCAAGTTGAGCCCTCGGTATATTGGGCCTTTTGAGATACTTAAGAAAATTGGAGAGATGGCTTATAAACTTGCTTTGCCACCTAGTCTATCACGTGTTCATCCAGTATTCCATGTATCCTTGCTTCAAAAGTATGTCGGGGATCCATCTCATATTCTGGATTTCAGTATAGTGCAACTAGATGGTGTTTTGACTTATGATATGGAGCCGATGGCTATTTTAGACCGGCAGGTTCGAAAGCTGAGGTCAAAGAACGTAACATCAGTGAAGGTACAGTGAAGAGTCCAGCCAGTCGGAGATGCTACTTGGGATATTGAGCAGGAGATGTGGAGCAAATATCCACACCTATTTGAGACTCTAAGTATGATTCTAACCCCGTTCGAGGACGAATGTTTGTTTAAGAGGGGGAGAATGTAACGACCCGGCTGGTCGTTTTTAGTATTATAACCCTGTTCCCCCATTTACTGCTCAAGTTATGCTTTACAGTTGTTTGATGACTTACCGGGTTAGTTGGTTCGGGTCCAGAAGGATTTCGGAGTGAAATGAGACACTTAGTCTCAAAATTGAAAACTTAAATTGGAAAGGTTGACCGGATGTTGACTTATGTGTAAACAACCTCGGATTTGATTTCTGCTGATTCTAATAGCTCCGTATGGTAATTTTGGACTTAGGAGCGTGTCCGGAAAATTATTTGGAGGTCCGTAGTGGAATTAGGCTTGAAATGGCGAAAGTCGAATTTTTAGAAAGTTTGACCGGGGGGTTGACCTTTTGATATCGGGGTCGGAATCCGATTCTAGAAATTTGAATAGGCCTGTTATGTCATTTATGACTTGTGTGCAAATTTTGAGATCAATCGGGCGTGATTTGATAGGTTCCGACGTTGTTTGTAGAAATTGGAAGTTTCAAAGTTCATTAGGCTTGAATCTATGCGTGATTCATGTTTTTAGCATTGTTTGATGTGATTTAAAGATTCGACTAAGTTCGTATGATATTTTAGGACTTGTTGGTATATTTGGTTGAGTTCCCGGGGGCCTCGTGTGAGTTTCGGGTGGTTAACAGATCAAATTCGGACTTAAAACCACTGCTGGAAATTTTTCTTCTTGTTTTCTCGCACCTGTGGAGGTCTGATCACAGGTGCGAAGAAATTTCCGTACCTGCAAGGTCGCAGGTGTGAAGCTATGCACGCAGAAGCGGAAAAGGGGAGGGGGAGATGGCTTCGCAGAAGCGAAGAAAACGTCATATGTGCGACTCCGCAGGAGCGGACTTCCTATCCGCAGAAGCGGTGAAGCTGCAGAAGCGAAGGAATTCTCGCATCTGCGAGACTGCAGGTGCGGTTAAAAATTCCGCTGAAGCGAAAACCCCTGGGCAGTACAAAAACATAGGGGTTCTAAACTTTTTCCATTTTTGGGCATTTCAAGCTCGGGTTGGACAATGTTTGAGCGAGGTTCTTACGGGAAATCTTGAGGTAAGTCACTTGTGATCATTTCTACTCCATAATATTGAATTATCATCATATAATCCGACTAGATTACATATTTTGGAGGTGTAAATCGAGGATTTGAAAATAAGATTTGAGGATTTGGAGGTCGAGTTGAGGTCTGATTTTGGTAAAATTGGTATGGTTAGACTCGTGGTCGAATGGGCTTTCGGAATTTATAACTTTTGTCGGGTTCCCAGACGTGGTCACCACAGGCGATTTTTGGGTCAAATTTCGGATTTTGATGGAAAATTTGTATTTTCATATAAAATTAATTCCTATAATTTTTATTGACTATATCGGATTATTTGTGGCTAGATTCGAGGCATTTGGAAGCTGATTCGCGAGGCAAAGGCATTGCAGAATAAAGAATTTCACGGTTTGAGGTAAGTAACAGTTCTAAATTTGGTCCTGAGGGTATGAAATACCGGATTATGTGATATATGATTTGTTTTGGAGATGATCCAAAAAAGAAAGTTGTAGCCCTTTGTATCTAGTTTTCAGAAAGGTAAACCATTTGTCATTTGGAGTTGTGTACAAAAAGTTATGGTAGATACACTATAGGCTGTCCGGGAAGCATTTGAAAATCTCTGTTGCACATGGCTGAATTTGGAAGCTTATATGTCGTAATATATAAGGAATTAGAAGATTAGCAACAAATGAGAGTTATAGCCGTTGGAGTCTAGTTTTCATAAAGTCAAACCATTCATAATTTGGAGTTTTGTACAAAGAGTTATGACTATTATACTAGAAGCTGTCTGAGAAGAGTTTGAAAATGACTTTTGAAGAATTTGCTCATCGCGAACGCGAAGGGGTGTCCCGAACACGAAGAACAAACCCCTGGGCAGAAGAATAAAGTCCAAATTCGTGTCATTCTTCCATTTTTGGACCAAGGAAGCTCGGGTGAGGCGATTGTTCAAGAGTTTTTCAAGAAAAACAGTGGGGTAAGAATTCCTAACTTGATTTTGGTTAAATTACATGAATCTATTGTTGTTTTTATCACTAAATTAGTAAATTGGGTTGAAAAATTTAGAAAGCCCTCTGGGAATTCGATAAAATTGGTATGGTTAAACTCGTATAGGAATGGGTGTTCGAATTTCATGAAAATTATGTCGGGTTGCGAGAGGCAGGTCCCGCGTTGACTTTTTGGAATAAAATTTTAAGTCGACGTATTATTATCCGGAATTATTTTCGATGAATTTTAATGAAGTTGTACAATTAATTTGGATAAATTTGATCTTTTCGGAGGTCAATTCAAGCAAGAAGGCTATTTTGGAATATCGGCCTAACTTCAAAAAGGTAAGTGTCTTGCTTAACCTCGAGTGGGGGAATTACCCCTTAGGCATCGAGTCTTATGTGCCATTCGTGAAATGTGAAAAGCCGTGTACGCTAGGTGACGAGTACGTACTCGGCTTATATGTGTAAATGTTTATTGAGTTAAAGTCTTGAGTATATTGTTTGGTAAATTGGGTAATTATTGGTATATATTTAATCATCTATTTGTCGTGCCTAAATCCTTGTTATTGTTGAATCCGTTGTTATATGACAATTTGATGTGATTGTTACTTGATTATTTATGTAATTCCGTGAATTTGTTGGTTTGATAATTATTGGAATCGAATTTCATTATGGAGTTTTTCTCTGCAAATAATTAATTAAATGAGCTTAAGAAGAGGTGTTTATATAATTATTAAAAATTTGAATTTAATGAAGACTTTGCTTTATGTTGAGTAGTTTCTATCTCTATTGGTTGTTTTTGGGTGTTGTACACATTGTGTGAAACTTTTGGCTATTTGTTGTGAAATTAATTAATTTTGTTATATCCTTAGAATTTGTTGTGGCCATTGAGCAAACTGTAAAGTGAATTGATTTTGTTATGTTGCCGTGATAACTTGCCGTGTAAATTGTTGTGTTGTGTGAATTATTTTTTTTGAGAAGATAAGGATGGCATTTCACCGTTGATATTATGTGGGTATAAGGGTGACATTTCACTGTTGTTGTGTTGTTGGAATATTGTCTGGGCAGAGCGATAAGGGTGGCAATAGGAGCGATAAGGGTGGTTATTGATATTTTATGGGCGGAGCGATAAGGGTGGCAATAGGAGCGATAAGGGTGGCTATTGTCAGGGACGATATGTGATGATGTGGGGTTGTGGCGTTGATGATTTTCATGTGATGTTGTGATTTTTTTGTGTTTATTTTTATACCTTGTGCAATTTATCTTGTTGTTGGTAAATTGATAACAATCTGATTTATATTGAACTTGAGAGCCTATGGCTATGGCCAGGCGGATTATAAAATGAAATATGGCCACGAGGTGCCGTGAATAAATAATGAGGATATTTGGCACGTGAATTGTCCATGCAGTTGAGATATGAAATGTGAGCACGAGGTGCTGTGATGAAATGATAATGATATTTGGCACGTGAGTTGTCCGTGCAGTTATGATATGAAATGAGGGCACGAGGTATTAGAGAAATATGATGATTTAATTGTGGGCACGAGGTGCCGTGGAAACATGAAAAATGGGCTGAGACCCGTGTTTATGAAAAATATAAAAATGGGCTGAGACCCGTATTTTTATGATTTTGAAATGAGGTGTCACATGGTGACTTTTAATTGAGAGAATTATATTCAAAATATTTATTTGGATGGATTTTAATTCAAAAAGAATTATATAAAAGAATTGTATTAGAAAGATATTTATTTAAGGAAATTATATCTGAAGATATTTATTTGAAGAATTTTATATTCAAAAGATGTTTATTTGAGGAAATTATATTTGAAAAAGAGTTTTATTCGTAAGAATTATGTGTGAAAGATATTTAATTGAAGAACTTGATTTAACTGGGTATAAATGTATTTATCAGAGCGATATTAATGGTGATTTTATTGTCTTACTGTGCACATCACTGGTTGTTTTATGTTGCCCTTATTTTTATTTGTTTCCTATTATTTGTATATTATATTGCACAGGTTATTAGACTAGTGAGTGTCTTGACTGTACCTCGTCTCTACTCCACTGAGGTTAGTCTTGATACTTACTGGGTACCGACCGTGGTGTACTCATACTATACTTCTGCACATTTTTGTGTAGAGCCAGGTATTGGAGACATCGGACTTGAGCAGAGTTAAAGCGGGATCGTAAGGATTCAAGGTAGAGCTGCTTAGTCGTCACAGTCCCTTGAAGTGTTTTTATTTTATTGTACTGTTAATTTGTAATCAAACAGTATTGTATATTCGATCCTCGTGATCATTCCATGTATTCAGTTAGAGTTCGTGACTCACTACTACCAGTCTTGGGAGGTTGTATATTGTAATTATTTCCGCTGGTAGTTTCGGAAAAAAAAATAGCTTCAAAATGTAATTGAAATCGACTTACCTAGTCTTAGAGACTAGGTGCTATCACGACGCCTGTGGTGGGATTTTAGGTCGTGACAAGTTTGTTTTAGAGCTCTAGGTTCATAGGTTCTACGAGTCATGAACGAGTCTAGTAGAGTCTTGCGGATCGGTACAGAGACGTCTGTACTTATCTTCGAGAGGCTACAGAACTGTTAGGAAATTTCCACTTCTTTCATTCCTGTCGTGCGGATTTGTTGATTGTAGAATTTGAGCCTTTGTATCTCTATTCTCTCACAGATGGTGAGGACACGTGCTACCGGGTTAGATAAGCAGGCATCCGCACATACTGCTAGGGCTGCAAGAGGCTGGGGCCGAGGTAGAGGCCGAGGTAGAGGCCGAGGAAGGGCACGTGCTACGACTAGAGCACATATCAGAACAACAGTTGAGGAGCCACCAGTAGCTCCAGTTGGGGGACAGGTACCAGAAGCACCTGTTGTTACCCCCGGACTTCAGGAGACTTTAGCACAGTTCCTGAGTATGTTCGGTACATTAACTCAGGCGGGATTGATCTCTGTTACACCAAATATTTTGCAGATTTGGGGAGTAGCTCAGACTCCTACCACAACTCCACAGCAGCAGGTTCACGTTGGTCAGGTTCCGGGTGTAGTACCGGTATAACCTATTATTCTGGTTCGGCCTGAGGTCAGGCCAGAGGCATTAGAAGAAGAACAAAAGAGACTTGAGAGGTTTAAGAGGAATTGTCCACCTACTTTCAGTGGCACAGCTACAGGGGATGCCCAAAAATTTCTAGAAAATTGTCACCGTATTCTCCGCACCATGGGTATTGTGGAGGTGAATGGAGTTGCCTTTACTACATTTCAACTGTCAGGCGCAGCGTATCGGTGGTGGCAAATCTATGAAGAAGGTAAACCAGTCGATTCCACACCGCCAACTTGGGCTCAATTTTCGGAAATGTTCTTGAAAGAGTTTCTTCCCCAGACTCTCAGAGATGCTTGGCGCCTAGAGTTTGAACGGTTGCGTCAGGGCACAATGACAGTGTCAGAATATGCTATCAGGTTCAGTGAGTTAGCCCGTCATGCACCTATCTTGGTTCCTAAAATCAGAGAGCGGGTCCGTAGATTCATTGAGGGGCTCAAATATGATATTAAAGTATGCATGGCTCGAGAATTGCAAACTGATACTCCATTTCAACAAGTAGTGGAGATTGCAAGGAAGATTGGGGGTGTTTTAGGCGAGGAAAGGGAGTCTAAGGAGGCCAAAAGGTCTCGAAGATCTTGAGGGTTCAGTGGATTTTACTCTTCAGCTAGAACCCATTACAGTGGAGGCTCGAGTAGTCGGTCAGCTCAGTCCGCACATCAGATTACTCGGAGTGCTCCAGTTTATAGTGCACCATCGATACGAGATTCTTACAGTGGTTATTCCAGTTATCCGGTATAGACTCAGTTCGAGTAGTCGAGACCTCATAGGGGTTGTTATGAGTGTAGTGATACTAGGCATATCATGAGAGATTGTCCCAGACTTGGGAGGGGTGGATTTCATCAGAACACTCCAGCTACAAGCTTTATTCCAGTTGATACTCCATGTGCACAGTCAGCTAGAGGTGGAGGACAGGCGGGTAGTGGGTGCCTAAGAGGTGGAGGCCCGACCCGTTGATATAATCACTATGATTTGGCTAGGGCCAATACACCAGATAGTGTCGTTACATGTACGATCCTGATTTTTATTATAAAGGATAATTTCCCTTAATTTGATTCGGTTCTGAATATTGAGGTGAGTTCTCCTATTATGCTCAACTTATGGGTGAGCTTCATAAATTTGTGACCCACTTATATGTTTATCCCTGTTGGGAGATTTAAAGATGTGAACCCATATCTGTCATTTTATTTTTGTACACCAGTGAGGGATATAAGTCCAAAAGTAATTTTTATTATTCATTACTGTGGGTTTAATATATTTCGGAATAATTGATTCCAATTTTTGTGAATTATATGCCCTACCGGTATGAGGGTCCATTATGTGTTGTGAAAACTGTTTATGAAATTTATTGAAAAGAAGAAAGAAAGGAAATTGAAATTTCAGTTGGCACAATGTGCAAAATACTTGTGATTCGGAGTTGAGGACGAGATCATCATATTTTTATATGGTGTGAAATATTTAAACCGGGCTGTAAGCCGCGATGAAAGTTATATAAGGACGAGGTCTTTATGGTGAAATATTTATGAGTTTAAAATTCTCCCTTGTGAAATTTAATTTGTGCAATAATATTAATAGGGAGTCATGCCTGTTAGGCTTATTTGATAATGCTTGTATATTTTCTGTTCATATTCAGCCATTTTCATGCTGTAAATATTGAGTTTTAGCCTATGAGGTGAGTGCCCAGGTGGCGTTAAATGTGACTCATTAATCCGAGTAAGTAATCATGAGATCTTCATGCCTCATGTTCTGTTGTCAGTGTTGTGAAAATTCGAAACGAGGTGATGGTTAATATGAGATTAATTGATGATGCTGGAATTAATTATGAACAATTTTTAAGACCAGAGATGTGGTGATGAGCATACATATGATGTGCTTCATGTCCTGATATCATTGTGATAATGCAATGCTGAGATTAATATTATTGATATATACCCAGTGGTGTTTTGTTGGGTTGCGGATGTGTTGTAGGAGTTATTTTGGTGTTACTTTGGCAGGTGGTTAGGCCCAATCACAAGGGAGACTCTGCCAAAATTTCTGAAAAATTTGGGAGTTAGTAAAAATTTGGGGGATTGAGACGTGCAAAAGAAGAGACAAATTATGTTATGTGTTTGAGGGTGAATGATCCTAAGCAGGGAAGAATGAAACACCACAGAAATTTTTTGAAGCACTTCAACACTATCAAGAAAGTTGATGTGTGCGTAGGCACGAGTTGCTATAGCCAGTTGAGACTAATACCGTGCGTTGATGAAAAATCGGACTTTTTGAAAATGTTTGGAGTGTAATAAATTGGTCTTAAGGTTCCCAAATATGGATAAAAGAAATAATCTCAAATGATATGGTGTTTCCGGACTTACCACCAATCAATAGAGTGAGACCAGCCATGAGTTTATGTGTAAAAGTAAAAATCATCAATTCGGTAACTTTAGAATAATTATTAGCACGTTCGAGGACGAACGTTTGTTTAAGAGGTGGAGAATGTAACGTCCCGACTTGTCGTTTTAAGAATTTAAGCCATGTCTGGCGGCATAAGGCCCTGAGCAGCTTCTTATTATGTGTATTGACTTGCGTGCGTGGTTGAATTCAGTTACCAGATGATTTTGAGTGATTTGGGACACTTGGTCCCCAAGACGGAAGCTTAAGTCTTAGAATTTTTACCGTAGTCAGAACTATGTGAAGACGACTCCGAAATGGAATTTTGATGATGTCAATAGCTCCGTATGGTGATTATGGATGTAGGAGCGTGTCCGGAAAATTATTTGGAGGTTTGTAGAGGAATTTTACTTGAAATGGCGAAAGATGAATTTTTGGGAAGTTTGACCGAGGGGTTGACTTTTTGATATCGGGGCCGGAATCCGATTCTGGAAATTGGAATAGCTTCGTTATGTCAATTATGACTTGTGTGCAAAATTTGAAGTCATTCCAGATTGATTTGATGTGTTTCGGCACAAGATATAGAATTTGAAATTTCAAAGTTCATTAGGCTTGAATTGGGGTATGATTCGTGGCTTTGATGTTGTTTGATGTGATTTGAGACCTCGAGCAGGTTCGTGTTATGTATTGGGACTGGTTGGTACGATTGGACGGGGTCCCGGGGGCCTCGGGTTTGATTTGGGGTGGTTCCGGACCAAGTTTGGGTGTTTTGATGCTGCTGGTTGCTGGTTCTGGTGTTGTTCTTCGCGTTCGCGAGGAGCCTCTCGCGTTCGCGAAGAAGGAAATTTTGTTGTTCGTCGTCTGATTTTAGAGGCTCATATCTCGCAAGTTATAAGGAATTTGGAGATGATCCAAAAATTAAAGTTGTATCCCTTTGTATCTAGTGTTCAGAAAGGTTAACCATTTGTCATTTGGAGTTGTGTACAAAAAGTTATGGTGGATAAACTATAAGCTATCCGGGAAGAGTTTGGAAATCTCTGTTGTACATGGCTACTTTTGGAAGCTTATATCTCGTAATATATAGGGAATTGGAAGATGAGCAACACATGAAAGTTATAGCACTTGGAGTCTAGTTTTCATAAAGTCAAACCATTCATCATTTGGAGTTTGTACCAAATGTTATGACTATTATACTAGAGGCTATCTGAGAAGAGTTTGAAAATGACTTTTGAAGAATTTGTTCATCGCGAATGCGAGGGGGTGTCGCGGACGCGAAGAACAAACCCCTGGGCAGCAGAATAAAGTCCAAATTCGTGTCATTCTTCCATTTTTGGACCAAGGAAGCTCGGGTGAGGCGATATTTTGACAGTTATTCAAGAAAAATATTGGGGTAAGAATTCCTAACTTGATTTTGGTTAAATTACATGAATCTATTATTGTTTTTATCACTAAATTCGAATTGGGTTGAAAAACTTAGAAAAACCTCTTGGTTTAAATTTAGGATTTGGAGGTCGATTTGTTATTAGAATTAGATAAAATTGGTATGGTTGAACTCGTATCGGAATGGGTGTTTGGATTTCATGAAAATTATGTCGGGTTCCGAAAGGCGAGTCCTGCGTTGACTTTTGTTGACTTTTTGGAATAAAATTTTAAGTCGACGTATTATTATCCGAAATTATTTCTGATGAATTTTAATGAAGTTGTACAATTAATTTGGATAGATTTGAGCTGTCCGGAGGTAAATTTAAGCAAGAAGGTTATTTTGGAACATCGCCCTAACTTCAAAAAGGTAAGTGTCTTGCTTAACCTCGAGTGGGGGAATTACCCTGTAGGCATCGAGTCTTATGTGCCATTTGTGAAATGTGAAAAGCCGTGTACGCTAGGTGACAAGTATGTACTCGGCTTATATGTGTAAATTTTTATTGAGTTAAAGTCTTGAGCAAATTGTGTGATAAATTGGGTAATTGTTATTATATATTTAATCATCTATTTGTCGTGCCTAAATCTTTGTTGTTGTTGTCCGTTGTTATATGACAATTTGATGTGATTGTTACTTGATTATTTATATAATTCCGTGAATTTGTTGGTTTGATAATTATTGGAATTGAATTTCATTATGGAATTTTCCTCTGCAAATAATTAATTAAATGAGCTTAAGAAGAGGTGTTTATATAATTATTAAAAATTTGAATTTAATGAAGACTTTGCTTTATGTTGAGTAGTTTCTATCTCTATTGGTTGTTTTTGGGTGTTGTACACATTGTGTGGAACTTTTGGCTATTTGTTGTGAAATTAATTGATTTTGTTATATCCTTGGAATTTGTTGTGGCCATTGAGCAAACTGTAATGTGAATTGATTTTGTTATGTTGCCGTGATAACTTGCCGTGTTGTGTGAATTATTATTTTGAGGGGATAAGGATGGAATTTTACCGTTTATATTATGTGGTTATAAGGGTGGCATTTCACTGTTGTTGTGTTGTTGGAATATTGTCTGGGCGGAGCGATAAGGGTGTCAATAAGAGCGATAAGGGTGGCTATTGATATTGTCTAAGCGGAGCAATAAGGGTGGCAATAGGAGCGATAAGGGTGGCTATTGTCAGGGACGATATGTGATGATGTGGGGTTGTGGCGTTGATGATTTTCATGTGATGTTGTGATTTTCTTGTGTTTATTTTTATACCTTGTGCAACTTATTTTGTTGTTGGTAAATTGATAACAATCTGATTTTTGTTGAACTTGAGAGCCTATGGCTATGGCCAGGCGGATTATAAAATGAAATATGGCCACGAGGTGCCGTGAATAAATAATGAGGATATTTGGCACGTGAATTGTCCATGCAGTTGAGATATGAAATGTGAGCACGAGGTGCTGTGATGAAATGATAATGATATTTGGCACGTGAGTTGTCCGTGCAGTTATGATATGAAATGAGGGCACGAGGTATTAGAGAAATATGATGATTTAATTGTGGGCACGAGGTGCCGTGAAACATGAAAAATGGGCTGAGACCCGTGTTTATGAAAAATATAAAAATGGGCTGAGACCCGTATTTTTATGATTTTGAAATGAGGTGTCACATGGTGACTTTTAATTGAAAGAATTATATTTAAAATATTTATTTGGTCGGATTTTAATTCAAAAAGAATTATATAAAAGAATTGTATTAGAAAGATATTTATTTAAGGAAATTATATTTGAAGATATTTATTTGAAGAATTTTATATTCAAAAGATGTTTATTTGAGGAAATTATATTTGAAAAAGAGTTTTATTCGTAAGAATTATGTGTGAAAGATATTTAATTGAAGAACTTGATTTAACTGGGTATAAATGTATTTATCAGAGCGATATTAATGGTGATTTTATTGTCTTATTGTGCACATCACTGGTTGTTTTATGTTGCCCTTATTGTTATTTGTTTTCTATTATTCTGTATATTATATTGCACAGGTTATTAGACTAGTGAGTGTCTTGACTGTACCTCGTCTCTACTCCACTGAGGTTAGTCTTGATACTTACTGGGTACCGACCGTGGCGTACTCATACTACACTTCTGCACATTTTTGTGCAGAGCCGGGTATTGGAGACATCGGACTTGAGCAGAGTTAAAGTGGGATCGTAAGGATTCAAGGTAGAGCTGCTTAGTCGTCGCAGTCCCTTGGAGTCTTTTTACTTCATTGTACTGTTAATTTGTAATCAAACAGTATTGTACATTCGGTCCTCGTGATCATTCCATGTATTCAGTTAGAGTTCGTGACTCAGTACTACCAGTCTTGGGAGATTGTATATTGTAATTATTTTCGCTGTTAGTTTCGAAAAACAAATATAGCTTCAAAATGTAATTGAAATCGGCTTACCTAGTCTTAGAGACTAGGTGCCATCACGACGCATGTGGTGGAATTTTGGGTCGTGACAACGCCGCAACATATTTTGTTGATTTATGCCATGATTGGCTTGTTATAGTGCTTGGGCTGAAGGAGCCCCTCCGAAGTCTGTACACCCCCTAGTGAGCGCAGGTACCTACTGAGTGCCGAGTGTCGAGTGTCGAGTGCCGAATGCTGAGTGATTGAGAGAAATAAGTGACTGTGAGGAAAGAGTGACTGTGAGCTTGGAGTGAATGGGAGGACTAAGTGACTGTTACTCTGAGAGGATGCATTGATTTCATTATTGCTGCATTTTACCTGTCATATATTACTGTTTTGGAAATTTCTGAAAGACATTATCTTCTGTTTCAGTCGAAGTTGATATGAAATTACCGTGGAATTTAAAATGTTGAACTTAAGAGCATGCCTACCCTTTTATGTTGAAAATCACTGTATTTGGACTTAGCTGTGAAGCTCGTCATTACTTTTCGTTCTTATTTGTTATTGTTACTTACTGAGTTGATTGTACTCATACTACACCATGCACTTCGTGTGCAGATCCAGGTGATCCCGGATACAGTGGGTGTTGATTCTTTCACACAGTTAGTTTTTCGGAGATTCAGAGGTAGCTGTCATATTTCGCAGACCTTGTCTCTCCTTCCCTATCCCTTTGTTTATTGTATTTGGTCTCGGATTATTATAGACCGTGTTTCCTAGACTTGTAATGTATAGATGCTCATGTACTCAGTGACACCGGGCTTTGGGAGTGTATTTATATCTAGTATTTGTGGGATTTACTGTTAAATTTAATTATTATATTTTCCGTATTTAAAAGAAATTATGGGTTATTGATGTTGTCGGCTTGTCTAGTATTGAGATAGGTGCCATCACGGCCGGTTAGGATTTTGGGTCGTGACAGAAAGTTTTCGAATTTATCCCAAGTTGTAATTATAGCTAAATATTAAAACTTGGGATGAGTTAATATTAAGTTTTAAATTAATAAAAAAAATATTTTCTTTAATGTGTAAAATAAATAATTAAATTGGTTAAATAGCAAAAGAATGTGATTCAATATTTCCTCCCAAAATTATCATATAAGTAAAAGTATTTTTCAAATGAAAACAGCTCCTAGCATTCATATATTTGTTCCATGAGAATTGCATTAACGGTGAAAGAATAAGAAATAGAGTAAGATCTGTTATTGTGAAATATTAAGAGTCAAATCGGTAAAAATGCAAAGTTGAAACAATAAAGATGAAACAATAGAAGAAAAATTATATTCTATATGATTTTTCATTAATTATTATTATTATTTTGTAAATATTCTTACAAATTGAACTCCCTATATTTTTTTAATATATTTAGTTATTTGTTATAAAATATTAATTTAATATTAATTATTCTTAGACTTTATTCACGTGTACCTTTTTTCTAAGAGCTATAGGGCAAATCTTTCATTCCCGAATCTCAAGAAGACCAAGTGATAATATTTTTAAATTTGTGCTATTTGTAAAATCTTTGATCGATTGTGATAAGTAAGTTTTGTGTTACTTTTTTGTTTTTGATATTAGATACAAAATAGTAATAATTTTTACAAGATATTTCACATAATTCTAAGTACTTCTATGATGAATAATTTCTTCTTTTATTGAACTAGCTAAAGTGAAATTAACATTCTATCAAGTTTAGGAACTCACTTTTTTTGTATCTCAAACACTTTATTTAATGCTACTTATTTTAATTCTTTAAGACGGTATATTTATTGATATAGGAAACACGCGTAAAGCGCGTACCCTAAATTGAAGACAAAATATATTCTAACGAATGACAACTCATTATATTTTATATAAATTAAGTTACTTCTTTTGAAAAATATTAACTCAATATTAATCTTTTTAGGCTTTATGTTGTCACTTACTATTTATGTTGTCACTTACTATTTTAGAAGACTAAAAGAGTTATTTTTTCAATTTATGTTACTTCATAAATTTTTAAAAATCATGATAAAAGCATTTTTATGTTACTTATTTGTTTTCGGTAGGTCATATAAATAACAATAATTTTCATAAAATATACCTATATAAATCTTCATACAATCACAGTAGGGTAATAACTAATAATTGTGGAGTTCTGTCACGACCCGAAATTCCCACCTTCGGGACCATGATGGCGCCTAACATTTCACTTTCTAGGCAAGCTAATATTAGAATAATCTTAATCATTTTTTTAAACAAATTAAATTAAACGGATGTCAATTACTGAAATAATGTGCGGAAGACCACAACTACCGAATCATCAAAATACATCCCCGAATCTAGTGTCACAAGTGCACGAGCTACTAGAATAATACAAATAAAAGTTTGAATAAAATCCAAGCTGTTTGAAAGATAATACACAGCTAAGATAAGATAGAAGGGTACTTCAGAACTACGGACGATGTTGTCACGACCCAAAATCCTACCACAAGCGTCGTGATGGCACTTAGTCTCTAAGACTAGGTAAGCCGATTATAATAACAATTCAAGCCATTTTTTTAATACAATACAAGTGTCAAAACCAACAATGAAAATATTCAAACAACCTCCCAAGACTGGTAATACTGAGTCGCGAACTCTAACTGAATACATGGAATGATCTCGAGGACCGGATATACATTACTGTTCGAATAAGAAATTAACAGTATAATAAAAATGGAAAGATTCCAAGAGACTGCGACGACCAAGCAACTCTACCTTATATCCTTGTGATCACACTCTAACTTTGTCCGAATCCGATATCTCCAATACCTGGCTCTGCACAAAAATGTACAAAAGTGTAGTATGAGTACACCATAGTCAGTACCTAGTAGGTATCAAGACTAACCTCAGTGGAATAGTGACGAGGTACAGTCAAGACACTCACTAGTCAAATAACATGTGCAATATAGCTTACAAAAATAAGAAAAATAAATAGCAGTGATGGAAACAATAATCAACTTGTGACATAAACAGCAAGGCTACAGGAACACCATAATTATTTCTCAAACGAACAACAAACACAAGTACAACCAATAATCAAGTCCTTCAAAATATACATCTTTTATCTATAAGTTTTTCAATAAAAGTCTCTAGAATATAATCATTTCCAATAAATATGTTTCAAATATACTTCCTTCAAATATATATCTTTCAATTATAATTCTTTCAAATAAATATCTTTCGAATATAAGTTTTTCAATTAAATAGTCACCATGTAACACCTCATTTAACTTTTCTGGTGTGAGAAATATATTCAAATTATCACATCAAATGGCACGATAATACCTTCGTTCACTTGTTTCATTCACACCCATATATATATATATATATATATATATATATATATATATATATATATATATATATATATATATATATATGTAGATCAAATCAATTTGCACGGCAACACCCTTCGTGCATTTATCTGTTTCTCACAGAGCATACATATAACAGTACCAACTAGGTGGGAAAAAGCCAATAACAATAAATGAAATAAAGTGAGAGGCACGCAGGAAGCAACAACGACTACAAGTCACATAGAAAACATAGGTGCACAATATCATCTCAAGATAAAGACATGAATGTATACACAATGAAAAGATATCACAATATAATATATGTCTCTTGTCCTCGCCTGCACGGAAACACCCTTCGTGCCATGAACATATGATAATATAAAAATAATGGCACGCCATCACCTTCGTGCTTTTACTCTCATCCTCACGTGATAATATAATTGAAATGGCACGGCATCACCCTTCGTGCTTTACACTCTCAAATGGCATGGCATCACCCTTCGTGCTTTACACTCTCAAATGGCATGGCATCACCCTTCGTGCTTTACACTCTCCCTCACATGATAATGTATATGAAATGGTACGGCATCACCCTTCGTGCTTTACACTCTTCCTTACCAAGCACATGTATATCATTAACAAGCAAGGTAGGAAGCATAAATAACATCATGGAGAATGTTTAAACGACAACATAATACAACAATTCATATCACAATTTGCTCACCAATCACAACCAAACACCAAAGATGTAGTAAAATCAGTAAATTTCTCAACAAATAGCCTAAGGCTCCACACAACATATATATAACCTCAAAACAACAACAGAGATGGAAAAGTAACTCAGCATAGGACAACGTCTTCTTTAATCCAGTTTTTTTAAATAAATATAAATTAATGCCTCATTTTAAAATTATTTCATAATTATTTGCAGATAAGGATTCCATAATGAATTTAATTCCAAGAAAGATATCAAATCAACAAACACATGGAATTCATATAAAAATCCAAGTGACAATAACACCAATTATCATATAAAATATAAATTCGACAAACAAGTAATGAGGCATGACAATTCAAGGATTTACTAAGTTCCAACAATTTTTCAATTTAATACATAAGGGCATCTACGAATTTTAGCCGATATAATTTATACATATAAACTAAGTACATGCTCGTCACCTCGCGTACATAATTTCCAATTACACAATTTCCACATAAGACTCAATGCCTAAGGGGTAATTTACCCCACTCAAGGTTAGGCAAAATACTTACCTCGCTTCGCAACCAAATTCAAGATTTCATTAAACCTTTGCCTTGCGAATTCATGTCCGAACGCTTCAAATCTTGTCACAAACAATTCAGTATACTCAATACGAATTGTAGGAATTAATTCCATATGAAATTACTAATATTCCGTACTAAAATCCGAAATTCATTTTAAAAATCAAATCCGAAATTCATTTTAAAAATTGACAGTGGGACCCATGTTTTGAATCCCGGAAAAACTCACAAAATCCGAACAGCCGTTCCGATACGAGTTCAACCATACAAAAATTATCAAATTCCGACATCGGATTGCCCTTCAAATCTTCAATTAAAGTCTTTGAAGATTTCTACCATTTTTCAATCCAATCTTTACCCATTTGAACTTAAAAATCTTCTCACAACCTTATTGGTACAAGCTTGTATAACTAATACTCTCACATCCAAGAATCATCTTACTAATTACCTACTTTTAGTTAGATTTCGAAATTGAAGGATTGGGAAAGAAATTCTTACCTCTTTGAAGCTCTAGCAACCCTTTGATGCGATTTCAAGGTTTGATTCAAAGTAGAGTAGTGAAATCCTTAGTCCTTCCTTTCCTCTCTCTAGAATCGCTGTCCCATCTCTCTAAAACACCAAAAAATACCCAAAAATATGAACCCTAAATGAGTTAAATGAAATGGGGGTCGGGTTATTAAAAAAACCCTCCAAATTCTGGACCGGGTTACAGACCAGGCTAGGCACGCTCTGTAGCGAGCTACAGACCAGGCTTCGTGAGTTCTATAGCGAGCTAAATACTAGGCTTCACGAGCTCTATAGTGAGCTAAATACCAGGATTCGCGAGGGATATAGTATGGTCTAGCGTGCTACAGACCTGGCTTCGCGAGGTCGAAATGATTCAACATCCCAATGCACTGTTCAACCCAATAAGTCCGAAAATATAATACATTAGCCTACCTTGGTACCACGAAACCTTAAATTTCTTGGAGAAAGTTTACGGGGCATTACAGCTGTGCAGTTATACCTCAAGTCTCCTCTGGGTAGCTAAATCCGATCAAGTCTATGGTACATCGCTGGGACCAACTCCAAATCTGCACAAGAAGTGCAGAGTGTAGCATGAGTACAACCGACCCCATGTACTCCATAAGTGTCGAGCCTAACCTTGATGAAGTAGCAACGGGGCTATGACAAGAAACGTACGTAAACAACTTGTACAAGTAAATACAAATACGAAGCAACAATAATACAATAAATAAAAATTTATAATTTTTGGAGGGAATATGCGAAGGGGAATAAATATAATAATTTCAGCAGGAAAAGTGTAATGACCCGACCTGTCATTTTGAGCTCTAGTGCGTCGTTCAGTAGTTTGAGGCCATAAGCAACTTCACTTCAGGTATTATGACTGGTATGCGTGGTCGGAATTGAAATTTCGGAAGTTCAGAGTTGATTTGAAAAGAAAATTCTCATTTCGGAAGCTTTAAGTTGGAAGAATTGACTAAGGTTGGATTTTTGAGTAAACGATCTTGGAATCGGGATTTGAAGGTTCCAACAGGTTTGTATGATGATTTCGGACTTGGGCGTATGTTCGGATCGGGTTTTGGATGCCCCGAAAGCATTTTGGCACATATGGTGGAAGTTAGCATTTTGGAAGGATTTCTTAAATTTGGGTTGAAGTGCATTTCAATGTTATCGATGTCCGTTTGGAATTTCGAGAATGTAAATAGCTTCGTATGGTAATTCTGGTATTGGGAGCGCGTCCGGAAGTGTATTAGGAGGTCTATAGATCATTTTGGAGTTATTTGGATAAAGATAGAAATTTGAAGGTTTTTGAGAAGTTTGACCGGAAGTGGACTTTTTGATATCGGGGTTGAAATCCGATTTAGGAAGTTGGAGTAGGTCCGTAATGTCGAAGATGACTTGTGTGTAAAATTTGAGGTCAATCGAACGTGATTTGGTAGGTTTCAGCATCAAATATGGAAGTTTGAAGTTTAAAAGTTGTTTAAGCTTGAATTGGAGCGCGATTCATGGTTTTAGCGTTGTTTGATGTGATTTGAAGGCACGACTAAGTTCGTGATGTATTTTGGGTCATGTTGGTATAATTGGTTGAGGTCCCGGGGGCCTCGGGTGGATTTTGGATAGTTAACGGATTGGAATTTGGACTTGGGCAATGGCTGAAGCATCAGATTTGCTGGCGTCTGGTTTCCTTCTACGTGTTCGCGAAGGAATTCCCGTGTTCGCGTAGAGGAAGTTGAGGGCTGCTGGGATTTACCTTTTCCGTTCACGAAGAAGGAATCGCGTTCGCGAAGGGTTACTGTGAGGCATGGGAGGTTGTGCTTCGCGTTCGCGCAAAAAGGATCCCGATCGCGAAGGTTTGGCCCGGTGTGCTTTGCGTTCGTGGGAGGAACCTCACGTTCGCGTAAGAGAAATACTGGGGCAGTGACTTGTGTGCTTCGCGAATGCGAGGAAGGTTCCCGTTCGCAAAGAAGAAGGGCAGCATCTGGGCAGATTGTTTTAAACGGGAGTTTGGCCCTTTTCATTTCATTTTCCTCCATGGGAGCCGACCTTGGAGCGATTTTGGAGCTCCATCTTCATCATCTATGTCAAGGTAAGTGATTCCCACCTATTACAAGTTAAATATTTGGATTATATCTAGAAGTTTACCTGGAAAATCATGAGAAATTAGTGAAAATTTGGGATTTTGAAGCAAAACTTAGAACTAGGTATTTTTTGATTTTAACCACGAAATTGGACATGGAATTGGGAATAAATTATATATTTGAGTTCGTAATATTATGGGTAATGTTTATCTTCGAAATAATTTGGAATCCGGGCACGTGGTCCCGAGGGTGATTTTATCGACTTTGCGAGCAAAATTGGGAATTGTTGTAAATTGAATTGTTATGAGTGTTAGAGTATATTTTCATTGGTTTACACATTGTTTGGCTAGTTTTGGAGAATTGGGCATCGGTTTGAGTCGTCGGAAGGGCTTGGGAGCCGGTTATGGAGTTTCGAAGCGAGGTAAGTCTCCTTTCTAACTTTGTAAGAGGGAATTTACCCCATAAGTGAAATAAATCAATGTGTGCTCCTATTTGTGGGGGCTGCGTACACACGAGGTGACGAGAGTCGGTGCGTAGCTACTATTATGCCTAAGTTCGGGTAGTCTAGGACCCAAAAGCATGCTTTACTTGTAATATTTGAAATCTTGTTGTCAATTTAAAATTCTAAAATCATATCGAACTGTGTTAATAAATTTCTAAAAGGCTAGACATCGTTTTCTTGACTTTTAAAAGAGAAATTGCCCTTTCCTTGGATAATTGCCCCTTGATGAATTCTTGATTGATTATTTGAATGTGTTATCTTTTGTGGAACGGGCCGAACGCCTCGGTAGATTAAATAGATGCATCTATGGTTCGCACCATTCGACCCTCTGGCAGTGCACAGTTTAAATATTATATTGGATTGGGTCGTACGACCTCGGCATGATTTGTGCATGCTTGTATTGCTTGCCCTGAAATTTATGACAATTGATATGGCCTCACTGGCAGGAGATATAAATTGTTAAAAGATGAAAATAAATTTGGAGATTCCTTAATTATAAAAGAATTGCATACTTAATTCAAAATAATGAGCTTACAGCCGTTCTACGAAATCCATACTTAATCATACCATTGGTATTTTATTTATAGCCCGTAGTAAGTGTCCGAGTCGACCCCTCGTCACTACTTCTTCGGGGTTAGGGGGATGCTTACTAGGTACGCGTTACTTTAGTACTCATACTACACTTGCTGTATATTTTGTTGTACAAGCATATATACATTTAGTGGCCTTGTGGACGCAGCGGCGTGGTACGATCCGCAGCCACCAGAGTCTCCTTCAGAGTATTGTATTTTCTTTCCTGTCCAAATTTGTATTCCGTACAGTTATTGTATTTTATTTTAAATTCCTAGAAAATGCTCATGCACTTGTGACACCAGGTTCTGGGATGATTATGGGATGTTCAGTATTGAAATTGGAAAACACTGTTATCTATTCTGTAAATTCATCTTTTTCTAGTTAAATTGAATTAAATTTACGATTTCAAAAATTTTAAAATGCGAATTTAATTAACTATTTCGTGTTGGTTGCCTAACAGTGGTGTCCGGCTCCATCACGACCTTTTACGGATTTTGGGTCGTGATAGCATGGTATCAGAGCACTAGGTTCACTTAGGTCTCACGAGTCATGAGCAAGTCTAATAGAGTCTTGCGGATCGGTACAGAGACGTCTGTATTTATCTTCGAGAGGTTATAGGGCTGTTAGGAGCACTTCCCTTCTTGATTCCTCATCGTGCGATTTGATTCCTTTGAGGGTTATGACTTTATTTCCTTCCCATTCAATCTTATGCGACGTGAAGCGCTGGTTATAAATTGGGAATTGAGGAATTGTAATGGTACTACAGATGTGGTGCGGGTTATTTCTCCCTCCGTAGTTGTTTGGGCTATTGTCGTCGCCTTGCAGAAGGATACTCTGTCATTTCAGCTCGGTAGCTGTACTTCTGAGAGCTTTGAGGCTAGGCACAGGTTGCTATGATGCTCATTAGTTGTTATCGCACAGTATTGATATGATGATAGGATACTTGTCTATGTGTCAAGGCAGTGAATGACTTGAAAGGAGGTTTACTCAGTGTATTATTCAGAGATTCGGAATTTTATTTTCGGCGGAGGAAAGGCAATCGGACTATAAATGTTCAAGTTTGGGTTGATGGAGTAACGATACTTGTATTTTTGAGCGTGGTAGAATTTTCATCTGTGATGTGGTGTCATTGTCCTGGTTGAATACGTTAAGTTCGCCGGTATTATGGTTTTCTTCAATTTGCCTGTGGGGTAGAGTAGCATATGGGTTCAGTGGCAGAGTGACTACATGCTTGAGAAAAGTTCAAAATGATTTAGGATTCACGATGGGCAATGGGTAGGTCTACGAAATGTATTTGGAATACTGGCTATTATACGGGGGAGATTGGGAACGACGGAAAGGAGTTGCTTGATATGAAGAAGGATACAACATGACCATGGATTGGAACGTATTGTCGCACCTTGCACATGAGGAGTGAACGGATTTGACAGCCGGTGAATGAGCACGGGCTCAGGATAGGTTGCTTATTTTATAGTAATTGTACCCAGTGCAGCGTCATTGGATGATGTCGGCATGAAGTTTTCACAGGTGGGTCATCTCCTGTGACCAGGTTAGCGGTTGTGTGGTGTTAACGAAGCTCCTGTGGAGAATTTCTACTGACTATCCAGGAAGAGGTCGAATATGTGCATGTGGCTAGTGATTCAGAGTGTTCGTGAAGTGTTTAACAAAAAGGTTTCTAGGAAGTTGGCGGGTTGGTTGTGCAAGATCAAGTCACCGATGGAGAAATAATCTTGGTGGGTTCCAGAGTTATGTAATAGGTGACTTTAAGCTAAGTGGGAGAGTTCCACCGCCTACGATTGGATTGCATGGTCATCCATTTGTGAGATTTCTGGTTATCGGCATATTGATGGGTTGTTACGGCTAAGGAAAGAGAACATCAATGGTAATTTGAGCAAGCGATTTGAGGAATGTGTACTATAGTTGGCCTTATCGATTCATGCTAAGGCTTTGGGAAGACTCAGGATTTATGCTTCGTGTAGAGGCGAGTTACAAGGAAGATGATTCGGATAGGTGCTTCTTTGAGAGGGTGCTCATGTGCTAGTAGAGCCTTGGAGTTGATTATATTCGGGACCAAGTCAGAGTGGGTGACTCTCAATAACAGCCGTAGTAGATTCAAAAGTTAAGGTGTGGTGTCTAAGGATTTCGAGTCCATAGTATGGTTGCATATCGAGATTTTGCAGCGGATTATGATAAATGAGCTTGGAGTGTTCCGTGTTACCTTTGGTCTACGGGGTATCATGAGAGGAAGGGGAGCATGTAACTTTGGATTTATAGAAGAATCATCAGAATGAGTGTATCGGTTGAAGACGCGATTATGCGCACAAGGAGGGTATGAAATGATTCGTGGGTTTTGGGGACAATGTGGTCTCGTGAAATGAGGTTACTCGGGATGAGTGCGGATTGAGTTCGTTATATTGATAAAGGAGCTGTTGTTATTTCTAAGGAAGATCCAGAGTAAATTAGGAGAAGTCGGGTTTGGTTAGCAATGGCTGAATCGGGATAATGATGGCAATGATCCGCTCCTTTAGTGTGTTGGGTTATTCATGTGATTTGTAACGGTACGTGCGAGGTTTGACGGCCGCCGTAATTGATTTTATTTGGGGGAATTCGAGCATTATGGCATGTTATGTGTAGACGGATCCCGGAAGAGTTATGGTGGTTTAGACCACTACTTGAGGTTGGTATTTTCTGTGGATATGAGAATTTAGTCACGTGTTACAATGGTTCTCTTGAAATAAGTTAAGTAGAAGGTTTTTATATGATGAAGTGTTTACCCTATTAGTGGTTCAGGAGTTATGATGAAATTCTTGTACTCTTGCACATTGGCATGATTAAGTGTAGTAGTCAGCATGGGATTCGAAAGTTGAGGATCAAGGTTGCAGTTTGGTGTCGGCAAAAATGTCAAGAGCTCGGATGGGCGGGAATAGATTCAGATGGTTAGAGTAATATGGTATTATTTTTGACGTCACCTTAGGTCGATGTCATGTGTAAGAAGGCTTGTGTATTGATTTGTTGATTCTTGATTTGCTTTACAGCTTTAGTACGGTCGGTGGTATGGATGTGCAGACTTGTTACCTGGTGCGGAAGGTCGTGGGAGCGTATCCTATGGGAAGATGGTATAGGTATGATGTGTAGTCACTTGACTGAGTGAATATTGAAACCAAGTATGAAGATTGTGGCGATATCGCTAATTCGAGAATTTATGCCTGGAGGGCGCTTGGTTTATTTGGTTGTAGGGTGTGGAAGTTTGTTCCGGTTATGATGGTTGTTCTTGTGTATTATGGGAAGAAGGGTTATTATGGATCCTTGAAAGGTTATTAGCCTAGTACGGTGCGATCATAATCGGCTTAAGGTATGTGAAAGGATTTAAATATGAATATGGGCTCTGTATCAAGCTGGATGTGTTCATTTTCGCATAGTGCTCCTTATGGAGGAGTATTCGGACGTTGGATGTCATTTCGTCGTCGGCTTTTTCATGTAATGCTATATTGTGCCGTGTGAGTTGTGAAATAGCTTGATATATTTCACATGTGCTGAGGTTCCGCGCAGCAATGATGTTATGTGAGCAGGATGGCTCTCGAGATTCAGAAAATATGATGCACCTTAGTTGTGCTTTAGTCTTGTAGCGTATGGTGTTGTCGGTCCTCCCAGGAATGGTATTATGCACTTAGCGTGTTTGTGTCCAATATTCAGATATTTTGTAGTAATAAGCATTCTAGCACGGTAAGTATTTCCTTATATATTCTTTTTGTGCAGATCGGGTGGCACGCCGCCACGGGTATGTTGTTTGGATCAGGTTGCACGCCGCAACAGTGTGATGTTGAGTACAGTCCCCTATGTTCTATTTTGCGTGTTTTGTGTCCCATTTTCTGAGGAAAGGTTCATGACACCTTTTTAGTTGTCTAATTAGTTACGTGGGTTGAGTAATCCCTTCCAGAGTTCATTTTCCTTATGTATCACATTCGAGTTGGTAGCTTGTTGGCACATTGTGGCATCACATGAGACTTTTGATCATGTCTGAGGTAGCTTATTGCCTGAGCAGCTTGTACTGGGGTGAGACGCGATTAATGGACCCGGGATCAGTGCGATCGGGTTATATGAAGCATAGTAAAGAGCAAATACCATCATTTGGTTATAATGGGGTGATGATTCTAGTCAAGAGGAGAGAATCAATGATTTGTTGACTCGGAAGTCGGTTATGAATTTCTACACGTCTCTTCTGTCGTGGCGGTATTGCAAGAGTTGGAACCAGACTTATATATGTGATAAGGTGCATGGTGAGCATCAGATTCGGGGAATGTCGGCTATTATGATAAGAGAATGTTATTATGGTCATGTGAATGTTGCGGTGCATGGTGTGAATTCGGCAAAGGTTTGCAGTCGTGCTCTGGTACATCGTGTGGTGATTGATACGGTGTTCGTATGTTGGAAGCAGGCCTGGCAGAGAATTCCAGATGTTGGAACTGGGCTCTAAGGCTTATTTACCTAAATAAAAGAGAATATCTTTAGATTTGATCGAGCTAATGTGCTCAACTGAGTTGTAGTAGCACGGGTAGGTGCACAAGGTGTTAAACAGTGATTTCGGACAACTCCAATGCAGTTCTTAGAATGTTCGAGGACGAACGTATGTTTAAGTGGGAGAGAATGTAACGACCCGACCGGTCGCTTTGAGCTCTAGCGCGTCTTTCAGCAGTTTGAGGCCATGAGCAACTTCACTTCAGGTATTATGACTGGTACGCATGGTCGGAATTGAAATTTCGGAAGTTCAGAGTTGATTTGAAAAAATTATCTTATTTCGGAAGCTTTAAGTTGGAAGAATTGACTAAAGTTGGATTTTTGAGTAAACGATATCGGAATCGGGATTTAAAGGTTCCAGCAAGTTTGTATGATAATTTCGGACTTGGGCGTATGTTCGGATCGGGTTTTGGATGCCCCGGGAGCGTTTTGGCACCTATGGTGGAAGTTAGCATTTTGGAAGGATTTCTTAAATTTGGGTTGAAGTGCATTTCAATGTTATCGATGTCTGTTTGGGATTACGAGTCTGGGAATAGCTTCGTATGGTGATTCTGGTATTGGGAGCGCGTCTGGAAGTGGATTCGGAGGTCCGTATGTCATTTTGGAGTCATTTGGCAAAAGCTAAAAATTTGAAGGGTTTTGAGAAGTTTGACCGGAAGTGGACTTTTTGATATCGGGGTCAGAATCTAATTCCGGATGTTGGAGTAGGTCCGCAATGTCGAAGATGACTTATGTACAAAATTTGAAGTCAATCGGACGTGATTTGATAGGTTTCGGCATCAAATGTGGAAGTTTGAAGTTCAAAAGTTCTTTAAGCTTGAATTGGAGTGTGATTCATGGTTTTAGCATTGTTTGATGTGATTTTAAGGCTCGACTAAGTTCGTGATGTGTTTTGGGTCGTGTTGGTATAATTGGTTGAGATCCCAGGGGCCTCAGGTGGATTTCGTATAGTTAACGGATTGGAATTTTGACTTGGGCAATGGCTGAAGCATCAGATTTGCTGGCATCTGGTTTCCTTCTACGCATTCGCGAAGGAATTCCCGCGTTTGCGTAGAGGAAGTTGAGGGCTGCTGGGATTTACCCTTCATGTTCGCGAAGGGTTAATGTGAGGCATGGGAGGTTGTGCTTCGCGTTCGCGCAAAAAGGATCGCGTTCGCGAAGGTTTGGCCCGGTGTGCTTCGCGTTCGCGGGAGGAACCTTGCATTCACGTAAGAGAAATACTGGGGCAGTGACTCATGTGCTTCGCGAACGTGAGGAAGGTTCCGCATTCGCGAAGTAGAAGGGCAGCATCTGGGCAGATTGTTTTAAATGGGAGTTTGGCCCTTTTCACTTCATTTTCCTCCATGGGAGCCGACCTAGGAGCGATTTTGGAGCTCCATCTTCATCATCAATGTCAAGGTAAGTGATTCCCACCTATTGCAAGTTAAATACTTGGATTATATCTAGAAATTTACCTGGAAAATCATGAGAAATTAGTGAAAATTTGGGAATTTGAAGAAAACCCTAGAACTAGATATTTTTTGATTTTGACCACGGAATTGGACATGGAATTGGGAATAAAATATATATTTGAGTTCGTAATATTATGGGTAATGTTTATCTTTGAAATAATTCGAAATCCGGGCACGTGGGCCTGAGGGTGATTTTATCGACTTTCCGAGCGAAATTGGGAATTGTTATGAGTGTTAGAGTATATTTTCTTTAGTTTACACATTGTTTGGCTAGTTTTGGAGTGTTGGGCATCGGTTGAGTCGTCGGAAGGGCTTGGGAGCCGGTTATGGAGTTTCGGAGCGAGGCAAGTCTCCTTTCTAACCTTGTAAGAGGGAATTTACCCCATAGGTGAAATAAATCACTGTGTGCTCCTATTTGTGGGGCTACGTACACACGAGGTGACGAGAGTCGGTGTGTAGCTACTATTATGCCTAAGTTCGGGTATTCTAGGACCCAAAAGCATACTTTACTTGTAATATTTGAAATCTTATTGTCAATTTAAAATGCTTAAATCATATCGAACTGTGTTAATAAATTTCTAAAAGGCTAGACATCGTTTTCTTAACTTTTAAAAGAGAAATTTCCTTTTCCTTAGATAATTGCCCCTTGATGAATTCTTGATTGATTATTTGGATGTGTTATCTTTTGTGGAACGGGCCGAACGCCTCGGTAGATTAAATAGATGCATCTATGGTTCTCGCCATTCGACCCTCTAGCAGTGCACAGTTTAAATATTATTGGATCGGGTCGTACGACCTCGGCATAATTTGCGCATGCTTGTATTGCTTGCCCTAAAATTTATGACAATTGATATGGCCTCACTGGTCGGAGATATAAATTGTTAAAAGATGAAAATAAATTTGGAGATTCCTTAATTATAAAAGAATTGCTTACTTAATTCAAAATAATGAGCTTACAGCCATTCTACGAAATCCATACTTAATCATACCATTGGTATTTCATTTATAGCCCATAGTAAGTGTCCGAGTCGACCCCTCGTCACTACTTCTTCGGAGTTAGGTAGGATACTTTCTGGGTACGCATTGTTTTCGTACTCATACTACACTTGTTGTATAGGCATATATACATTTAGTGGCCTTGTGGACGCAGCGGCATGGTTGACACAGGGACTTAGGGAGCTGCATCTTATGTACGATCCGCAGCCAGCAGAGTCTTCTTCAGAGTATTGTATTTTGTTTCCTGTCCAAATTTGTATTCCGGACAGTTATTGTATTTTATGTTAAATTCATAGAAAATGCTCTTGCACTTGTGACACCGGGTTCTGGGATGATTATGGGATGTTCAGTATTGAAATTGGAAAACATTATTATCTATTCTGTAAATGCATTTTTTACTAGTTAAATTGAATTAAATTTACGATTTCAAAAATATTAAAATGCGAATTTAATTAACTATTTAGTGTTGGCTTGCCTGGCAGTGGTGTTCGGCGCCATCACAACCTTTTATGGATTTTAGGTCGTGACAAAAAGTGTCACATAGCAGCCAATTAATTCATCAACAATATGAAAATGGCACGGCACCACCCTTCGTGCTTTTACTCTCATTCTTCCCGTAAAATGATAAATAAATAATAATAATTGGTACGGCATCACCCTTCGTGCTTTAACTCTCTTTGAAAATAGCACGGCATCACCCTTCGTGCTTTTACACTCTTCCTTATAATGAAAATAATAATATAAATTTGGAAAAGTATTTAAATGCGGGGATATATGCTTATCAATCAATTCAATACCAGAATATCGACCTCACCTTCCAAAATATTCACAATAAACAAATTCCACCTGCATGCTTTGATTCAACCATAACGCATAAGTACTCGTCACCTCACATATACGTTGTACTTGCACATTAAATCACGTAGCAAATAGACTAAGTCCTACTCCCTCAAGTCAAGGTTAACCACGATACTTACCTCGCTTCGCAACCAAATTCAAGATTCCAATAAACCTTTGCCTCGCAAATTAATGTTCGAAAGTTTCAAATCTAGTCACAAACAATTCAATATACTCAACACGAATCGTAGGAATTAATTCCATATGAATTTACTAATTTTTCGGATAAAAATCCAAAATTTATTTTAAAAATCAATAGTGGGACCCACGTCTTGAATCCCAAAAAAACTCACGAAATCCGAACTGTTGTTCCGATACGAGTTCAACCATACAAAAATTATCGAATTCCGACATCGGATTGGCTTTCAAATCCTAAATTTTTGTTTTTGGAAAGTTTTACAAAAACTCAAATTTCTTCCATCTAAATCCGAAATAAAATGAATAAAGACATGGATTTATGAAATATTATCAATATATGATAAGGAACATTTACCCAGTTCAAAGTCGTAAAATATTCTTTCAAATCGCCCAAAAACCGTGGTTTTAAAACCGAAACGAAATGAAGAAAAATGGCCATTTTCGACCCCTTAATGTTCTGCACAGTCTCGCATTTGCAAGGTCGCATCTGCGGCCTCGCAGTTGTGGGACAAGGGCCGCATTTTCATAGCCAGGTAGCCAGGCGAGTTCTGCATCTGCGGAAAATGGGCCGCATTTGCGGCTGCGCAGAAGCGCAAGATGGAGCCTCAGAAGCGACGAGGTGCGCATTTGCGATCGGTTGGCCGCATGAGTAGTTTCGCACCTGCGATCAAAGCTTTGTAGAAGTGAAGCTTCCTTCCCATACTCAATGTAGCAGAAGAGACATTTCCTTCGCAGAAGCGGGCATGCACATGCTGCTAAAAATGCGCAGGTGCGACACACCATTACCAGCACTGGACAACATGTTCCAAATGGTTTTTGGCTCATCCGAGCCACTCGGGACCTTGTCCAAATATTCCAACAAGTCCCGTAATATATCACGAACTTACTCGGGGTCTCAAATCACGTCGAATAACGTCGAAATTATAATTCACACCTCGATTCGAACTTTTGAGTTTCAAATTTGTCAATTTACAAAACTCATGCCAAAACGTATTAAACGAATCCGGAATGACTTCAAATTTGGTGCACAAGTCATAAATGGCATAACAGAACTACTCCAATTTCCAAAATCGGGTTTCGACCCCGATATCAATAAAGTCAACTACGCGGTCAAACTTTGGAAATCTTTAGCCTTTAGGTTTCTAGTTTCCGTTAAATGGTGATAATTTGGGCTAGGGACCTCCGAATTCAGTTCCGGGCATATGCCCAAGTCCCAAATCATGATACGGACCTACCAGAACTGTCAAAACACTGATTTGAGTCCGTTTACTTAAAATGTCGACCAAAGTCAACTCAGTTGAGTTTTAAAGCTTTATTTTACATTTTAATACATTTTTCACAAAGAAACTTTTCTGAAAATTATATGGACTGCGCACGCAAGTCGAAGAATTATAAATAGTGATTTTCAAGGTCTTAGAATACATAAATGAATGTTTAAATTAAAGATGACATTTTGGATCATCACATTCTCTACCTCTAAAACAAACGTTCGTCCTCGAACGGTATTAGAAAAGTACCTGAGATGGTGAAAAGATGTGGATATTTACTCCGCATGTCCGACTCAAACACCCAGGCTGCTGCCTCAGTCGACTAATCTCTCCATTGCAATCGAACTGAAGGATAACTCTTAGATCTCAACTGTCGGATCCGCCGGGCTAGAATAGCTACCGGCTCCTCATAAGTAAAATATTTGTCCAATTGGACTGAGCTGAAATCTAATACATGGGACGGATCACCATGGTATTTGCGGAGCATGGATACATGAAACACCAGATGAACTGCTGATAAACTAGGTGGTAGTGCAAGCATGTAGGCTACTTCACCCACCTTTTCAAGAATTTCAAAGGGTCCGATATACCTAGGGCTCAACTTGCCCTTCTTTCCGAATCTCATTACACCTTTCATAGGTGAAGCATGAAGCAATACTTTTTCTCCAGCCATGAATGCAACATCATGAACTTTACGGTCAGCATAACTCTTTTGCCTAGACTGAGCTGTACGAAGTCGATCCTGAATAATCTTGACCTTATCCAAGGCATCCTGCACCAAGCCCAACACGAGATGCATCACAATATACCGTATAAGATCCTGAACCTGTAGGTAATACCAACACTGGTGCCATAGTCAAAGCAGTCTTGAGCTTCTGAAAGCTCAACTCACACTCATCTGACCATCTGAATGGGGTACCCACTGGAGTCAAAGTAGTCATGCTCCTCTCGACTGCTGGAGTAAATCAAGATATCATCAATGAATACAACCACAAAAGAATCCAAATAGGGCTTGAATACCCCGTTCATCAAATCCATAAATGTTGCTGGGGCATTTGTCAGCCCAAAGACATCACTAGGAATTCGTAATGCCTATACCGAGTCCGAAAAGCTGTCTTAGGGATATGGGATGCCCTAATCTTCAATTGATGGTAACCAGACCTCAAATCAATCTTTGAAAACACCTTGGCACCCTGAAACTGATCGAATAAGTCGTCAATTCTTGGCAACATATACTTGTTCTTGATAGTAGCCTTAGTCAACTGCCGATAATCTATACACATCCGCATTGAACCATCTTTCTTCTTTACAAATAACACTGGTGCACCCAAAAGTGAGACGCTAGGTGTAATGAATCCCTGATCAAGCAAGTCTTGTAATTGCTCCTTCAATTCCTTTAGCTCCGGCAGGGCCATATGGTATGGTGGAATAGAAATGGGTTGGGTGCCCGGAGCCAAATAAATATAGAAGTCAATATCTCTATCGGGTGGCATCCTCGGCAAATCTGCAGGAAATACATCTGGAAATTTACGAAAAATCGGGACTAAATCCATAGTAGGAACATCCGCACTAGAATCGCGAATATGAGCCAAATAAGCTAGACAGCCCTTCTCGACCATAGATTGAGCCTTCACATAAGTGATAACCCTGCTGGTAGAATGGCTAGGAATCCCTTTCCACTCTAATTGAGGCAAACCTAGCATGGATAAGGTCACCGTTTTGGCATGACAATTCAATATAGCATGATAAGGTGACAGCCAATCCATACCCAAGATGACATCAAAATCTACCGTATCAAGAAGTAGAAGATCCACGCTAGTCTCAAGACTCCCAATAGTAACCACACACAAATGATAGACATGATCTACCATAACATAATCTCCCACCGGTGTGGACACACACATAGAAACATTCAGAGAATCACGAGGCACAACCAGATATGAAGCAAAATAGGAGGACACATAGGAATAAGTAGATCCTGGATCAAATAGAACTGAAGCATCTCTATGGAAAACTGGAATAATACCTGTGATCACGGCATCGGATGACTCGGCCTCAGGCCTAGATGGAAAAGCATAAAATCGATGATGGGCCCCACCACTCTGAACTACGTCTCTGGGACGGCCTCTAACTGGCTGGCCTCCACCTCTAACGACCTGACCTTCACCTCTAGCTATCTGACCCCTGCCCTAGCTGGCTGGGCGGGTGGCGGAACAGTTGGTGCTGGAATCATAGCACGAGAACCTTGCTGCTGCATGCTGCCTTGAGACCTGGGGCAAAATCTAGCAATGTGCCTCGGATCACCATAAGTATAACAGGATCTCAGCTGTTGTGACTGCTGACCTTGGAACTGGCCATGTCGACCTGGATAACCACCATGATGACTCCGGATTGGAGGTGCACTAATAGGAGCTGGTGGTGTACTGTAAGCTAGGTGGTCGGAATGAGGCATATGAGGGTCGTGACCACCTGAAGCACTGTGGCATGCTTGGAGCGCTGAATGAAACGACCTAGGAGGATGGCCTCTACCAAAATTACCCCTGCCTCCATAAGAGGTACCACTGAACCCACCGAACTGACGAGGCCTCTTATCAAAGCTCTGCCCTCTCTCTTGTGCAAGAACCATCTCGATCCTCCTAGCAACATTATCAACCGTCTGAAAGAAAATCTCACTTCCAGTCTCCTTGGCCATCTGAAGCCTGATAGGGCAAGTGAGTCCATCAATAAACCTCCTCACTCTCTCTCCCTCAGTAGGAAGTAAAAGGAGAGCATGACGGGCTAGATCCACAAAACGGGTCTCGTACTGAGTAACAGTCATACTGCCCTGCTGGAGATGCTCAAATTGCCTGCGGTAATCCTCTCTCAATGTGACAGGGAGGAAATTCTTTAGAAATAGCCTTAAGAACTGCTCGCAAGTCAATGCAGGTGACCCAACTGGTCTGGACAACATATAATCTCTCCACCACCTCTTGGCGGAATCCGTCATCTAAAATACTGCAAAATCGACCCCATTGGTGTCAACTATACCCATGTTCTGCAACACCTCATGGCAGCGGTCAAGATAATCCTGTGGGCCCTCAGAAGGTGTACCACTGAAGTGAACTGGAAAGAGATTAGTAAACTTGTCCAACCTCAGTAAATCCTAAGAAGACATGGCGGGCCTATCACAGGCCTATGCCGCAACAATTGACTGAACTTGTCACGACCCAACTGGAGGGTCATGACTAGCACCCGGGCCATACTTGCCGATCACTAACGTACATTTTATCTAACCTTCCTTATTATCTTCAAGGGCCGACAAGATCAATATAAATGGTAGAAATGGATCATGAACATCCAACAATGAAAGATAATGGCATGAACATACATAACATGGTACGACAAGACTGTCAAGAAACTATATATAAGGTACGAGCTACCATGAAAGACTATACAACAAAAATCAGCCGACAAGGCATTCCAAACCATATATGAGTCGACACCTATCTATGAGCCTCTAAAGGAACATAAGTGCTGCAACATTGCCGGAACAGGGCCCCGACATACCCATAATGTCTATAACAAAAACGTATACCAAGACCACGACAAGTCCGAAGAAGGGATCTCGCCAATAACCGCTGAACTTGACAGCCTACTGTGGTGGGGGAGCTGCGTCTACCCATCTATCAGGACCTGCAGCATGACATGCAGCGTCCACAGATAAAAAGGACGTCAGTACGAATAAAGTACTGAGTATGTAAGGCAGGAAAGCATAAGTAAGGACAGTAATGTAAACAGGGATAGAAAATATACAACCTATGACATCTGGGTACCTCTAAGGGCTATTAACATGAAATACATGATACATACAAATATATACATAAACTTTTAAAACATACGCCTCTGTGGGCATCACCATCATCATATCGTACCCAGCCGATAGGCTCGGTAAAACGTACCCGGCCATCATAGGGCTCGGTAGAATCGTACCCGGCCACGTGGAGCTCGGTAAAACCCAACTGATCAGTGGTTGCACAATAGGGGCCGTACCCAGCCGACTATAGCGTGGCTCGGTAGAGTAAAATAGATACATATATATGATGCATGCTGGACTCATTGGAATCACATTTTGAACCTTTCGGAGTGACGTAAGGTCGGTATCCTTCGTACACATTATTAGGATTAACTCTTCTTCAAGAATCTTATAAGAATCAGGAACTACCAACAAAATATATAATATAAGAATAAGAGAAGTAACATCAATTTCAATCGTTCCATAAGAAGGGCAGCAATGTAAGTACTGCTAGCTTCTAAGAATAGAGTATCTTTGGAAGCTGGTTCATTGCATTATGTACAATTGGAGTGGTGCAAAAGAATGAAGGGGATAGACTCACATACCTTGTATATGCTGCCCAACCTCAAGCTATGCAAATGTCACGACTCCTTAGTCTACAATAAGAGAAATGACACTATCATTATCGTTTAAGCGTCGTAACTATTATGTATCGACCGCAACCTATTTTACGATGAAACGGACAGCACCTCCCCTATTTATATGACTTCCCACAAGTCAATACAATCACCAAACAGCCCAAACAACATCAAAAATAATCATATTGAGCCTCCCAAAATAGTCCACCAACCAACAACATTACTACCAAGCCTTTCGATATATATTTTACAAGTTCTAGCTTCAACGACTTAGCCGCAACTTGGATAATCTTAAATACATGTAGAGTAAGAGGTTCATTACCTTAAAATGGAAAGAACAACTCCAATTTGACCTTAATTGTCCACGAAATATCCCTCCAATTCTGCCACAAGAACAAGAAAGCGAAACTAGCAATCAATTCGGATTTTTCGGCACAAGAATTACTTTAGAAGATTTGAAATCACCTAGGGTTGATATTAAAAACTTGAGGGAGTATTTACAGAACATAAAACACTTAAAACAACCTCCCACACGATCTGGAACAACACAAAAATTAGCAACAACAAGAAGAACAAGAAACTTACTAGCGCCACGGGATTCCCGACACTTAATTTGTGTTGTTTGCTCTTTGTTTGGGTCTTGGATCATGAGATAACCTTGAGAGAGTATTTTTAGGGTTCTAAGGTCTGAATATACTGAAATGTAATGACTTAAAACGGGGTTGAGGCATCTTATATATATCCATATGTCTTAAACCGCCTATGTGGGCCCCATAGAGAGCCGCTTGGCGCAGTCTCGCGAAAATCAGACTCATAGATCTTCAATTTGGTGGGTAGCTCACCCCGTAATTCAAAGTACATAGGGATAAAATTGTAGTAAAATTTGACGTAAAGTGTAAGTAAAATTATAAACGTAAGTTGCGACAACTTTTGTCGACTTTTGTTTTATAACTCGCTTTACTTCAAGACTTATGATATAGATACTATATGATTAAAATAAATTAAAACATGACCTCTTGGGACAATTAAGCACCTCTAGGTTTACCCGAAAATACGGGTTACAACATCCTTAATTCGTTTAACTTTTAATACTTGTTAACCACTCCTATACACCCTTGTATTGTTTAAGACCAATAGGATTAACTTCTTATCATCTCAAAGATAATCTCTTCTTGGATTTACGTCGACTAACTTACGGTGTGATCTAAGGTACGTGAATTTGGGTTGTAACACCCTCCCCTCCTTAGGAACATTCGTCCTCGAATGTAAGGGTTTATGGGGAGTCTAACTCATCGTGGATTCCGACAGAAATTTCCGGCTGAGTTTCCCCTGTAAAATGGACACTAGCCAAACTTGCAAGCAGTTAAACCCAACCTATGGCCTTACAAGACTATACAAAGCACTATGGATATGTACATTATCTGCATATCACCATTTTGTATTAAAAACAGTATTCACAAGCTATTGCTTACCTCATAGAGCCGTTTCACCTTATAATGCGTCCTGCTTTCCCCCGGCATCCTCGTTATGTTCACTCTGGAATAGGTAAGGGTATTTAGACTTCATCTCCTCTTCTGCTTCCCATGTCATTTCTTCTATATTCTTGTTCCTCCACAATACTTTGACGGAAGCTACATCCTTTGTTCTCAGCTTGCGGACTTGTCGATCTAATATAGCCACTGGCACTTCATCATATGATAGATCCTCTGTAACTTGTACATCTTTGATGGGGACGACCCGAGAAGGGTCTCCAATACATTTCCTCAACATAGATACATGGAATACCGGGTGGACAAATTCTAATTCAGATGGCAATTCTAACTCATAAGCAACCTCTCCAATTCGTCGAAGAATTTTGTATGGCCCAATATATCGCGGACTCAACTTACCCTTCTTCCCAAAATGCATAACACCCTTCATTGGTGAGATCTTCAAGAAAACCCAATCACCAACCTCAAATTCCAGATCACGATGTCAGACATCGGAATAAGACTTTTGCCTACTTTGTGCCGTCCTCAGTCGCTCTTGTATCACTTTTACCTTCTCAATGGCTTGGTGAATCAAATCTGGCCCATATAATTCTGTCACACCGACTTCGAACCATCTAAATGGTGATCTACATCTCCTCCCGTACAGTGCCTCATACGGGGCCATTTTAATACTGGAACGGTAGCTATTATTGTAGGCGAATTCTATGAGTGCCAGATGGTCATCCCAATTCCCCTTGAAATCTAGAATACATGCTCGTAGCATATCTTCAAGCGTCTGAATGGTATGTTCAGCCTGTCCGTAAGTCTGCGGATGGAATGCAGTGCTGAGATTTACTTGTGTGCCTAAACCCTTCTGAAAAGACCTCCAAAAGTTAGCCGTAAATTGAGCTCCTCGGTGTGATATAATAGATACCAGCACACCATGAAGCCTAACAATCTCCTTGATATACAACTTCGCATAATCTTCAGCCGTGTAACTTGTCTTAACTGGCAGAAAATGGATAGATTTTGTAAGTCGATCAACTATAACCCAGATGGAGTCAAACTTATGATAAGAGCGAGGTAACCCAATAATGAAGTCCATATTAATCACCTCCCATTTCTAGGTCGGAATCTCTATATTCTGAATCAATCCACTGGGTTTCTGATGCTCGATCTTTACTTGTTGACAATTAGGACACTGGGCTACAAATTCTGCAATAGACTTCTTCATGTTATCCCACCAATACTGCTCCTTAACGTCATGAAACATCTTTGTCGAGCCGCGATGGATAGAATATCGGGACTGATGAATCTCTATCATAATCTTCTTTCGCAACCCTGCCACACTAGGCACACATAATCGGCCCTGGTATCTCAGTGTCCCATCTCCTCCGATCTCGAAAGCTGTAATCTTACACTGCTGAATGCCCTCTCTCAATCTTACTAAGGTAGGATCTTCATATTGCCATGCTTTTACCTCGGCTACCAAAGATAATTCTACTGTATTCTGTACAGTAACACCTCCGTCATCAGAGTCCAACAATCTGATTCTCATATTCGCCAGTTGGTGAAGCTCTTTGGTCAACCCTTGTCTACCAGACTCAATATGTATTAAGCTTCCCATTGACTTACGACTGAGAGCGTCTTACACAACATTGGCTTTACCGAGTTGGTACAATATCTCGACGTCATAGTCATTCAGTAATTCAAGCCACCTACGCTGGCTCAAATTCAACTCCTTCTGCTTGAAGATGTATTGTAAACTCTTGTGATCTGTGTAGATGTCAACATGGATGTCGTATAAGTAGTGCCGCCATATTTTCAAAGCATATATTACTGCAGCCAATTCCAAATCATGAGTCGGGTAATTCTTTTCATGCTTCTTCAATTGTCTTGATGCATAAGCAATCACCTTCCCACGTTGCATCAATACGCACCCCAAACCTATACCTGAGGCATCACAATATACCACATAACCTTTTGTTACTTCTGGGAGAGTGAGCACTAGCGCGGATGTCAATCGATTCTTTAGCTCTTGAAAACTACGTTCACAAGCGTCAGACCACTGGAACTTGGTAGCTTTTTGTGTTAACTTAGTCAATGGTGCTGATATAGAGGAAAACCCTTCCACAAACTGCCTATAATATCCTGCTAGCCCCAGGAAGCTGCGGACTTCTGACGGTGTTGTAGGTCTTGGCAAATTCTACACTGCATCAATCTTCTGAGTGTCGACACTAATACCCTCATCAGATATCACATGGCCAAGGAATGCCACTGAGTTCCGCCAGAATTCACATTTGGAGAGCTTAGCATATAACTTATGACCCTGAAGTGTCTATAATACTATCCGCAGGTGGCCCGCATATTCCGCCTCTGAACGAGAATACACTAGAATGTCATCAATGAATACGATCACGAACACATCAAGATAAGGCCTGAATACACTATTCATGAGATCCATAAAAGCTGTTGGGGCATTTGTTAGCCCGAATGACATCACCAAGAACTGAAAGTGCCCATATCTTTTCCGGAAGGCCGTCTTTGGAATATCCTTCTCCTTAACCCTCACCTGATGATACCCTAAACGTAAGTCAATCTTGGAGAAATACTTGGCACCCTAGAGTTGGTCAAACAGGTCACCAATCCTTGGAAGTGGATACTTGTTCTTTATAGTAAACTTATTCAACTGTCGATAATCGATACACATCCTTAATGACCCATCTTTCTTTCTTTCGTAACTATTATGTATCGACCGCAACCTATTTTACGATGAAACGGACAGCACCTCCCCTTTTTATATGACTTACCACAAGTTAATACAATCACCAAACAGCCCAAACAACATCAACAATAATCATATTGAGCCTCCCAAAACAGTCCACCAACCAACAACATTACTACAAAGCCTTTCGATATATATTTTACAAGTTCTAGCTTCAACGACTTAGCCGCAACTTAGATAATATTAAATACATGTAGAGTAAGAGGTTCCTTACCTTTAAATGGAAAGAACAGCTCCAATTTGACCTTAATTGTCCACGAAATATTTCTCCAATTCTGCCATAAGAACAAGGAAGCGAAACTAGCAATCAATTCGGGTTTTTCGGCACAAGAATTACTTTAGAAGATTTGAAATTACCTAGGGTTGATATTAAAAACTTGAGGGAGTATTTACAGAACATAAAACACTTAAAACATCCTCCCACGCGATCTGGAACAACACAAAAATCAGCAACAACAAGAAGAACAAGAAACTTACTAGCGCCACGGGATTCCCGACACTTGACTTTACCGGGATGGTACAATATCTCGACGTCATAGTCTTTCAGTAATTCAAGCCACCTACGCTGGCTCAAATTCAACTCCTTCTGCTTGAAGATGTATTGTAAACTCTTGTGATCTGTGTAGATGTCAACATGGATGTCGTATAAGTAGTGCCGCCATATTTTCAAAGCATATATTACTGCAGCCAATTCCAAATCATGAGTCGGGTAATTCTTTTCATGCTTCTTCAATTGTCTTGATGCATAAGCAATCACCTTCCCACGTTGCATCAATACGCACCCCAAACCTATACCTGAGGCATCACAATATACCACATAACCTTTTGTTACTTCTGGGAGAGTGAGCACTAGCGCGGATGTCAATCGATTCTTTAGCTCCTGAAAACTACGTTCACAAGCGTCAGACCACTGGAACTAGGTAGCTTTTTGTGTTAACTTAGTCAATGGTGCTGATATAGAGGAAAACCCTTCCACAAACCGCCTATAATATCCTGCTAGCCCCAGGAAGCTGCGGACTTCTGACGGTGTTGTAGGTCTTGGCAAATTCTACACTGCATCAATCTTCTGAGTGTCGACACTAATACCCTCATCAGATATCACATGGCCAAGGAATGCCACTGAGTTCAGCCAGAATTCACATTTGGAGAGCTTAGCATATAACTTATGACCCTGAAGTGTCTATAATACTATCCGCAGGTGGCCCGCATATTCCGCCTCTGAACGAGAATACACTAGAATGTCATCAATGAATACGATCAAGAACACATCAAGATAAGGCCTGAATACACTATTCATGAGATCCATAAAAGCTGTTGGGGCATTTGTTAGCCCGAATGACATCACCAAGAACTGAAAGTGCCCATATCTTTTCCGGAAGGCCGTCTTTGGAATATCCTTCTCCTTAACCCTCACCTGATGATACCCTAAACGTAAGTCAATCTTGGAGAAATACTTGGCACCCTAGAGTTGGTCAAACAGGTCACCAATCCTTGGAAGTGGATACTTGTTCTTTATAGTAAACTTATTCAACTGTCGATAATCGATACACATCCTTAATGACCCATCTTTCTTTCTTTCGTAACTATTATGTATCGACCGCAACCTATTTTACGATGAAACGGACAGCACCTCCCCTTTTTATATGACTTACCACAAGTTAATACAATCACCAAACAGCCCAAACAACATCAACAATAATCATATTGAGCCTCCCAAAACAGTCCACCAACCAACAACATTACTACAAAGCCTTTCGATATATATTTTACAAGTTCTAGCTTCAACGACTTAGCCGCAACTTAGATAATCTTAAATACATGTAGAGTAAGAGGTTCCTTACCTTTAAATGGAAAGAACAGCTCCAATTTGACCTTAATTGTCCACGAAATATCCCTCCAATTCTGCCATAAGAACAAGGAAGCGAAACTAGCAATCAATTCGGGTGTTTCGGCACAAGAATTACTTTAGAAGATTTGAAATTACCTAGGATTGATATTAAAAACTTGAGGGAGTATTTACAGAACATAAAACACTTAAAACAACCTCCCACGCGATCTGGAATAACACAAAAATCAGCAACAACAAGAAGAACAAGAAACTTACTAGCGCCACGGGATTCCCGACACTTGATTTGTGTTGTTTGCTCTTTGTTTGGGTCTTGGATCATGAGAGAACCTTGAGAGAGTATTTTTAGGGTTCTATGGTCTGAATATACTGAAAAGTAATGACTTAAAATGGGGTTGAGTCATCTTATATATATCCATATGTCTTAAACCGCCTATGTAGGCCCCATAGAGATCAGCTTGGCGCAGTCTCGCAAAAACGCGAATAGCTCTCTATTCTAAGATCGTATCGACGAACGGTTTAATGCGTTGGAAACCAGACTCATAGATCTTCAATTTGGTGGGTAGATCACCCCGTAATTCCAAGTATATTGGGAGAAAATCATAGTAACATTTGACCTAAAGTGTAAGTAAAATTATAAACGTAAGTTGCGACAACTTTTATCGACTTTTGTTTCATAACTCGCTTGACTTCAAGACTTATGATATAGATACTATATGATTCAAATAAATTAAAACATGACCTCTTGGGACAATTAAGCACCTCTAGGTTTACCCAAAAATACGGGTTACAACATCCTTAATTCGTTTAACTTCTAATACTTGTTAACCACTCCTATACACCCTTGTATTGTTTAAGACCAATAGGATTAACTTCTTATCATCTCAAAGATAATATCTTCTTGGATTTACGTCGACTAACTTACGGTGTGATCTAAGGTACGTGAATTTGGGTTGTAACAGAACTACCCCAACTGGCGGGGCTGCTGGAGCCTGATACGGGGAGCCATCTGCTCCGGAGCGGGAGTAGTGGGAGTCTGTGTTCCTCCCCCAGCCTGTGAGACGGCTGGTGCCACTGGAAATGTACCATTCTGGGCCACACCCTCCATAAGGCTCACCAAACGGGCTAGAGCATCCTGAAGCACTGGAGTAGCTATGAATCCTTCCAGGAACTGAATTGGTCCAACGGGTACAGTTTGAACTGGAACCTCCTCCTGAAGATCCACTACGGGTGCTGCTGCTCGAGTTCTAGTTTGAGCTACGCCTATGCCTCTACCTCGGCCTCTGGCACGACCTCGGCTTCTACCCCTGGTCATAGTTGCCACCGGGGGCTCTGGTCCCTATCCATCGGTAGATGTATTACGTTTTCTCACCATCTGCGAGAGAATAAAATAGAATGGTTCAATCATTGGTGGTAGAATTAGAATTCGCACGACAGAATAAGAAAGGAGTGATATTGTTCCTAAATTTCATAGCCTCTGAAAGATAAGTACAAACGTCTCTGTACCGATCCTTTAAACTTTACTAAGCTTGCTCGTGACTCGGGAGACCTAAGTAACCTAGTGCTCTGATACCAACCTGTCACGACCCAAAATTTCCACCTTTCGGACCGTGATGGCGCCTAACATTTCACTTGCTAGGCAAGCCAACGTTAGAATAATCTTAACCATTGTTTTTTAAACAAATTAAATTAAACGGATGTCAATTACTAAAATAAAGTGCGGAAGACCATAACTACCGAATCATCAAAATGCATCCCCGAATATGGTGTCACAAGTGCACGAGCTACTAGAATAATATAAATAAAGGTCTGAATAAAATTCAAGTTGTTTGAAAGATAATACACAGCTAAGATAAGATAGAAAGGGACTTCAGAACTGCGGACGCTGTGAAGTTATACCTCAAGTCTCCTCTGTGTAGCTGAATCCGAGCAAGTCTATGGTATGTCGCTGGGACCAAATCCAAAATCTGCACAAAAAGTGCAGAGTGTAGTAAGAGTACATCCGACTCCATGTACTTCGTAAATGTAGAGCCTAACCTCGACGAAGTAGTGACAAGGCTATGACAAGACACGTAAGTAAACAAACTGTACAAGTATATACAAATACGAAGCAACAATAACACAATAAATAACAATTTATAAATTTGGGAGGGAATATGCGAAGGGGAATAAATATAATAATTTCAGTAGGAAAAGTGTCACGTAGCAGCCAATTAATTCATCAACAATAAAATAAGCAGCTGATAATATGAAAATGGCACGGCACCACCCTTGGTGATTTAACTCTCTTCTGGCACGGCATCACCCTTCGTACTTTAACTCTCTTTGAAAATGGCACGGCATCACCCTTCGTGCTTTTACACTCTTCCTTACCATGAAAATAATAATATAAATTCGGAAGAGTATTTAAATGCGGGGATATATGCTTATCAATCAATTCAATACCAGAATACCGACCTTGCCTTTCAAAGAATGTCCGAAAGCTTCAAATCTAGTCACAAACAATTCAATATACTCAACACGAATTGTAGGAATTAATTCCATATGAATTTACTATTTTTTCGGAAAAAAATCCAAAATTTATTTTAAAATTTGACAGTGGGACCCACCTCTCGAATCCCGAAAAAACTCATAAAATCCGAACACCCGTTCCGATACGAGTTCAACCATATAAAAATTATCGAATTCCGACATCGGATTGGCTTTCAAATTCTTAATTTTCGTGTTTGAAAAGTTTTACAAAAACTCTAATTTCTTCCATCTAAATCCGAAATAAATGATGAATATATACATGGATTTATGAAATATCATTAATATATGATAAAGAATACTTACCCAGTTCGAAGCCATGAAAAACTCCTTCAAATCGCCCAAAAACCGTGGTTTTAAAACCCAAACGAAATGAAGGAAAATGGCCATTTTCGACCCCTTAATGATCTGCCTAGTCTCGCATTTGCGGGCAAAAGGTCGCATTTGCGAGACATGGGCCGCATTTGCGAAGCTAAGAAGCCAGGCGAGTTCCGCATCTATGGAAAATAGGCCGCATTTGCAGCTGCGCATAAGCGCAAGATGGAGCCGCAGAAACAACGAGGTGCGCATTTGCGATCGGCTGGCCGCAGAAGCGGTATCGCACCTGCGATCAAAGCTTCGCAGAAGTGAATCTTCCTTCCCATCCTCAATGTCGCAGAAGCAACATTTTCTTCGCAGAAGCGGGCCCGCACATGCGGCCAAAAATGCGCAGGTGCGACACACCATAACCAGCACTGGACAGCATGTACCAAATGGTATGTGGCTCGTCCGAAATTCATCCGAGCCACTCGGGACCTCGTCCGAATATTTCAAAAGGTCCCATAACATAATATAGACTAACTCGGGGTCTCAAATCATGTCGAATAACGTCAAAATTATAATTTACACCTCGATTCAAACTTTTGAGTTTCAAACTTTTGAGTTTCAAACTTTTCAATTTACAAAACTCATGCCAAAATGTATTAAACGAATCCGGAATGACTTCAAATTTGGCGCACAAGTCATAAATGACATAACGGCACTATTCTAATTTTTAGAATTGGGTTCCAACCCCGATATCAATACAGTCAACTCCGAGGTCAGACTTTGGAAATCTTTAGCCTTTAAATTTTTAGTTTCCGTTAAATGGTGATAATTTGAGCTAGGGACCTCCGAATTTAATTCCGGGAATACGCCCAAGTCCCAAATCACGATACGGACATAACGGAACTGTCAAAATGTAGACCCGAGTATGTTTGCTCAAAATGTTGACCAAAGTCAACTCAATTGAGTTTTAAAGCTCTATTTCACATTTTAATCCATTTTTTACATAAAAAATTTTCGAAAAATTATACAGACTGTGCACGCAATTCAAGGAATGATAAATAGTATTTTTTGAGGTTTTAGAACACAGATTTGAATGTTTAAATTAAAGATAACATTTTGGGTCATCACAAGTTCTATTTATAGTTTCTTCTTTTATTGAGGTAGTGATATATAATCAATATTCACCATCCTCAAAATTTAAGCCTTTTAGTTTATGACTCAAAGAAAGACTTTATTATAAATGTGATTATTTTCAGAAAAAAATTACTCGTTGAGATAGGTTACACGCGCAACGCGCGTACCCTACGACTAGGGTACGCTAAGACCCTTAGTGAAATATTAAAAGCAATAAGGGTACGCTAAGACCCTACTACTAGGGCACACTAAGACCCTTAGTGAAATTTAATTAAATATACTATATTAAAAGCACGAAGACCCTTAGTAAAATATTGTTCGCCTTTTTTACCCTTTAAAATTATTTTTAAATTTATACAAAATTATCATTTAATTACTTTTTCCTAATATTTAGGCCTTTAAAATCAACTAAAGTTTTATATGTTAAATCTTTCCTTATTTGAACTAATTAATAAACCTTATAAGAATCATTTATTTATTTAAACTACGTAACATAGCTATCACACTAATTTGTGAAGTTTAAATGGGTAGCATTCTCGCCCATGTCCTTGAAGCATTTATTATTTTCTGATAACTCCTATGTCGTAACTAGAATTACAGCACAAATTGTTTCTGTATTGTGATGACACGATAGGTTATCTTTAAATTTAACATTCAATTCTATGCTCTGAGACCTGAAATAATACCATTCAGCATTTTTTGACTTCCGTGCACAGTCCGTATATTTTTCTGGAAAGCTTTTATATGGAAAATTGATAAAAATGTGAAATAGTGCTTTAAAACTCACTTAAGTTGACTTCGGTCAATATTTTGAGCAAACGGACCCGGATCAGTATTTTGACAGTCCTGATGGGTATGTATCGTGATATGGGACTTGGGCGTATGCCCTGAATCAAATTCGGAAGTCCATAGCTCGAATTATCGCCATTTGACGAAAATTAAAAATTTAAAAGTTTAAATAATTCCTAAATTGGCCATAATTGGATTTTTGTTGATACCGGGTTCCGATTTGGATTCCGAGAGTTTGATCATCTTCATAACAATATTTGTGACTTGTGTATTAAAGTTCAATTTATTCCGACGTGTGTAGGCACATTTTCCGTTAGGTTTTGAAAAAAAAAAAGTCTGATTTTATAAAGTTTGAATTTCTAAAGTTTGACCGGAGATTTGACTTTTGAGCAAACGACTCCGGAATAGAATTTTGATGATTCCAATAGCTTCGTATGTTGATTTTGGACTTAGACACATATCCGGATTTGGATTTGGATGTCCGTAGGACAATTCGGCGCATTTTGGCGAAAGTTGAAAAATAGAAGATTTTTGGAAAGTTTGACCGGGAGTTAACTTTATTGATATCGGGGTCGGAATTCGATTCTTAAAATTAGAATAGCTATGTTATGTCATTTATGACTTGTATGCCAATTTGAAGTCATTCCGGATTCATTTAACACGTTTCGGCACGAGTTTTGTAAATTGAAAAGTTTGAAAATCATAAGTCCGAATTGAGGTGTGAATTATAATTTCGACGTTGTTTGACGTGATTTGAAACTTCGAGTAAGTTCGTATTATGTTTCAGAACTTGTTGGAATATTAGGACGAGGTCCCGAGGGGCTCGGGTGAGTTTCGGACTATTTTTAGGCCATTTTAACTGCTGGTTTTTGGCTACAAGAGTGTGCGAATTTCTGATCCATAGAGCTGACTTTGGAAGCTTATATCTCATAATTTATAAGGAATCTGGAGATTATCAAAACAAAAAAGTTGTAGCCATTTGATTCTAGTTTCCAGAAAGGTAAACCATTTATCATTTGGACATTTGTACAGAAAGTTATGATCGATTTACTGAAAGCTGGTACTGCAGCTTTTGGCTACAACAATGGGCGAATTTTTGATGCACAGAGCTGACTTTGGAAGCTTATATCTCGCAATCTATAAGGAATATGGAGGTTTTTAAAACATAAAAGTTGTAGCGCTCTGATTCTAGTTTCCAGAAAGATAAACCATTTATCATTTGGACATTTGTAAAGAAGGTTATGATCGATTTACTAAAGGTTGGTAGCAGTTTTTGTTTGCCTGGAAATATGAGACAAAGTCGCATTTCACACATGCGACTTGCCTAGGCAGAATGCTTAAAATCGAAAGTTTGCCATTTTTACTCATTTTTGAGTTTTGAGTCTTGGATTTGAGCGATTCCAAAGAGTTTTTTCACGAATTCGACTTGGTAAGTGTTCTCTATCCGCAAGTGATTGTATTTCATAAATCCATGTCAATATTCATCATTTATTTCGGATTTAAATGGAAGAAATTGAGATTTTTGTAAAACTTTTCAAAAACAAAAATTTAGGATTTGAAAGACAATCTGATGAATTAGATAATTTTGGTATGGTTGGACTCATCTCGGAATGGGTGTTTGGATTTCGTGAGTTTTTTCGAGATTCGAGATGTGGGTCCCACTGTTAATTTTTGATTCCGAATTTTAATCCAAAAAATTTATAATTTCATATGGAATTAATTCCTATGATTCGTGTTGAGTGTATTGAATTATTTATGACTAGATTTGAAACTTTCGGACACCAATTCGCGAGGCAAATATTTATTGGAATCTTGAATTTGGTTGCGAAGCGAGGTAAGTGTCGTGGTTAACCTTGACTTGAGGGAATAGAACCCTTGAATTATTTGTTAAGTGAATTTCATGTGTAATGACGTATAGGCGAGGTGACGAGTGCCTATACGTCATCAAATTGATTGTTTGCATAATTATCTGAAAATCATAAATTATTTTAAATCTTGAATTAATTATTTCATTAATTATTTCTCTCATATTCCTTGTTCAATATTATATCTTGAATTCATTCTATAATTGCTACATGCTTATTTGAATTATGTGTCTTAATTGCTACTTGACATTTAGTATATTAAATATTAAATTGCATATTTTTTCCTTGTTTTCTACAATTAATTGCTTCTTTTCATTACTTGTTTTCCTAAATAAATCACAATTATATGCCTTGTTCTCTAATAATTTCTTATTAATGTGGTATTTATTGGAGTATTTTTATATTTAAGAGTTTTTAATTATATTGTTGGAGCAGGTTACACGCCGCAACAGAATTATTAAAATTTTATACTGTTAGAGCGGGTTGCACGCCGCAACGGAAATTAATTGAGGGATTATGACTGCTGGATTGACTTCAATTATTGATATGATTTAACGGTCTTACTTCTATTCCTGTTATTATTATTATTATTGCGTACAGGTTAATGTAAGCGACTTGCCTTAGTCTCGTCACTACTTCGTCGAGGTTAAGCTCGCCACTTACAGAATACATGAGGTCGGTTGTACTCATATTACACTCTGCACTTCTTGTACAGATACCAGAGTTGGTCCCATCGGCGTACTGTAGATTTGCTTGGATTCAACTATTAGAAGAGACTTGAGGTATAGCTGCACAACGTTCGCAGCTCTGAAGTCCCCTTCTACTATATCTTAGTTGTGTGGTTTCTTTCAGACATCTTTATTTTTATTCAGACCCTTGTTTGTATTATTCTAGAAGCTCGTACACTTGTGACTCCAGTTTTGGGATGGTATTTAGACATCGTTATTATTTTGATTTATTCACTTTAATTCAGACAATATTCCAGTTGTTTGGCTTCTTTACTATTTAATTAAAATGAATTATAAAAATAGTTTAAATTATTCTAACGTTGGCTTGCCTAGCAAGTGAAATGTTAGGCGCCATCACGGTCCCGAAGGTGGAAATTTCGGGTCGTGACATGTATAATTTTGGTTTTCTATATCAGCCTTTTGTCATTCTATTTACTTACATAAGAACAATTTTATCACTCTATTTCCCTTTCATATGACACTATTCATTAATCACTTTCAGCCAGATCCGCAAAGCTTTATTTTTGAAAAATCGAGGGAGAAACTTCAATTTCCTTTAGATATTGAAAAAACAATAGTAGATAAATAGATAATGGATGGATACTTTTCTTTTACTCAAAAGTTTATTTTTCTTTTAATCATCAAGTTATACCATCGAGGAAGAACGTCAATCGAATTCTTTGCTATAAAGCGTAAAATATTTACAAAGTATACAATTTTATTGTATTTATAGGAACTTTTTAAAATTTTTATTTTATAACTCAAATATTTTTTTTATTAAAATATTATTCTTTGAGATGGGATACACGCGCAACGCGCGTATCCTACTTTGAATTTCGTTACGTGTTCAACTAGATGCTTAGTTCTGTTGATCGAATGACCATCAATTGACTGTGCCTATTTATTATGTATTGTTTAGGAAATGGTACATATTTAGGTAGTTGTTGAACAACGTCACTCCTAACGTATATGAGGAATCAATACGGCAGGTTTAAAGGTGGGTTTAGGAATAACAAAACATTGACGTGGTCATAATGAGCGGTAAGATTATGCCAGCTAGCGTAGTTCGGGAGAAATTAAAAGCACGAAGGCCCTATCGAAATGTTGATCGCCTTTTTTTACCCTTTGTAAGTGAATTCTACATTGGATATAATTGTAATTGTATAGATTATTTTTTTTTCTTAAGGGAAAAATTAAATTGCGTGTTCTTTCCTTTAGGTTTATGATTCTTTAGATTTTACTTTGTTTAGGATTCTTTCCTTACGCCGTGTCTTTTTTATGTTTTTTATTTCCTTTAGGTTAGGATTCTAAATTAGAATAGAATTTTCTTTGTTTAGGATTCTTTACTTATATTATGTCTTTTATTTTTATTGTTTCTTACGAGTGTCTTTTCTTTGTTTAGGTTTAGGATTCAATTTAAGTTTTAGGTTATTAATAGTGGCTTTTGTGTCTCCTCTTTAGATTTTCAGAATTTTAGGACCAAAACAATTTAAAATAAGGAGGAGATGATCAATTCTATAAAAGAAGCCACAATTTTTACATTCTTTATCATAAACACTTTAGAGTATCGACATCTGCATAGGTAATTTTGCTTTTGATTTAAGGTAAATTTTCTAACCTACAATTCTTAAAGTCATGCAATAATAGACGTTCGTGCATTCTTGGTAAACAACTACAAATTAAAAAGTTGTCAATTGTGAGTTTTATTTAAAATGTCTCATATTAGTTTAAAATTGACTTATTTACAATTATTGTACATGTTGTTTGAATCATTGAATTCGTAACATAAAATTGGTTTACGCATTCTAACTCATATCAATTGAAGATTTTATCAATTCAAGATTATTTTTGTTCTATGTTTTATAGCTAAAACTATTAATTGTTATGCGAGCTTTTGTTCTATGTTCTATATTTAAAATTACGGCCAACTCAAGCTGCTCGTATTTGGTATGAAAAAATTAATTTGATTACCTCTTTTAATTGATTATATTATACTATATTACAATCTTAAATTTTTGTTCTTTAAGAGTAACCTTTGGTAATTGGCATCCCCGCATCTATTGAAAATTATGACATTCAGGTAAATAATTCTTCTTATCTCATAAATTTTATTTTATATGATCTCTTTGGTACATTGCCTAATTTTAGTACGTCTTGAAAGGTATTGCTTTTGTTGCAGTTCAACAATAATTTTTCTTTCTTTACTCCTCGAGCTTTGAGATTGAGATATTGTGTAATATCAATTTACTTATATTATAGGTTACTTTTGTAACGACCCGACCGCTGTCGTTTTGAGCTCTAGCGCGTTATTCAGCAGTTTGAGTCCTTAACTAGCTTCACTTCAGGTATTATAACTTGCACGTGTGGTCGAAATTGAATTTCGGGAAGTTTAGAGTTGATTCGGAAGGAAAATTCTCATTTGAGAAGCTTAAGTTGGAAGGATTGATTAAGGTTTGACTTTTGAGTAAGCGACCTCGGAATCGGAATTTGAAAGTTTCAACAGGTTCGTATGATGATTTTGAACTTGGGCGTATGTCCGGATCAGGTTTTGGATGACCCGGGAGCGTGTTTCAGCGCTTATTGTGGAAAGTTGGCATTTTGGAAGGGTTTCATAAATTTGGATTAAAGTATATTTTAATGTTATCGATACCCGTTTGGGATTCTGAGCCTGGAAATAGCTCCGTATGGTGATTCTGGTTTTAGGGGCGTATCCGGATGTTGATTTGGAGGTTTGTAGGTCATTTCGGCGTCAATTGGCGAAAGTTAGAAATTTGAATGATTTTGAGAAGTTTGACCGGGAGTGAACTTTTTGATATCGGGGTCGGATTCCGATTCCAAAAGTGGGAACAGGTCCGTAATGTCGATTATGACTTATGTGCGAAATTTGAGGTCAGTCGGACTTGATTCGATACGTTTTGGCACAAGATATAGAATCTGGAAATTTGGAAATTTATAAGTTTGATTCGAGGCGCGATTCATGATTTTTATGTTGTTTGACGTAATTTAACGCTTCATATGTTCGTATTGTATTTTGGGACGTGTTGGTATATTTCGTTAAGGTCCTGAGGGCCTCGGGTGGATTTCGGGTGGTCAACGGATTGAGTTTGGACTTGGAAGAAAGGCTGAAGCAATTGTCTTCTGGTGTAACCGCACCTGCGAGGTATTGGCCGTAGATGCGGAGCCACAGAAGCGGCCAAGAGGGACGCAGATGCAGATTTCGTTGGGCAGTGCTGAGACCGCACCTGCGGAGTTGGCAGCGCAGAAGCGTGGGCGCAGATGCGCATGGGGGACGCAAAAGCGGACAACGACCTTGGCTTGGTTTCTCGCTGGTGCGAGACTTGGAGCCGCAGAAGCGACCTTCTTACCGCAAAAGCAAAATTTGTGCTGGGCAGTGAGGCTTCTTTAAAACGGGGGTTTGGCCCATTTTTATCTCATTTCGTCCATGGGAGCCGATTTTGGAGCACTTTTGGAGTGCCATCTTCATCAACTATAATGGGGTAAGTGATTTCCACATATTATGAGTTAAATACATGGTTTTTATGTGGATTCAAGCATGAAAATGGATAGAGAATGTGAGATTTTAAAAAAATCTAGAAATTGGTATTTTTGAATTTTTACCACAAAATTGGACATGGAATTTGGAATGAAGCATATATTTGAGTTCATGGTGTTATGGGTAAAGTTTATCTTCTAATATTTTCGGAATCCGGGCACGTGGGCCGAGGGTTAATTTTTATCGACTTTTCGAGTGGAGTTGGAAATTGTTTAAAATGATTAATTATGGGTATGAGAATATATTTTGATTAGCTTGCACAATTGTTTGAATATTTTGGATCGACTGGCATCGGTATGCAGTGTTTGAGAGGCTTCGGAGCCGGTTATGGAACTTCGGAGCAAGGTAAGTCTCCTGTCTAACTCTGTGAGGGGGAAACTACCCTAGGTAATGTAATTATTATGTGTTACTTATTGCAGGGGCTACGTACGCACAAGGTGACGAGAATCCGTACATAGCTAATTTTATGCTATTGTCCGGGTAGACTTAGGTTCACACCATGCTATAATTGTACTATAGGGGTTATTTTACTCGTTTAATTCCTTTATTTCGTCTTACGACTTGAGACCGGACTTGCAGAGAGTGATAGACTTGATTTGTAGAGATTTGACGGGCTTCATGACTAGCCGTGGAATAATTGTACTCCTTATACGAATTTCTCCCTCGTCATGTGTTTTCAATGAAAGGTTTTCCATAAAAATTTATAACTCACACGTCTATTTGTAAGTGAGGTCAATGAACCATTAAATCTTCTTAGTCTAATGGGATCGGGTCGTTCCCCTCGGCAGAATTATGTACCACAGTCTCATGGGAGCGGGTCGTTCACCTCGACAGTATAATAGATGCATCTATGATTCTTGCCGTTTGACCCTCGGCAGTGTACAGATTATGATGGGATCGAGTCGTATGCCTCAGCATTTCTGTAAAATACTCTATGGAATCGTGCGTAATAATTGACAAAAAGTCAGTGTATCTATGAGTCTTCCCGATCTGAATCACGATGACCTATCTAGTGAGGTCCATTATATATTTATGCTCCAGTTGAGGAGGTGATTGTTAATTGAGAGCTTGAGCCTATCGTAGAGAGGAGGATCGTATCACGTATTTGCACTTGTTAATTTTGTTTGTTTACTCTGCCCCATATCTGTTTACTTCTTATTATAACTGTCTTATTGGACCACTAGTAAATGTCGATGTCGACCCCTCGTCACTACTTCTTTAGGGTTAGGCTAGATACTTACTGGGTACGCATTGATTTACGTACTCATGCTACATTTGCTGCAAATTTTTGTGCAGGTAAATATATGTCTGGTGGTCTTTTGGGAGACGCGGATGTTGCGAGGACTTACCGTGAGCTGCATTTCATGTTACGATCCGCAGCCTATAGAGTCTCCATCAGAGCTATTTATATTATCCTCAGTAGATGCTCATGCACTTGTAACACCGGGTTTTGGGGGTTCCTAAGGGTGGTTCATCATTGTAATTCGCGTAAATATCATCATTTACCCTGTAAGTTCTATCTCATTCTATTTAATTAAATGAGAATTTTCATTTCAAAAATACTAAAATAAGTAATTAAGTTAATCATTTACCGTTGGCTTGCCTGACGGCAGTGTTAGGCGCCATCATGACCTTTAGTGTATTTTGGGTCGTGACTGTTTGGTATCAGAGCATTAGGTTCACTTGGGTCTCACGAGTCATGAGCAAGTTTAGTATAGTCTTGTGGATCGGTACGGAGACGTCTGTACTTATCTTCGAGAGGCTACAGGGCTGTTAGGAGCACTTCCCTTCTTGATTCCTCATCGTGCGATTTGATTCCTTCGAGGCTTATGCCTTATTTCCTTCCTATTCGTTCTTGTACGGTGTTGAGCAGTCGTGTCAATTGGGCATAGAGGAGTTTCAGTGGTACTATAAAACGTGGAGCAGGATGTTTTGCCCTACGCATTCGAACAAGTTATAATTGTCTTATTGCGAAAGGATGTTCTGTCATTTCAGTTCAATAGCTGTATTTTCGATAGGATCAAGGCTACACGCAAATTGCTATGATGTTCAGACGTTGTTATCGCATAGTGTTGGTGTAATGGTAGGGCGTTTATTTATGTGTCGAGGCAGTGAATGACTTGAAAGGAGGATTTCTAATCGCATGATTTAGAGGTTCAGCATTTATTTCTAGCAAAGGAAAGGCAATCAGACTATGAATGCTCAGGTTTGGGTTGATGGAGTAACGAGACTTGGTATTTTCGCGCGTGGTGGAATTTTCATCTGTGATGTGGTGTCGTTGTCCTTGTTTGAATGCATTAAGTTCTCCGATGTTATGGTCTTCTTCAATTTTGCCTTCGGGGCAGGGCATTGTGAAATGGTGCCTGAGAAGCGGTTGTCGGGGATGGCGGTGTGTAGCGGTTTCGAAAAACGAATTGGTGTTTTTATTGTTGATGGATCAGAAAAAATGATCTTCGAGGAGGCTGTAACGACCCGATCGGTCATTTTGAGTATATTAGCCCCGATCTTGTATTTACTGCATTCACCGTATCTATTTCTGCTTATGTGACTTGCCGGGAGGTCTTGTTTTGGTTTCGGAGTGTTTTGGGACACTTAGTCCCTAAAACGGAAGCTTACGTCTTAGGATTTTAACCATAGTCGGAATGGTGTAAAGATGACTCCAGAATGGAGTTCTGTCGGTTCCGTTAGCTCCGTTGGGTAATTTTGGACTTAGGAGCATGTCCGGACTGTGAATTTGAGGTCTGTAGCTAATTTAGGCTTGAAATGGCGAAAGTCGAATTTTTGGAAGTTTGACCGGGTGGTTGACTTTTTGATATCGGGGTCGGATTATGATTCCGGAAATTGCAGTCGGTCTGTAATGTTGAATATGACTTGTGTGCAAAATTTGAGGTCAATCGGGCATGGTTTGGTATGATTCAGCATCGTTTGTAGAATTCGTAAGTTTAGAAGTTCTTTAGGCTTGAATCCGGGTGTAATCGGTGTTTTGGTGTTGTTTTGAGTGATTCGAAGGTTCGACTAAGTTCGTATTGGGTTATATGACTTGTTGGCATGTTTGGTTGAGGTCCCGGGGGCCTCGGATAGATTTCGGGTGGTTAACGGACTCCATCTAAAGCAATTGCATCCATCATACCCAAAAAAACATAGAATCTGGCTTGGCTTTCCCCTTTAGGGAGACCTATACCTGCCAGTCCCCTACCCCTAGTTGGTTGTGTGGGTGGAGCAGCAACGAGGGCAACAATCATGGCCTAAGAAGTCTGTGGACCTGACTGAATCATGAACGCAATCAGGTGGTCGCGAACGTGATCAGGTGGCCGCGAATGCGTTCAGGTGGTCGCGAACGCGAAGAAGAGCGGGCATGGGAAGACTTATTTTAAATCGGGGGTTTGGCTCATTTTCACCTCATTTCTTCTATGGGAGCCGACTTTGGGACGATTTTGGAGCGCCATTTTCATCATCAAGTTTGAGGTAAGTGATTTCTACATAATGTGAGTTTAATAAGTGGATTTAAACATGAAAAGTTATGGAAATTGTGGGATTTTAGTAGAAAAACCTAGAAATTATATTTTTTGATTTTGACCATGAAATTGGACATGGAATTAGGAATAAATTATATATTTGAGATCGTGGTGTTATGGGTAATGATTATCTTCAAGAATTTTCGGAATCCGGGCACGTGAGCCCGAGGGTTGACTTTGTTGACTTTTCGAGCGGAGTTGGGAATTATTATAAATTGTTAAATTATACTCATTGGAGTATATTTTGATTGATTTGCACATTGTTTGACTAGTTTCGGATTGATGTGCTTTGGTTTGAAGTGTTAGAGAGGCGTTGGAGCTAGTTATGGAACTTTGGGGCGAGTTAAGTCTCTTGTCTAACCTTGTGAGGGGAAACTACCCTTAGGTGATGTGATTATTATGTGCCATTAGTTGTGGGAGCTATGTACGCATGAGGTGACGAGAGCTCGTACGTAGCTAAAAGCTTGATTATGTCCGGGTAGACTTAGGACTTTATCATGTAATATTTGACTTATTTGAACTAAATTTGCTAGCTTAATTAATTGAACTTATAATTGAAATTGATTTAGAAATACATATATATATATATATATATATATATATATATATATATATATATATATATATATATTAGACCGAGCCTTATCACCTTGAGTTGTTGGAAAATTATTTGAGAAACAGTAAATGTTATATTCACTTTATGTTCTTGTAACTGTATGGTAAGCAAGTGGCTCGTAATTCGATAAGTTCCTTCCTTTCTTGTGGAGCCGGCCGAACGCCTCGGCAGTATATTGAGATGCATTTCTGGTTCACGTTGTTCAACCCTCGGCAATATATACACCACTCTAGATCAGGCCGTACGACCTCGGCATAATCATGCGTATTACCGCTAGGAGTCTGAATATTCGTAAGATGCCCTTTTATTGAGACATGTCATTTTATATGGTATTTCCTTAACCATTTGATATTGGCACTTGATATTTTTCGAGCTGTTGAGATAGGATACGAGATTGAGAAATTTATATCGTTAAATATTTTTTGTAAGATTATTTTAGTTACAGTTTCTACCTCACTGCTACTGTTGTGCTTCATGTTTGTTTATGATTTATCGTACTGCTTTATTGGACCTCTAGTAAGCGTCGATATCGACCCTCGTCACTATTTTTCCGGGGTTAGGCTAGATACTTACTGGGTACGCATTTATTTACTTACTCATGCTACACTTCTGCACTAAATGTGCAGGATCTGTCATGTTCAATTGATGGTCATCTTGGCGTGTAGGCGCAGCTGCTGAGGAGACTTTATGGTGAGCTGCATTCCAGGCTAGGTATCGCATCCCACAAAGTCTCCATCGCACTATTTACCTTATCCTGTCTTTTTTACATTCTAGGAATATATTGTATTATTATTGTACTCCTTAGTAAATGCTCATGCACTTGTGACACCGGGTTTTGGGATGTTCTAGAACTTGTTTATGGCTTTCTTAACCTCGATACATTTTCACTTGTATATTATTTAAATTGTATTTATCTACGACTTTAACGCATTTATGTCTCCACCTAACAAGATTCATGATTTAAAAATTAATAAAATGAATAATTAAGTTGTTAGCTCACCGTTGGCTTGCCTAACAGCGACGTTGGGCGCCATCATGACCAATAGTGAGTTTCGGGTCATCACACCGATGGGCTCGGGTGAGTTTCGGATAGGCTACAGACCATTTCGGTCATAATGCATTGTGATGGAAACCATTTCGCTGGGGAGGAGTTTCTTCTTCGTGAACGCGAGGAGCTGGTCGCGAACGTGAAGTAGTGGGGGGTTACCCTTCGCGAACACGTAGGGTTATGGGATCGTGGGAGGGAGCCTGTCAGTTACTCTTTGCGAACGCATTCACAGGACTGTGAATGCGATGGCAGGGGGAAGTAAGCCTTCACGAACGCGAAGGACATTGGCCGCTGCTGCTTCGTGAACATGTCGGGCCTTTCGTGAACGCGAAGAAGGCCTGACACCCAGTCAATTAAATATCCCAAACACGGGATTTCACCCATTTTTTACCATCTTTTCATTAGAGCTCGGCCTAGAGGCAATTTTTAAGAGATAATTCATCACCAATTCATATGTTAGTATACTTTAACTCATTTTCTTCCATATCCATCAACACCCATTGATTTCTAACCTTAATTTATGCTCTTTCATGGTAGAAAATTAGGGATCTGGGAAGAATTGAGGATTTTTGTAATATTGATATTTCGACCTCAAATTGAGGTCAAATTTCGAAACTAATCGCATAATTGGGCTCAGGGGTGAATGGATAATTGTGTTTTGGTCTGAATCCCGGGTTTGACCAAGCAGGCTCGGGGTTGACTTTTATTGTCCTTTTTGGAAATTGTATAAAGATCATAGCTTTGTTAATTGAAATTGTTTTTTCTTGCATTGTTTGATGAATTTAAGACGTCTTTGGCTAGATTGAGCCGAGCGGAGGTGAATTTGTAAAGGAAAAGCTAATTTGAGTATTGATTTGGCCGAATTGAAGTAAGTGTCTTGCCTAACTTTGTGTGGGGGAAACTACCCCTTAGGATTCAAGTTGATTTTGCTATTTGTGTTACGTAAATCATGTATGCAAGGTGACAAGTGGGTACACGAGTTATATGTGATATTTGACTAGTTTAGGTTTTCCAGACTCTTTTCATGCCTTTAATTGAATTGTCCTAACATGTTATGTCTCTCATTGCTATTCTTCTCTTACATGCTTTATTTGACGTTGTTAGCACTTATTGTACCCCTTATTTGTCATTTTACCCTTACATGCTTTAGTTAAAGTTATTGCCTTTCTTATTGTCTTGTTACCTTTTAATTGTTGAGCCCCTTCCATGACTCTGTGCCTATTTGCTACTTGTCTTAACTGTTTTACTTGCACGCCTTAGTTGTCACGTGCTTTACTTGTCCTATTATTTTTGTAATATTTGTTGCATTCCTTTGATTATTACGTGGTTTCATTTTGCCGTATATTTATACCCTTTGATTGTAGATATTCTTGTAAATTGAGTGATTGGATTGTTATTGTTAATTTAAATTGCTTGTGGATCGGGTTGCACGCCGTAACAGGTGGAATAAAGGAGGATTATGTGATACAGTGAAATAAGGGAGAATTTGATATCGATACGGTGGAATCAGATTGCGCGCCACAACAGATTTTATTTGTTATTATTGATATTGATATGGTGAAATAAGGGAGGATTGTGTTTGTACGGTAGGATTGGGTTGCGTGCCGCAACAGATTGTGTGTGTTGTATTTATTATTGTATTGTGTTAGCTTTCGGTATTTACCATGTGAGATGCTGAGGACTGATATCTCTAGGTTTACAGATTTTGAGGATTGAGTTGTTTTTACTAGTTTACTGCTTTGCCGTCATTTCTTGTTTTCCTTTCCCATGACTATTATTTTGGTGAATTGATCTTTAAGATGAATTTACTACACTGAGTCATTATCCCATACCCTATAGAGTTATCGGTAATACAACCGTTTTAAATAAAGGAATTATTAACATGCTTATCTTATGTGACTCGTATGTTAAAAATTGTCTTTTCATCTGGCATTTTACTATTCTTAATAGTTGCCATATTTTACTTTTATTGATTTTTCAGCTTAAACTCCTCACCCTAACTGATGATTTTATCTTACTTAAAATCGTTGTTATGTTTTTATTTAACAAACTCTAAATTTAATTCAGTAGCTATCCGATGCTTTATTTGAATTGAAAATGCTATTTTTTTCACCCAAATGATTTGTAAAATAAACTTATTTTTATCAATTGATTTCCTACTTTATACCAGGGTTGTTATTATTTCTTTATTGTGTAAGATTAAATCTCCTGGATATTTTAAAGTAGCATTTGATGCGGATTCAACGTAAATGGTAGCACGTGGCTTTTTGCAGTGCGAAAGTGATTTGGAAAATATGGGCACAAGGTGCCATGTGTGTAAGGTTTGGAAGTTGTGACTTATGATATGAGATTAGGAGATGTGGTACTTGGGGTAATTCTTATTGAAATCCGTGCATTAGGAATGATTTGATTGATTGAGTTGTCGTCGGGTTCCCTTACTTGAACCCATTTATATTTCATCTGTACCTCGACTATGTTGTTGCTTAATTACTTGGTTGTTTCTCATTGCCATTCATGCTCCCCTTATTTTCACTACTGATTGTAATTTGAAATCTTTCTTCTATTGGCCTTATATCAATATTCTTTCCTTGAAAGTTTTATGTCATATCCTGCACATGTTTCATGTACAGTAGGTGTCTTGACCTGGCCTCGTCACTAATCTACTGAGGTTAGGCTTGATACTTACTGGGTACCACTGTGGTGTACTCATGCTATGCTTCTGCACATTTTTGTGCAGATCCTGGTACATCGGGTCGAGTTGGTTCTGAGACTTATGCCTGCGCAGCTAGAGACTTCAAGGTAGACCTACTAGACATTCGCAGGTTCCGAAGTCACCTTCTGTTACACTTTATTTCCATTGTTTCCTATTAGTCTGGGACATTGATGTATTGTTATTTTTAGTGACTCTTAGAAAAGCTTATGACTTGTACTACCAGTTTTGGGATATTGTATTATGTTGAGATTGTTGGTTGATTATAGATACTTCTGTTTCATGCTTATTAATTATTTGGTTAGAGATCAATTATTAAATCAGGAAGTGTTAGGCTTACCTAGTCTTAGAGACTAGGTGCCATCACGACATCATACAGAGAGAAATTGGGGTCGAGACAAGTTAGTATGAGGGCTTTAGGTTCATATGTGCTACGAGTCATAAGCGGGTTTAGTAGAGTCTTGAGGATCGGTACGAAGACGTCTGTACGTATCTTCGAAAGGCTACATAACCATTAGGAAATTCCATTTCTTTTATTCCTTATCATGTGACATTGATTCATCTTGAAGCATATATCCTATATTCCTTTGCATCCACTCATGTATGATATTGCGCATCCGGTATCGGCTATGTGCCAACGATTCATGATGTTGCAGATGGACTACGAGGGAGCCAGGAATGCTGAAACATTGTCTCAACGTGTCGTCCAGACTGAGGATGTTGGTGTATTGGGAGATCATTCAGTTGTTCATGTGGGGGTACAGTGTTTTCTGGCATCTGGTTGATAAGTACGAGCTTAGGAAGGTTTAATTTTTTGCCTAATCGTCGCGATCATGGGAGGGTCACGAGGTGGATGTTGATTTGAGGATAGTTGGTAGTATTAGAGACTATGTGGTTCGTATGGAATTTCTACTCAGAGGAAGGTACATACTATCATCAAGGCACTGGAGGAAGCAAGTTTGACTATTACGAGGATGGACATGCGCTCAGTAGATGATGTGAGATATCTTATGATCAGTGTTGTATGAGCTGTGAAGGTTAGTATTGTGGATCATCGGATGTTGTGTCCTATGGCTTCGAGCCAAGTAGGGGAGTCCAATATCGATGCTCAGATTGCAGGGTCATGTGTTATATCAGTTTTGGCATGAGATGTATATATTTGGTATTGAAAAGTTCCCCAAAATTTGTATATGTTTAAGATATGAGATTTACATTGGATAATGCTGGGACTTGTGATATTTCTGCATCATTAATAATTCTACATTTCAATATTAGAGGGGTCTGAGGAATAACTTCAGATTCACAAAAGGTCTATTCAGTGTGGGCATCTCGGTTATGACATTATGGGGGTGCTTCAGAGGGAATAAAGTGGTTTGTCTGCTTTTAGGTTACATAGTTTGTGCTAGGGTCCTTTGCAGTGAGGGGGAAGTGCTACCCTGAAGGAAAATTGAGGAGTATCCAAAGAAATGGGTCAGCTCGGTGGTGTTGGGCCCTCATAGCAATGAAAGTAATTGGTCCTTTTTGGGTGGTGATTCTCTATTGGTGTTTGGGGCAGGACTCTTGGGTTGGATGGCTTGTGTGACTCGGTTGAGTTGGGGAGATTCAATCCTGATGGCTTAGTACATGCAGGCAGGTCTCGGAGAGTTCTCGATGGTGTCGGCCACGACTTGAGTCGGTTGTCTGCTACGGGTATAAGGAATATATTATGCATTATGGTTTTCTCCTAGATGGATATCAGAAGTTAATAGGATGCTAGCATTATTGGATAACGCATGTGAAGAGCGTGCATTTTAAGAAGGCACCTTGTGTTTTGGTTTGTGCATGCTTGGCTAGTGGTATGGTGATTACCGGGTTTTGAGGCTTCTGAGGTTCAGGTTTTGATACGTGGCATGGAAGACCAGAGTGGGAGCTTTCGTAAGATGTTGGAGTGTGATTTATGTATCAATCATTTGAGTAGTGTAGTTGAGATCGGATATGAAAATTCTGGTATTTAGGAGGTTTCGGGACTGGATGACCTCGTAGGCGGACTATTTCTTGGTTGCGGATTGTGAAGAAATGTTGAGAATGAGATAACTGATGCCGTATATTATGGATAGGTTGTTATGCACCTTTAGAAGGATACTTACTTGTTTGGGAATGATCGGAATTGGTTTGGGGGCTATTTGAAAGCCCAATGGGAATGTGTATTCTATATCAGGTCGGGTTTGGGTACTCTTGTGAAGTTGATATCATGGTTATGTTACCGGGCAGATTGGATAATATTTGTTCCCCCGGTCTATGTTATGTGCTCCTCTCTTATGCTATGATAGGCTGTGAGGTTGTATGATTATTCTCACGCATGTTGTAATCCCGTTCAGGCCTTATGGCGTTATGGGAAAGATAGCCCTCGTGATGTTGATTTGCTCATTGCACCTTAGTTGTGCTTGATTTCCTCCACGTTGTATTATTTCTATTCATTTTTCCACAAGTATATTTGTGCACCCTATCGTGCTTGATATCGGCATTCATGTGATCAGTGAACCCGAGAACTTTGGCTCGATGGGTATCCCTATGTAGATTGATATATTTGGGATCGGGCTGCACACCGCAGCGGATATTATGTGGGATACCCTTTACTTGTGTTTATTTGGTATTTTATTTTCCCTCTGTGGAATGAGTTAATGAAATGGTACTTTTATTGTTATATCTGTTGTGGTTGTAGATAGTCTCGTACCTTGCCTTCCTTCTATTTTTGCTGCATATCTGGATTTGGGGTGAGTTGTTAGTTAGGCTACTAGTACAGGTTAAGATGAGGTTTCTAGACCCGAGATTTTCACTATCGTATCGGGATGAGGAGTGTTTGGAAGGATGATGCTATTTTCGCTCAGCATTGGGCAGTGACTCTTGACGGACGACAGAGCTTCTTCGCTTATTGATTTCATTGGTGGTTATGAGTTTCTGCATGTTTCTTCTATCATGGGCAGAATTGCAGAGGTACGGTACTAGGTTTTATTTGATATGAAGAGTACTCATGTTACCCAGATTGTTAAAGGGCAGCTATGGTGGTCAGAAGTTATTACTACGGGCGTTTGAGTTATGTGGAACATCATGTGATTGTACCCTGGGCTGGGATTGTGGATCAATTCAGATGTTGAGGATTGGGTTCTGTCCTAAGGTTATGGACTAAGGATGAAGTGAGATCTTCAGTTATGTTGCATTGTCAGACCTACAAGGATTGGGGTGACGTGGAATCACCTCCGGGTGTATGTATGGTGAACTTATGTAGTGATTTGAATGCTTTGGAATGACTCTTGGCACATTCGAGGACGAACATATGTTAAAGTGGGGGAGAATGTAACGACCTGACTGGTCGTTTTGAGAAATTACGTCGGTTCGACAGTTTGAGGTCATGAGTAGCTTCACATAGTGTATTATGACTTGCGTGCATCATCGGCTCTGGCATTTGAGTGGTTCAAAAATGATTTTTAAGGGGTGACTCATTTGAGAAGCTCGAAGTTGAAAGTATTGACCAAGTTTAACCTTTTGAGTATTTGACCTCGGATCGGAGATTTGATGATTTCAGTAGGCTTGGATGGTGATTTTGGACTTGGGCATATGCTCGGATTTGCATTTGAATGTTTGTAGAAGGTTTCGGCACCATTGGTGGAATTGGCAATTTAAAGGTATAGAATTTTCATAGGTTTGACTATGGTTTGACTTAAAGGCTATCGGGTTCAGATTTTTGTTTTAAAACTTGGAATATGTTCATTTTGTCATTTGGAACTTGCCTGCAAAGTTTGCTGTCATTTGGAGTTGATTTGATGTGGTTCGGACGCTCGGTTACAATTCTAGAAGTTCTTGAAGCTCATTAGGATTTTCATACATTTTGGCGTCCGATTCGTAATTCTATATGTTATTTTGGTATTTTAATCACACAAGTGAGTTTGTATGATGTTATTATACTTGTGTGCATGTTTGGTATGGAGCCTAGGGAGCTTGGGAGAGTTTTGGACACCTGACGCCCAGTCATTTAAACTTCCAAAAATTGGGATTTCACCCATTTTTCACCATCTTCTCATTAGAGCTCGGCCTAGAGGCGATTTTGAAGAGAAATTAAGTCACCATCTCATAGATTAGTTTACTTTAACTCGTTTTCTTCCATTTTCATTAACACCCATTAATTTCTAACCTTAATCAATACTCTTTCATGGTAGAAAATTAGGAATTTGGGAAGAATTGAGGATTTTTCTAAAATTGAGATTTAAACCTCAATTTGAGGTCGCATTTCGAAACTAATCGCATAATCGGGTTCGGGGGGTGAATGTGTAATTAGGTTTTGGTCTGAATCCCGAGTTTTGATCAAGAGGGCCCGGGGTTGACTTTTATTGACCTTTTTGGAAATTTTATAAAGATCATAGCTTTGTTAATTAAAATAGTTTTCTCTTGCATTGTTTAATTAATTTAAGTTGTTTTTTGCTAGATTGAGCCGAGCGGGGGTTGTAAAGGAAAAGCTAATGTGAGTATTGATTTGGCCGAATTGAGGTAAGTATCTTGCCTAACTTTGTGTGGAGGAAACTATCCCTTAGAATTAGAATTGACTGTGCTATTTGTGTTACTTGAAAGCCATGTACGCAAGGTGATGAGTGGATACACGGGCTATATATAGTATTTGTACAGTTTAGGTTTTCCAGACTCTTCCCATGCCTTTAATTGAATTGTCCTGACGTGTTATGTCTCTCCTTGTTATTCTTCTGTTACATGCTTTATTTGACATTGTTAGCACTTATTGTACCCCTTACTTGTAATTTTACCCTTACATGCTTTAGTTCAAGTTATTGCCTTTCTTATTGTCTTGTTACCTTTTAATTGTCAAGTCCCTTCCATGACTCCATGACTATTTGCTACTTATCTTAACTGTTTAACTTGCACACCTTAGTTGTCACGTGTTTTACTTGTCCTGTTATTTTTGTAATATTTGTTGCATTCCTTTGATTATTACGTGGTTCCTTTTTACCGTGTACTTATACCCTTTGATTGTATAGATTCTTGTAAATTGAGTGATTGGATTGTTGATGTTAATTTAAATTGCTTGTAGATCGCAACAGGTAGAATAAGGGAGGATTATGTAATACGGTGAAATAAGGGGGAATTTTATATTGTTACGGTGGGATCGGGTTGTGCGCCGCAACAAATTTTATATGTTATTCTTGATATTGCTAAGGTGAAATAAGGGAGGATTGTGTTTGTACGGTGGGATCAGGTTGCGCGCCACAATGGATTGTGTGTGTTGTATTCATTGTTGTATTGTGTTAGCTTTCAATATTTATCATGTGAGATGCTGAGGACTGATATCTCTAGGTTTACTGATTTCGAGGATTGAGTTGTTTTCACTAGTTTACTGCTTTGCCGTCATTTCTTGTTTTCCTTTTCCATGACTATTATTTCAGTGAATTGATTTTTAAGATGAATTTGCTACGCTGAGTCATTATCCCTTGCCTTGTAGAGTTGTCGGTAATACAACCATTTTAAATAAAGGAATTATTAACATGCTTATCTTATGTGACTCTTACATTAAAACTTGTTTTTTCATCTGGTATTTTACTATTCTTAATTATTGTCATATTTTAGTTTAATTGATTTTTTAACTTAAAATCCTCGCCAAATCTGATGATTTTATCTTACTTATAAATCCTTGTTATGTTTTATTTAACAAACTCTAAATTTAATTCAGTAGCTATCCGATGCTTTATTTTAATTGAAAATGCTATTTTCTTCACCCAAATGATTTCTAAAATAAACTCATTTTTCTCAATTGATTTCCTACTTTATACTAGGTTGTTATTATTCTTTATTGTATAAGATTAAATCTCCTTAGCAGTAGCAGAGTTGCCTAGATTGGAGTGGGAGGGTTCATCTATCAGTGCATCTAGTCGGGTTATCTCTTTTATGAAGGCTCGACACATGGTCGAGAAGGGTTGTTTGGCTTATCTAGCTTATGTTCGGGATACTGGTGCAGAGACTCCGACGATTGATTCAGTGCCCGTGGTGCAGGAGTTCTCCGAGGTATTTCCCTCTGATCTCCCAAGCATGCCACCAGATCGTGATATCGATTTCTGTATTGATTTGCCTCCAAGTACCCAGCCTATCTCTATTCCACCGTACCGCATGGGTCCGAAAGAGTTGAAGGCGTTGAAGGAATTGCTTGAGGAGTTTCTAGCAAAGGGGTTCGTCATACTGAGTGTGTCGCCTGGGGTGCACCAGTGTTGTTCGTGAGGAAGAAGGATGGGACTATGCAGATGTACATTGATTTCCACCAGTTAAACAAAGTTACCATTAAGAACATGTACCCGTTGCCTCTCATTGGTGATTTGTTTGACCAATTTCAGGGTGTCAGGGTGTTCTCTAAGATCGACTTGAGATCTGGGTATCATCAGCTGAAGATTCGTGCTTTGGATGTTCCGAAGACGGCCTTCCAGACTAGATATGGTCACTATGAGTTTTTGGTGATGTCCTGCGGCTTGACAAACGCCCCAGCATCATTTACGGATTTGATGAACCGAGTGTTCAGGCCGTATCTTGATTCTTTTGTCATTGTCTTCATTGACGACATATTGATCTACTCGCGTAGTATGGGGGAGAACGAGCAACATTTGAGAGTTGTGCTTCAAACCTTGCGGGAACATAAACTATATGCTAAGTTATCCAAGTACGAGTTCTGGTTAGATTCTGTGGAATTCTTTGGGCATGTTGTATCAGGCGAGGGTATTAAGGTAGATCCCAAGAAGATCGAGGTAGTCCAGAGTTGGCATCGTCCTACCACAGCAACCGAGATCAAGAGTTTTCTGTGGTTAGCAGGTTATTATTATCGGTTGTAGAGGGCTTCTCATATATTGCAACACCTTTGACTAGATTGACCTAGAAGGGTGCTTCGTTCCGATGGTCCGATGATTGCAAGGAGAGCTTTCAGAAGCTCAAGACAGCTTTGACTACAGCACCTGTGTTAGTGTTGCCTTCAGGTTCTAGGATGTATACTATGTATTGTGACGCTTCACACGTTGCCCTGGATTGTGTATTGATGCAGGAGGGGTGAGTTATTGCACATGCTTCACGTCAGCTGAAGTCCCACAAGAAGAATTACACCGTACATGATTTGGAGTTGGCTGCGATAGTTCATGCTCTCAAGAACTGGAGGCATTATCTTTATGGGGTGTCCTGTGTGGTTTACACCGATCATCGCAACTTGCAGCATTTGTTCAAGCAAAGGGATATTAATTTGAGGCAGCGCAGGTGGCTTGAGTTACTAAAGGATTATGATATTACTATCTTTTATCATCGGGGCAAGGCGAATGTGGTTGCAGATGCCTTAAGCAGAAAGGCTGAGAGTATGAGTAGTTTGGCATTTGTTTTAGCAGAGGAGAGGCCATTGGCTTTGGACATTCTGTCCTTAGCTACCAGACTTGTGAGGTTAGATATTTCAGAGCCCAGTCAGATTTTTGCATGTGTCATGGCTCAGTCTTCATTACTTGAGCGGATCAAGGCTCATCAGTACGATGATTCGCACCTGTTGGTTCTCAGAGAGATGGTACTATAGGGTGGTGCCAAGGAGGTTACTATCGGAGTGGATGGTGTTCTGCAGCTCCAAGGCCATCTATGTGTTCCTAATATTGATGGCTTGAGGGAGAAGATTCTAGAGGAGACGCACAGTTCTTGGTATTCTATTCATTAAGGGGCTACAAAGATGTATCACAACATGAGGCAGCATTATTGGTGGGAGCGGATGAGTAAGGACATAGTTGAGTATGTGGTGAGATGTCTAAATTGCCAGCAGGTCAAATATGAGCACCAGAGGCCAGGTGGCCTACTTCAGCAGATGGTTATACCTGAGTGGAAATGGGAGCACATTACTATGGACTTCGTAGTTGGGTTGCCACGGACTTTGAGGAAGTTTGATGCAGTTTGGGTCATTGTCGATAGGTTGACGAAGTCGGAACACTTTATTCCGGTTGTGACTACGTATTCTTTAGAGAGATTGGCCCATATTTACATTCAGGAGATTGTTCGGTTCTATTGTGTGCATGTTTCCATCATTTCAGATAGAGGCCCTCGATTCACTTCGCATTTCTGGTGGGCTGTACAAAGTGAGTTGGGTACCCGGGTAGAGCTCAACACAACTTTTCATCCACAGACCGACGGGCACTCGGAGCGGACAATTATGATTCTGGAGGATATTCTCAGAGCATGTGTCATTGACTTGGGAGGTCAGTGGGATAGATTCTTGCCCTTGGTCGAGTTTGCTTACAATAACAATTATTTGTCCAGCATCAAGATGGTTCCATTTAAGGCTTTATATGGTCGGCGATGTCTTTCGTTCATCGGATGGTTTGAGCCCAGCAAGGCTAAGTCATATGGTACTGATTTGGTGAGGGGTGGCTTAGAAAAGGTAAAGTTCGTTCAGGAGCAACGGCGCACAGCACAATCCAGACAAAAGAGCTACGCAGATCAGAAGGCGCGTGATCTATCATTTATGGTGCGCGAGAAGGCTCTCTTGAAAGTTTCGCCGATGAAGGGGATCATGAGGTTCGGGAAGTAGGACAAGCTGAGCCCAAGGTTTATTGGCCCATTTCAGGTGTTGAGGCGAGTTGGGGAGGTTGCTTATGAGCTTGCTTTGCCTCCCAGTCTATCGGGAGTTCGCCCAGTCTTCCATGTGTTTATGCTTTGGAGGTATCATGCCGATAGGTCGCACGTGCTAGATTACAACATGGTTCAGCTAGATGAGAGTTTGGGTTATGAAGAGGATCCAATTGCCATTGTTGACAGGTAAGTTTGCCAGTTGAGGTCCAAGAAGATTGCTACGGTGAAGGTCCAATGGAGGGGTCAACCAGTTGAGGAAGTAACTTGGGAGGTCGAGGAGGACATGAGGAGCAAATACCCGCACCTTTCAGCACTCAAGGTATGGTTCTATACCTGTTTAAGGACGAACTTTTATTTAAGAGGTGGAGAATGTAATGACCTGACCGATCATTTTGCATTCTAGATCCTTGTTCCCGTAATTAAGACTCCCCATATGTTCTTTTATTATTTTATGACCTGCGGGGATGGTTGGTTTAGGTTTGGAAGGGTTCGGGTTGAAATCGGAACACTTAGTTCCTTAATAGTAGCCTATAATGGTTAAGTTTGACTTGAGTCAATGTTTTGAGTAAAGGACCTCGGAATCAAGATTTGATGGTCCCAATAGGTTTGTATGATGATTTTGGACTTAGGCGTATGTTCAGATTGGGTTTCGGATGACCCAGGAGCGTTTCAGCGCTTAATAAAGTTGGTACATCGAAGGTTTTCCAAGTTCTTTATGTTTGGTTTATAGTAGACTTTAGTGTTATCGAGATCCGTTTGGAATTCTGAGCCTCTAAATAGTTCCATATGGTGATTTATGACTTGCACGCAAAATTTGGCTTCATTCCGAGTTGATTTGATAGGAATCGGACACGCGGAAGTGTTTTTAGAAGTTTTTGAGTTTCATGCTGAATTCATGCGTTTTGGCATCCGATTCGTATTTCTAGATGTTATTTTGGTGTTTCGATTGCGCGAGCGGGTCCGTATTATGTTGTTGGATGTGTGAGTGTAATTGGATGGGGGTCCTGGGGCCCCGAATGCAAAACGGATTGGAATCGGGCTAGGAATTGGACATGGGGGTACTGCTGGAGCTTCAGATCTGGTACAATCGCACCTGCATGGAAAGGGTCGCAGATGTAAACTCACAGAAGAGTTCCGGAGGCTGGAGCTAGGTGGTCGTAGGTGCGAGGATTGTTCCGCATTTGCACGCCAGCAGAAGGGATCGAGGCTTCCCGGATGTGGACTTGGGCTGGCCGGCTGTGGGTCGTGGAAGTGGAAGGGATCCGCAGAAGCGAATCCACAGAAGTGGAAGAAGTCCTTAGAAGCAGACCCGCAGAAGCATGTCCCTACCCGCAGAAGCGAGGAAGATGGAGGCAGTGGGGGATCACAGGTGCGACCTTTTGACCGCACCTGCGGTTCCGCAGATGCGATCAGGTGGCCGCAGGTGCGGGAGTTGCTGGCCAGAGAGGGTTTTTAATCCGAGACTTAGGCCATTTTCCCTCATATTTCATTTGGTCTTGGGCGATTTTGAGGGAACATTTGAGGGGGATTCTCATCAATATTCTAAGGTAAGTAACTCCCACCCAATTTCAAGTTAATTATGTAGGTTTTAGGTAGATTAAACATGGAAAGATATTGAAAACTTGTGGGATTTGTGAAGAACATAGGGTTTTGGTAAAAAAGGGATTTGACCACGAAATTGGTTATGGAATTAAGTAAAAATTATATATTTGAGTTCGTGAGGCTATAGGTAATATTTATCTTCGAAAATTTTCGGAATCCGGGCACCTGGGCTCAGGGGCAAATTTTAAGAATCTTTTAATTTGGGTTGATTAATTACTCTAATAGCTAAATTATGAAGTTTTGAGTATATGTTGATTAAATTATATAATATTTGACTAGTTTCGGATTGTTCGGCATCGACTTGGGGCTTTTAGAGCGGATTAGTGGACTGGAAGTGAGCTTGGGAATGAGGTAAGTCTCTTGCCTAACTTTGTAAGAGGGAACTCATCGTCTCATGAATAAGAAATTCAAATACTACTAAATTAAGGTTTAATAATGGAAAAACATCCCCTTAGGTGTATTTTGTTGTGTATTACTTGTGTGGGGAGCTACGTACGCACGAGGTGACGAGAGTCCGTGCGTAACTTTATTCAATGATATGTCCGGGTAGACATGCTTTTAATTGTACTGTTGTGTTTATCATGCGTATTAACTGTCTTGAATAGAGCTGAGACTAGGGATTTAAAGTTGCAATCATCGATTTAGCCTTCTTATTTTTGGAAAATTGAGGAATATTTAATAACTATGAAAAATCCATGACTTCTTGCCTCGCAAGTACTTCCGTGAGCGAGGTAAACTTCTCTACTCTAATAAGATCAGGTTGTTCGTCTCGGCAATAAGATAACACCACTCTGATGGGATCGGGCCGTTCGCCTCGGCAGTATGATGGTAACACTATTCTTATAGGATCGGGTCGTTTGCCTTGGCAGTACTAAGTACCACTATTTCTATGGGATCGGGTCGTTCACCTCGACAACTTCGTGCTTAATAATCGAAACAGGTTCCAGTTTGAGTAATTGAGTTAGTACCTTCATGGCTAGTTATGAGATGTTGGTGATGAGATATGGAATACTGTTATATTTATTGTAGTTGCCCTTATTTGTCTCATTGATACCTATTGTATACTCACCATGTCTACTTTATGCACTTTTATTATTATTATTGACCTCTAGTAAGTGTCAAGTCGACCCCTCGTCACTACTTCTTCGAGGTTAGACTAGATACTTACTGAGTACGCATTATTTTCCGTACTAACGCTATACTTCTGCACTGATGTACAGGTACTGAGACAGGTTCCACCAGTGGTCACGCGGGCATGTAGCCGATCATCTACGGAGATTTAGAGGTGAGCTGCTTGCCTTGCTATGATTCGCAGCACCAGAGTCTCCTTCCATCTTATTTACTATTCCTATCTATTACTTTCGGACAATAGTCTTAGTAGTTTTGTATATTCTCTAGATTGCTCATGTACTTTTGACGCCGGGTTTTGGGGATTGTAGCACTTATGTACTATTGTACATGTCATTTCTATCACCGCATAGTATGTACTTATTATGTTTAAAAAACTTATCATAGTTGCATGAAATTTAGTGTAATTAAAAATATGTTTAAATGGGTTAAATAAATAGTAGTTTCGCTTGTGGGCTTACCTAACAGTGACGTTAGATGCAGTTTCGACCTAGTACGGAATTGGGTCGTGACATCATATATAACCAAAATAGACTTAATATCATCAAACAATGCTAGGAAAATCAATTGCAATAGATAAAGCTATGTTCTTTACACTTTTTCGAAAAAGTCAAGATAAGTCAACTCGGGGCTCTCCCGGTCAAAACCTGGGTCCTATGATAGATTCTGACTCCCATGACCCCACAAATTCATATATATGATTAGTTTCAAAATCCGAGTTCAAATTGACTCTCAAAACGCGATTTCTTATTTTTCAAAAATTTGACAAAGTTTAACAAATTTTCACTTTGATTCACATGATTTTGATGTTAAAAAGTAAGATATGTTGATGGAATACGATTAGAAATAGGTTAGAATTACTTACCTAAGGTTTGTAGGTGAAAATTCCCTCTCCAACTAGCCTCCTACCGAGTCTAAGGTTAAAAAATGAGAGAATGAGTTCAAAAATCACGTCTCTCAGCCCTTTAACCAGGTGCAGATGTCGCATTTGCAAAGCAGGGTTCGCATTTGTGAACCGTTGAAATTGCAGACAAGGGCCCGCATTTGCGGACCCTGACAGCCTTATGCATCATCGCAATTGCGAGAAAAGGCATCGCAATTGCGAACTGGCCACCATCGCAAAAGTGATCCATTGTTCGCATTTGCGAACCAAGCAAAATCCTGCAGTCTTCGCAAATGCGAAGGGGAAGTTGCATTTGCAAACCTGGTGTTCGCAATTGCGGCACCAGAGCACCAGACACCAGATTTTGCAATTTCAGTCCAAACCATTCTGGAACATGTCCTAAACTTATCCGAGCCCTCGGGACTCCAAATCAAACCTCCACACAAGTTTAAAAATATCATAAGTGCGATCAATACACAAAAATAACATCTAAAACTATGAATTGAACACTAAAACGCATGAATTCCAAAGTAAAGTTCAAGAATTTCTAAAATTACAACTAAACGTCTGAATCCTATAAAATCAACTCCAAACGTCACCAAATTTTGCAGACAAGTTCTAAATACCATAACGGATCTGTTCCAAGTCCTAAAATCACATTCTGAGCTTGATAGCTAAAAGTCAACATACGGTCAAATGTTTCAACTTCAAATTGCCAAGTTTCGGTAAATCAACATACGGGCTTCCAAAATAAATTTCGGGCATACACCCAAATCCGAAATCACAATATGAAGCTATCGGAGCCATTAAAATATTGTTCCAGGGTCGTTTTCATAAAAGTCAAATTTTGGTCAATATTTTCTAATTTAAACCTCTAAGCCAATAATCAAGGGTCCAAATCAACCTGAAAGCTCCCTGGAATGAAACTAACCGACCCCGCAAGTCATAAAATTATAAACACATATGTGTGAAGCATCAAAAGGAGAAACGGGGTATAATTAGATAAAACGACCGATCGTCTCGTTACAAAATTACTCCCTTACTTTCACAGATTTACCAGTGTTTCGTCTTCTATAAATTGGGTATGAGTTGTTTCCTTTTATTAATACAAGAGTTTGTAGGATTCTAATAACCACAAGGCCCATGCATCATATATTTAATAACAATCTTATGTAAGTAAGAGTTTGCATCAAGATCAGGCAGCTCAGCAGAGATAAACTTGTTATAAGCCTCACGTGTCAATAATTTATAGTCATCAATAAGTATAATAAGAAAATGACCATGTGGAAGACCTCGTTTTTTAAATTTTATAGTGTACTTAAAAGCTGAAACTTTTCCAAATATGTTTCTTTTTAATATATATGTCTTCATCTCTTCTATCTTCCTCTGAATACGTGACTAATTAAATCTTAAACTATTATACCAATCTCTTCATAATGCCTATCCCTTTACTTAGTTTTATAATTTCTATGGCATATATAAGAGGCGGATCTAGGATTTGAAGGTGGCGGGTGCCATAATTTCCTTTAATGTATACCTTGTAATAACTAATATAGAGTTTGTTTGAAACATTTGTTCGGTTCATTTTTTTAGTTTATTCGAAAAATTTAATAGGAATTTTTATTTACAAATATGAAAATTACATCTCTTTTCCAGACCCAACTTGTTGAATTTCACTGGGTATGTTATTTTTGTATGAAAACTACATCTCAGACATCAAGAAGCAAATGTAATTAGCATTTTCAAGATCCGCCTCTTATATCTGCCATAGAAATTATAAAACTAAGTAAAGGGAATTTGGCTAGGGAACTGCATCTTTTTTTGTATGCTAAAAATAAATTAGCACAAGTAAAATAATATATTCATAAGGAAAGTCCACCAACCTGAATAAAAAAAATAAAGAAAAATACTTTCAATAGATAAATTATGCCCCATAAGTAAATGCAAAATTAGATAAACTACAAGATCCCAAAAATTAAAATCATAAATCTCATATTTTTCTAGGAAATGCTTGCGAAATATTCACCATAATTTAATAGTAAAGAGATTTAAATTGTATTTAAGAATCATAGAATAACACAAAATTTTATTGTTATAATAAAAAATAAATTATAAAAATTAAATTTGATCTAAATCCAAAATTTTGATCAAGACCCAAGTTTTTTGATTAAAAAAAAAAACTAAAAGATTTGAAATTAAGAGAAATGCTTATTTATGGAATTTTTAAATTTTGTAGGCTCTTTTTTCAGTGTTCTTGTTAAAGATCACAAATAAAATAATAGAATAGAAGAAAAAAATAAAAAAAATAAAAAATGACAAATAGAAAATTAGGAGGTAGCCAAAAAGGAAAAATACTAGGACAAAGGAAATAAAAAACACAACGAAAAGAAAAAGTCGGACAAGGTTCAAGATAAAGTCGAACTTTAATCTTACTGTCACGACCTGAAATTTCCACCGTCGGGACCGTGGTGGCACCTAACATTCCACTTACTAGGCAAGCCGACGTTAGAGAATTATTAAGCCAATCCTTATTCAATTCGGTAAATAACAACAAATAAGCTAAAATTAAATATAGCGAGTGCGTAATAATATAAAAACTTCATTAATTACTACCACATGGATCTGGAGTCACAATTCACAAACTTCTAGAATTTACTACAAGTACAAGTCTGAAAAAAATATAACTGTTTGAACGAAAGAAACAGTAAAGAAAAACAAAGAAAAGATAGACGGGGACTTCAAGGTCTGCGAACGCCAACAGATCTACCTTGAGTCTCCGATGAATCGGTCCGAGCTGCTACGCCTCTCGATCAGCTAGGAGCAATACCAAAATCTGTACAGGAAGTGTAGAGTGCAGTATCAGTACAATCGGCCCCATGTACCGGTAAGTGTCGAGCCTAACCTCGACGAAGTAGTGACGAGGCTATGAATAGACACCTACATAACAAACCTGCGCAATTTAACAGTATATGTACAAATAACAGCTAAACATGTACTATTGGGAGGGGGAAACAAGCTGAGGGGAATACGAGATAGAGAACTGCAGAAGAGTGGTAACTTGAATAGCCAATATACTATGAACCAATAAGAACAAGTAAATACAGTAAAGGAAAAATGCACGGCATCACCCTTCAGGCTTTTACTCTCAACCTACCATAAAATCAATAGAAACGGCACGGCATCACCCTTCGTGTATTAACTCTCATAACTTGGCACGACATCACCCTTCGTGCATTAACACTCACAATGTGGCACGGCATCACCCTTCGTTCATTAACACTCACAATATAGCACGTCATCACCCTTCGTGTATTAACACTCTCCCTTACCATAATGCAATGAACAAATAACAATAAGGAGATAGAATAACAAGTACAAGCCTTACTTCAAGATTTGGTTCCACAATATCAACCTCAACTTCGGAATCAATACTCAATTATCACCAGAAGATCCGTAAACATGATAAGAATGATCAATTTAACAATACTAGTCTAAACATGGATAACATTAACAAAGGAAGCTATAATTGCAAGAAACCGAGCCCCGCCCGCATCCTCTAACCCGATTACAACGCATAAGTACTCGTCACCTCACATATGTTGTTCCCTAACATTTAAACATGTAGCAAATAGACAAACAAATCCTATTCCCTCAAATCAAGGTTAACGACGACACTTACCTTGCTCTGAAGACCAAACTCAAAGCTCAACCACGGCTTTTCCTTTAGAATCCACCTCCAAACCACTCGTATCTATCCACAAATGACTCAATAATATCAATTATTGCTAAAGGAATCAATTACAATGCATAAATTTAGATTTCCCAAACTTTTCCCCAAAAAGTCAAAAATCGACCCGGGCCCGCTTGGTCAAAACTCGAGGATCGGACGAAAATCCATTTATCCATTCACCCCCGAGCCCTATTATGTAATTTGTTTCGAAATTTGACCTCAACTCTAGGTCTAAATTCCAATTATACAAAAATCTCTAATTCTACCCAAACCCCCAATTTCCACCATGAAAATCCTAGATTTTAGGTTAAAAACTCATGAAATATAATGGGTAATTGAAAGAAAGTAGGTTAGAATCACTTACCAACAAATTGGGGAAGAAAATCTTTTAGGAAAATCTCCTCTAGGTCTTCTAGTTTTGAAATTATTGAAAGAATGGCAAAATCCCGTTTTAGGTTCTGTTTTGAATAACTGGGCGACGGTGTTCATCGCGGTCCCGTGAACACTGTCGCATTCGCGAAGAGTTGCGCCTTAATGACTTACGCGATCGCAAGAGGCTACATGCGTTCACAAAGGTTTATCCCCCCTGACCTTCGCGTTCGCGGGACAAGACCCGCGTTCGCGTAATGTAACCTCAAGTTCCCCCAATCCAGCCCATCTACTACTACTCGTCCGCGTAGGTTTGACGCGTTCGCGAAAGGTAGTTCCCCAACTGCTCCGCGTTCGCGTAGGGTATTTTTTTCCCCAGTCCCAATTTCCCTTTCGCAATTGAAGTTGGTCATACGCGATTGCATAGAAGCCTACACCAGACACCAGTTGAAGCAAAACACCGGATTTTCAAAGTTCAAATCATCCCATAGCCCATCTGAAACTCACCCAAGCCCTCGGGGCTCCAAACCAAACATGCACACAAAACCTAGAACATCATACGAACTTGTTCGCGCGATGAAATCGCCAAAGTAACACCTAGAACTATGAATTGAATGCCAAATCAAATGAAATTTTCAAGAAAGCTTTAAAACTTATATTTTCACAACCGGACGTCCGAATCACGTCAAATCAACTCCGTTTCTCACCAAATTCGACAGACAAGTCATAATTATTATTGTGGACATGTACCGGGCTCTGGAACCAAAATACAGACCCGGTATCAACAAAACCAAACATCAGTCAATTCATCAAATCATTAAACTTTCAAACTTTTAATTTTTTATCAAAATTCCATATCTCGAGCTAGGGATCTCGGAATTCGATTCCAGGCATACGCCCAGGTCCCAAATCACGGTACGGACCTACCGGGACCGTCAAAATATATATCCGGGTTCGTTTGCTCAAAACATTGGCCGAAGTCAACTTGAATAAATGTTTATGGCAAAATTCTTATTTTTTATCAATTTTTAACATAAAAGCTTTCCGAAAAGATGACTCGGTTGTGCACGCAAATTGAGGAAGGCTAAAAAATGATTTTAAGGCTTCAGATCACATATTTAGGTTTCAAAACATGAGATGACCTATCAGATCATCACATTCCCCAACTCTAAAACAACAGTTCGTCATCGAACGGACATAGAAAAGTACCTAGGCTAGTGAAAAGATGTGGATATCTACTCCGCATGTCCGACTCGGACTCCCAAATAGCTGCCTCAACAGGGCTGACCTCTCCACTGCATTCGAACTGAAGGATAACTCTTAGACCTCAGCTGTTGAACCTGTCGGGCTAGAATAGCCACCGGCTCCTCCTCGTAAGTCAAATCCTTGTCCAACTGGATAAAGCTAAAATCTAACAAGTGGGATGGATCGCCGTGATACTTCCGGAGCCTGGACACATGAAACACCAGATGAACTGCTGATAACCCCGGTGGCAACGCAAGCCTGTAAGCCACATCTCATACTCTCTCTAGTATCTCAAAAGGTCAGATATACCAAGGGCTCAACTTGCCCTTCTTTCCGAATCTCATTACACCCGTCATGGGTGATACCCGAAGCAACTCTCTCTCTCTGACCATGAATGTAGCATCACGAACTCTACGGTCGGCATAACTCTTCTGCTTGGACTGAGTTGTGCAAAGTCGATCCTGAATAATCTTGACCTTATCCAAGGCATCATGTACTAGATCTATACCCAACAACCGAGCCTCCCCCGGCTCGAACCACCCAACTAGCGACCGGCACCGCCTACCGTATAATGCCTCATAGGGAGCCACCTGAATGCTCGACTGGTAGCTGTTATTGTAGGAAAACTCTGCAATGGGCAAGAACTGATCCCACGATCCTCGGAAGTCTATAACACATGCGCGGAGCATATCCTCCAAGATCTGAATAGTGCGCTCGGACTGTCCGTCCATCTGAGGATGAAACGTTATGCTCAACTCAACCCGCGTGCCCAACTCACGCTGTACTCCTCTCCAGAAGCGCGAGGTAAATTGCGCACCTCGATCAGAAATGATAGACACGGGCACACCGTGAAGACAAACGATCTCGCAAATGTAAATCTCTGCCAACCACTCCGAAGAATAAGTAACTACCACATGAATGAAATGCGCTGACTTAGTCAACCTGTCCACAATGACCCAAACGGCATCGAACTTCCTCTGAGTCCGTGGCAGCCCAACAATGAAATCCATAGTGATACGCTCCCACTTCTACTCAGGAATCTCTATCTGCTGAAGCAAACCACCGGGTCTCTGATGCTCATACTTCACTTGCTGACAATTCAGGCACCGAGCTACATATGCAACTATATCCTTCTTCATCCTCCTCCCCCAATAATGCTGCCGCAAGTCTTGATGATTCATCTTGGCTGCGTCCGGGTGAATAGAATACCGGGAAACTGTGGGCTTCCTCAAGAATCAACTCACGAAGTCCATCCACATTAGGCATACAAACACGACCCTGCATCCTCAAAACTCTATCATCTCCAACAGTAACCTGCTTGGCACCACCATGCCGTACTGTGTCCCTAAGGACCAACAAATGAGGGTCGTCAAACCGTCGATCTCTGATGCACTCAAACAAAGAAGACTAAGCGACTGTACAAGCTAGAACACGGTTAGGCTCTGAAATATCCAACCTCACAAACTGGTTGGCTAAAGTCTGAACATCTGATGCAAGCGGCCTCTCACCGACTGGAATGAACGTGAGGCTACCCATACTCGCTGCCTTTCTACTAAAGGCGTCGGCCACTACATTGGCCTTCCTGGGATGATGATGGTGATATCATTGTCTTTAAATAGCTCCAACCACCTCGTCTGCCTTAAATTGAGATCCTTTTGCTGAAACAAATATCGAAGGCTCCGATGATCCGTGAAAACTTCACACGACACACCGTAAAGATAGTGCCTCCAAATCTTTAGCGCATGAACAATGGCTGCCAACTCTAAGTCATGGACAGGTTAATTCTTATCATGAACCTTCAACTGTCGCGATGCATATGCAATCACCCTACCCTCCAGCATCAATACCACATCGAGCCCAATACGGGACGCATCATAATTTACCGTATAAAATCGTGAACCTGTGGGAAACACCAACACCAGTGCTATAGTCAAAACAGTCTTGAGTTTCTGAAAGCTCGCCTCACACTCGCTTGACCATCTGAATGGGGCACCCTTCTGGGTCAACCTGGTCAACGGGGCTGCTATAGATGAAAACCCCTCCACAAATCGACGATAATAGCCTACCAAACCCAAGAAATTCCTGATCTTCGTAGCTGAAGTGGGTCTAGGCCAGTTCTAAACTGCCTCAATCTTCTTAGGATCTACCTGAATGCCCTCTGCTGATACAATGGGCCCCAAGAAAGCGATTGAATCCAACCAAAACTCGCACTTTGAAAATTTATCATACAACTGGCTGGCTCTCAGAGTTTGAAGTACAATCCTGAGATGCTCCCCTCGACTGCGGGAGTAGATCAAGATATCATCAATAAACACGATCACAAAGGAGTCCAAATAAGGCTTGAACACTTATTTTATCAAATCCACGAATGTTGCTGGGGCATTTGTCAACCCAAAGGACATCACTAGAAACTCATAATGCCCGTAACGAGTCTGAAAAGCTGTCTTAGAGACATCGGATGCCCTAATCCTCAACTGATAATAGCCAGATCTCAAATCAATCTTCGAAAACACCTTGGCACCCTGAAGCTGATCAAATAAATCATCAATCCTCGGCAATAGATACTTGTTCTTGATGGTGACTTTGTTCAACTGCCGATAATCTATACACATCCTCATCGATCCATCTTTTTTCTTCACGAACAATAGGGGTGCACCCCAGGGCGAGACACTAGATCTAACGAAGCCCTTATCAAGCAAATCTTGCAACTGTTCCTTCAATTCTTTCAACTCTGGCGGGTCCATACGGAATGGCAGAGTGGAAATGTGATGGGCGCCCAGAGCTAAGTCAATACAGAAATCAATATCCCTGTCGAGTGGCATCCCCAGCAGGTCTGTAGAAAACACCTCTGGGAACTCACGAACAACTGGCACTGAATTCATGGAAGGAACCCCCGCACTAGAATCGCAGACACAAGCCAAATAAGCGAGACACCCCTTCTCGACCATATGCCGAGCCTTCACATAAGAGATAACCCTGCTGGTATAATGGCCAGGAGTCCCTCTCCACTCTAATCAAAGCAACCCCGGCAAGGCTGAGGTCACCGTCTTGGCGTGACAATCCAATATAGCGTGATAAGGTGACAACCAATCCTTACCCAAAATGACATCAAAATCGACCATATCGAGAAGTAAAAGATCTACACGAGTCTCAAGACCCCTAATGGTGACCACACATGAACGATAAATACGATCTAAAATAATAGAATCTCCCACAGGTGTGGACACATACACAAGAGCACTCAAAGAATCACGAGGCACAACCAAATATGAAGGAAAATAGGATGACATGTAGGAATAAGTAGAACCCGGATCAAATAGAACTGAAGCATCTCTACTGCAAACTGAAACAGTACCATTGATAACAACGTCAAATGACTCAGCCTCAGTCATGGCTGGAAAATCATAACACCGGGGTTGGGCCCCATCACCCTGAACTACGTCCCTGGGACAACCTCTAGCTGGCTAGCCTCCACCTCTAATGGCCTGACATCCACCTCTAACAGTCTGGCCTCTACCTCTGGCTGCCTGACCCCTGCCTCTGGTTGGCTGAGCAAGTGGTGCAGTAGCTGGTGGTGGAACCATGGCACGAGAACCTTGATACTGTGAGCTGCCTGATGTCCGAGGGCAAAATTTAGCAATATGCCTCGGATCACCACAAGTATAACAGTACCTCGGCTGTTGTGACTGTTGACCCTGAAACTGACCCTGTCAACCTGAGTAACCACCCTGAAAAACTCTAGAGTGGAGGTGCACTAATAGGAGCTGGTGGTACACTGTAAGCTAGCTGGTTGGAATAAGTCATATGAGGGCCACGACCACCTGAGGCACCGTGGGATGCCTGGAGTACTGAATGAAATGTCTTGGGAGGATGGCCTCTACCAAAAGTACCCCTGCCTCCATATGAGTGTTGAACCCCCCGGAATGACGTGGTCTCTTGTTAGACACCTAACCTCCCTGAGCAAGAACCATCTCGACTCGTCTGGCCACATTGGCAGCCACCTGAAAAGAAATCCCACTCCTAGTCTCCTTAGCCATCTGCAATCTGATAGGCTGAGCAAGTCCGTCAATAAACCTCCTCACCCTCTCTCTCTCGGTAGGAAGCAGAAGAATAGCATGACGGGCCAAATCCACAAAATGGGTCTTATAGTGAGTGATAATCATACTGCCCTACTGGAGACACTCGAACTAATGGCAATTCTCCTATCTCAATGTGATAGGCAGAAACTTCTCTAGGAAGAGCTGGGAGAACTGGTCCCAAGTAAGAGCAGGCGACCCAGCTAGTCAGGTCAACAAATAATCTATCCACCATTTCTTGGCGGAACCAGTCATCTGAAATGCAGCAAAGTTGACCCTATTGGTCTCCAGGGGATCCTCTGAAGGAGCACCACTGAAGTGAAGTGTAAAGAGCTTGGTAAACCTATCTAATATCCACAAAGCCTCAGAAGACATAGCTGACCCATCACCGGTCTGTTCCGCAACAACCGGCTGAACTGCTCCGACTGGATGAGCTGCTGGAGTCTGGTACTAGTGATCCATCTGCTCCAGAGTGTGGGTAGCAGGAATCTGTGTTCCTCCTCCAGCCTGAGAGGCGGTTGGTGCCATTGGAAATGTGCCAGTTTGGGCCACACTCTCCATAAGGCCCACCAAACGGACCAAAGCGTCCTGAAGCACTGGGGTGGCAATGAACCCCTCCGGAGCCTGAGCTGGCCCAACAGGAACAGTCTGGGCTGGAACCTCCTCGTCAAACTCTACCTGAGGCTCCACTACTGGGGCTGCTGCTTGAGCTCTTGGATGAGCCATGCCCCTGCCTCGGCCTCAACCTCTGCCCCTCGTAGGAGCTGCCACTGGGGGATCTGGCTACTGCTCAGCTGAAGAAGCGGTACGTGTTCTCGCCATCTGTGAGAGAATAAGAGTAAAAGATTTCAATCAGTATTGAGAAAACAAAATAGCATGACAGAGAAGAATAGAAGTGAAATTTGTTCCTAAACTTCATAGCTTCTGGGAGATAAGTACAGACGTCTCCGTACCGATCCCCCAGACTCTACTAAGCTCGCTCGTGAATTGTGAGACCTAGGCAACCTAGTGCTCTGATACCAACATGTCACGACCCAAAATTCCCACCGTCGGGACCGTGATGGCGCCTAACATTCCACTTGCTAGGCAAGCCGATGTTAGAGAATTATTAAGGCAATCCTTATTCAATTCGGTAAATAATAAAAATTAAGCTAAAATGAAATACAACGAGTGCGGAATAATATAAAAACTTCATTAATTACTACCACCCGGATATGGAGTCACAATTCATGAACTTCTATAATTTACTACAAGTACAAGTCTGAAAGAAATACAAATGTTTGAATGAAAGAAACAGTAAAGAAACACAAAGAAAAGATAGACGGGGACTTCAAGGTCTGAGTACGCCAACAGATCTGCCTTGAGTCTCCGATGAACTGGTCCGAGCTGCTATGCCTCTCGATCAGCTGGGACCAATACCAAAATCTGCACAGGAAGTGCAGAATGCAGTATCAGTACAACCGACTCCATGTAATGGTAAGTGTCAAGCCTAATCTCGACGAAGTAGTGACGAGGCTATAACAGCTAAACATGTATTATAGGGAGGGGGAAACATGCTGAGGGGAATACGAGATAGAGAACTGCAGCAGAATAGTAACTTGAACAGCCAATATACTATGAACCAATAAGAACAAGTAAATACAGTAAAGGAAAAATGCACGGCATCACCCTTCATGCTTTTACTCTTAACCTCACCATATAATCAATAGAAACGGCACGGCATCACCCTTCGCGTATTAACTCTCATAACATGGCACGGCATCACCCTTCGTGAATTAACACTCACAATGTGGTACGGCATCACCCTTCGTGCATTAACACTCACAATATGGCACGGCATCACCCTTCGTGCATTAACACTCTCCCTTACCATAATGCAATGAACAAATAATAACAGGGAGATAGAATAACAAGTACAAGCCTTACTTCAAGATTTGGTTCCACAATATCAACCTCAACTTCGAAATCAATACTCAATTATCACCAGAAGATCTGTAAACATGATAAGAACAATCAATTTAACAATACTAGTCTAAACATGGATAACATGAACAAAGGAAGCTATAATTGCAAAAACCCGAGCACCGCCCGCATGCTTTAACCTGACTATAATGCATAAGTACTCGTCACCTCACATATACGTTGTTTCCCAAAATTTAAACATATAGCAAATAGACAAACATATCCTATTCCCTCAAGTCAAGGTTAACCACGACACTTACCTCGCTCAGAAGACCAAACTCAAAGCTCAACCACGGCTTTTCCTTTAGAATCTACCTCCAAACAACTCGTATCTATCAACAAACGACTCAATAATATCAATTATTGCTAAAGGAATCAATTACAATGCATAAATTTAGATTTCTCAAAAATCGACCTCGGGCCCGCTTGGTCAAAACTCGAGGTTCGGACCAAACTCTATTTACCCATTCACCCCCGAGCCTGATTATGTAATTTATTTCAAAATCCGACCTCAATTCGCGGTCTAAATTCAAATTTTACAAAAATTCCTAATTCTACCCAAACCCCCAATTTCCACCATGAAAATCCTAGATTTTAGGTTGAAAACTACTGAAATGTAAAGGGTAATTGAAAGAAAGTAGGTTAAAATCACTTACCAACAAATTGGGGAAGAAAGTCTTTTAGGAAAATCACCTCTAGGTCTTCTAGTTTTGAAATTTTTGAAAGAATGGCAAAATCCCGTTTTAGGTTCTGTTTTGAATAAATGGGCGACAGTGTTCATCTCTTTCGCGTAAACACTGTCGCATTCGCGAAGAGCTGCACCTTAATGACTTACGCGATCGCGAGAGGCTACACGTGTTCGCTAAGGTTTAGCCCTCTTGACCTTCGCGTTCGCGGGACAAGACCCGCGTTCGTGTAGTGTAACCTCAAGTTCCCCAGTCCAGCCCATCTACTGCTACGCGTTCACGTAGGTTTGACGCATTCCCCAGTCCCCCCCACTGCTCCGCATTCGCGTCCTTTACCTCGCCTTTCGCGGAGGGTATTTTTCCCCCAGTCCAAATTTCCCTTTCATGATCGCAGCTGGACATACGCGATCGCATAGAAGCCTACACCAGACACCAGCTAAAGCATAAGACGAGATTTTCTAAGTTCAAATCATCCCGTAGCCTATCTGAAACTCACCCGAGCCCTCGGGGCTCCAAACCCAACATGCACACAAGTCCTAGAATATCATACGAACTTGCTCGTGCTATCAAATCACCAAAATAACACCTAGAACTACGAATTGAACGCCAAATCAAATGAAATTTTTAAGAAAGCTTTAAAACTTTTATTTTCACAATCGGACGTCCGAATCACGTCCAATCAACTCCATTTCTCACCAAATTCGAGTGACAAGTCATAATTATTATAGTGGACCTGTACCGGGCTCCGAAATAAAAATACGGACCTGGTATAAACAAAACCAAAAATCAGTCAATTCTTAAAATTATTAAATTTTTAAACTTTTAATTTTTTATCAAAATTCCATATCTCGAGCTAGAGACCTCGGAATTCGATTCCGGTTATACGCCCAGGTCCCAAATCACGGTACGGACCCACTAGGACCGTTAAAATACAAATTCGGGTCTATTTTCTTAAAACGTTAACCGAAGTCAACTCAAAAAAACTTTTAAGGTAAAATTCTTATTTTTATCAGTTTTTAACATAAAAGCTTTCCGGAAAAGATGCCTAGACTGCGCACGCAAATTGAGGAAGGCTAAAACGTAATTTTTAAGGCTTCGGATCACAGAATTAGGTTTCAAAACATGAGATGACCTATCGGGTCATCACAGTTATACACGAGAAAAGCTTTCAAAAAGGTCTACCGACAATGATAAATTTGTCTAGTTTGTGACTGGTGGATCAAATATTTAATCTAGTTTAAGAAAGTTTCTACATAAATCTATCTATATACTATATTAAAAGTACGAAGCTCCTTAGTGAAATGTCGTTCGCCTTTTTACCCTTTAAAAATAGAGTCCACACTAAACAAAATAGTCATTTAATTATTTTTCTAATATTTAATACTTTGAATAGACTAAAATTTTGATTATTAAATCTTTTCCATTTGAACTAGGCAGGAAATCCTAAAATTTAGGACTTTAAAATCAATTAAAATTTTACCTTACTTAAAATTTGTTCTTATTCGAAGTATATATGATTTGTAATTATAATTCATAAATGTTACTTTTTATGGAAAAAGAGTAAATTAACGTGTGTTTTTAATGAAACTAAAGTAACTAATTGATCTAACAATTTTATAGCTAATATTTAAGAGGGCACAAAAAATATTGTACACATAAGTAAAACTTTTGATTAAAAAAAGGGGAACATTAATGATAATTCATATTGGGTGGCATGAATTTAGACTTTAAAGAGAAGTATACTCAAAGTTTTTGTCCACTTGATTGTCTAAATATTAAGAAATAATTATATGATAATCTTTTTTAAATGTAAGATTATTATAAACGGTAAAAAAGTTGATTAATATATATTTTGTACAAAGAAACATGAATAGGAAAAGGAAGTACCTTAGAAAAAATCATAAGTAAAATAAGATAACAATCGAACAAAAAATTTATAAGAATTGTTAATAATAATCGAGTTCAGATGCCTATGTGATTACTAAGGTATCAATAGAATAAGGTTATACCTTTAGTAGTACCGTAAAATGAGTAAAATATGAATAAAAATTTCCAATTGTAGGTAAACTATCTCTATACAAATTTTATAATAAGTTACATCAAATATACATGCAATGCACGTACCCAAGTCCTCAGGTAAAGTTGAACGATCTTTTTACCTTTCAATAAAATGAATGATCCTGTGACTTTTTTGACAATAAAGCAAGCAAGAGAACATATTGAAGGAGAACTACTAGATTAGATCAAACTTCTAAATATGATTAATATTTATTATTTTGGAGCTGAGAAATATTTATGAATTTTTATATTAAACTAAAAATATGTCTTTTGAATATTATTTATGTTATTTTTAAAAAATCTGTTTTCTTTAACATGAGAGACACGCGCAACGCGCGTACGCTAAGACTAGTATATGATATTTTTACCAACCTAGTGTGATGACCCAATAAGTCATTTTCAATTTTAGCCTTCATTTCTACGTTTAGAGGCCTCGAATAGCTCTGTTTAACCTTCCTCAATATGCGTGCGTAACCCGTATCTTTTTTTAGAAAAGTTTTATGTGAAATATGAATTAAAATGCAAACCTTTTAAAACTCAATTTGTGAAATATTGATTAAAATGCAAACTTTTGACTACGGTCAACGTTTGTGTAAATGGACCTGTACCAGTATTTTTTACGATCCCAGTGGGTCAGTATCATGATTTGAATCTTGGGCGTATGCCCGAAATCGAATTCGAAAGTCCCTAACTTGATTTAACGTAATTTGTTGAAAACTAACAATTTAAAGGTTTAAAGAATTCTTAAGTTTTACCGTAGGTTTACTTTGTTGCTACCAGATTCGAATTTCGGTTCCGAAACTTGGTATAGGTTTATTTTAGTACTTATGACTTGTCTGCAAAATTTGATACAAAACGAAGTTGATTTGACGTGATTCGGATGTCCGGTTGTAAAATTTCATGTTCTTAAGTTTCTTCGAAAATTTCATTCGTTTTGGTGTTCGATTCGTAGTTCTAGATATTATTTTGATATTTTGATTGCGTGAGAGAGTTTGTATGATATTATTACATTTGTGTACATGTTTGGTTTGGATCCCGAGGGGCTCGAGTGAGTTTCTAATAGGCTACGGACCATTTCGGACTTAGAAGAATGCTGGTTTTTGCTGATATCTGATGTCTGGTGCTTTGTGCTTCGCGATCACAAAGCTACTCTCATGATCGCGAAGGGGAACTAGGACAGGGGTGGAATTCCTTCATCACAAACGCGATGGCTGGGTCGCGAATGCGAAACTTGGGGTGTTTGTGCCCTTCGCGTACGCGAACAGCCTCTCGCGAACTCGTATGGTTGAGGGGACATGGGAAGGGGGCATCACTCTTACTCTACGCAAACGCGAGCCTTGGCTCGCGAACGCGAAGGCCTAGGGCGAGACGCCTTCGCGAACGTGTAGGACATTCTGTGTCACGACCCAAATTTACCTATAGGCCGTGATGGCGCCCAACATCCCAGCTAGGCAAGCCAACTAATGATTTAAACATATATTCATTTCTTTAAAAATTATCCGAGTAATAAAACTCGGAGTACTTGCAAAAATTAAGACAATGTGAGAAATAAGATAAATTAAAACCCAAGTAAAATAATTAAATCCAAAAATTCTACTAGTGTGTGTGCCAAGACCTGGTGTCACAAGTGTATGAGCATCTAGTAGATTATATAAAATTCTAAATAATGTCTGAAATAAAATAGACAGAATACAAATACAAGAAGAGGCACTAGTTGCTGCAGAACGGCTTAGAAAGGTAGCTCACCACTAAGCCTCTGGATAATGTGGGTGTGCGGCGATAGGTCCTCCGATAGTACCTGTCTCAGGTCCTGCACAAAAAGTGCAGCAAGCATAGCATGAGTACGTAAACAACGGGTACCCAGTAAGTATCAAGCCTAATCTCGAAGACGTAGTGATGAGAGGTCGACTTTGATACTCACTATGGGTCAATAATATTACAAAAGAATATATTGAATTAAACATGATTTTTAGAGGAACAACAATAATTTTCTTAACAAGCAGAAATAATTAATTCCTTACATTTCAATAATTTCAAATTTATTAATTAACTTCACAAGCAGTAATAGAAACCATCAAGAACACTTTGAAATCCATTTGCACCTAATCAATCTATCAGAACTAATTTCCTCCAACTCGCCCAAGACACGCAGGTCACTAAAGCCCAAGAATATTATCACCAAAACATGTGTAATGTCTCCACGTCATTATTACCCAAAAAGAACCGAGCATGCCATTACCATACTGGTCTAGCCTACTACCTAGTTGTCCTATTTACTTCGAGTTTCTTCTGAATTAACCTCAATTTGATACTTCTCCTTGTCAAAACTCCACGATCCTTACCCAAAGCTCACTACAAGACACCCTAACATAACACCACACCACCATAAGGCTCGTAAGCCATTATACTCTTCTTAAGTACCTCCATAAATACCGCAACTGTAACGCTTACTCTAAAAATACCTTATGTGAATTTTAAAATTATTCTTCTTACCTTTCTTATACTAAAATTTAAAATCCATAATCATACAAAATTACCGCAAATCCCGGAATCATTAAAAGTAATTTCAGATTCTAAATTGCACCGCCCAAATGGGCTGAAAGACACGGGCCTCATTAGCACAACAACGCTCGAAGGGGTAACCTTGCCTTAACACCACCGATCAAATTCACACTTCGTGCGCACTACATCCTTCAAAGTAACAATTCAATCATTTCATAATTTTTCATAAAGTGCAATATGACCCGCATTCAAGAAATTGTCTTACTCAAGTCATCCCCGATATCAACCTCTACAAGTCATAACCATTCAACAAGTATGCCTCAGCCCAAAAACTCATACCGTACAAAATCGTGCAATCAAATAAAAGATAGCAGACTCCCCCACTTAGCTCAAATCCATATAACAAAACATCTGATAACTCACCATACCCAAGATAATATCTTTATTGACCATACTAAGCAATAAGAGATCTACTCTAGTCTCCAGACTCCCAATAGTCACCACACATGACCGATATACACGGTCCACAATGACAGTATCGCCCACCGGTATAGACACATGAACATGTGAAACTAGAGACTCACGGGACATATCGAGATAATGAGCGAAATACGAGGACATATACAAATAAGTGGAACCAGGGTCAAATAATACAGAGGCATCTCTATTGCAAACTAAGAAAATACTTGTAATCACAACATCCGAAGCAATGGAATATGGCCTGGTAGGGAGTGCATAGAAACGGGCCTGACCGCCACCTGATCGGCCTCCCCCTCTAGGGCGACCCCTAACTGACTGAGCTAGCTGACTGGGCGGGTGGTGAAGTAACTGGTGCCGAAGTCGAAGACTGACTCCTATGCTGAGATGAACCTCCTAAAAGGCGGGGACATTGCCTCTTGATATGACCCAAATATACGCACTCAAAGCAACCTCTCTCTGCAAATGGCGTTGGGGACTGAAGGGAACCCCGAGCACCGGAATAACTGCTAGAATGTCCTGATACAGATGAACCCTGAGTTGATGGTGCATAAGATGAACTCTGAGCTAGTAGTGCAAAGAATGAAGACTGGCCCTGTTGATAGTTGTGTGCACCATGGCCAGATGATGCACCACGGTGAACCGGGTGAGTCGTCTGAGCATGTCTGAAAGGACAACCCCTACCGTGGTGGAACTGACCCCCAGAAGGAACACCACTGAATTCACCCTGTCCACGAGGCCTCTTGGCCTCCCTCTCAACCCGCTCCTGGATGTGAACCATCTCAATCTGACAAGCAATATTGACAACCTCATCAAATGTAGCACCAGACACTCTCTCTCTCTAGTCATAAGCAATTGCAGCTGAAAAGTGAGGCCATCTATGAACCTCCTGATCCTTTTCCTGTCTGTGGGAACCAACTAGATAGCATGACGGGCCAACTCTAAAAATCTTATCTTATATTGCGTCACAGACATAACACCCTGACGAAGCTGCTCGAACGGCCTGCGCAACTCTTCTCTGTAGGACTGAGGCACGAACTTCTCCAGAAAGAGAACGGAGAACTGCTGCCAAGTAAGTGGCGCTGCACCAACCGGCCTATGCCTCTCATAAGCCTCCCACCAGGTAAAGGCAGCTCCATAAACTGAAAAGTAGTGAACGAGACCCCCGCTGGTCTCCAGAATACCTGCTGTACGGAGGATACTCTGACATCTGTCCAAGAAACCCTATGCATCCTATCCCTCGGTACCATTGAAAGATGGAGGCTGGAGTCTCCCAAACCTCTCTAATCGATGTTGCTCATCATCGGTCAGTACTTTCCTAGTTGATCGACTGCTGATATTCAATTTTGCTATGTGGCACGGAAGAATTTAAGGAGTATTCCTCATGGAATGATTGTGTATGAGAGATGTGTTAGACATTCTGGCGGTGGAGTTAGGATCAGATATGGGATTCGTGTGTTATATGGATTTGGAGAGTGGGAGTTCTCAAGAGCAGGTTGTTTCTATAGTTATGGACTCTGAAGTCATGGCCGAAGCTAGCTAGACGATAGTATGTGTTATGATTCAGTCATTGTGGGCTTTCGGAGGGTTATTAATCCATTTGTGGGTGCCCGGAGTTGATTTGGGGGTCCATTGGTAGGCCCAGTTAGGATGTGTATTCTACACCGAGTCGGATTGGTTGGCTCCATACTGCTATTGTTGAGGGATGTTCCATTTGGTTGTTGTTGAGCTTATTCGTGTTTTGATATGTTCGGTGAGTTACTCTTCTATTCTATGAGGGGTTGTGATTCGTTGGTTGTACGCACCCATGGTGCAGTTCTATTGGGGCCTTATAGCGGAAATTGCATGAGATGGGTATTTAAGTGATGCATGAGTGGTTGCGCATTGGTTATGTTCTTTCAGGTTTGTGTGGCATTGTGTCATTTGCTTCTCCATGGTTATGGTAATGCACTTCGAGTACTTGATGTCGGATTGTGCGTGGTTATTGATTTTGAGCATGGTGGCTGAGGTATTTCATATGGATCAGTGTTTGGATGGGGTCACGCATTACGACAGAGTTATGTTGAGATATGATCCTTGTTTTATATTCGTGTGTTATGGTTCTACGGTGTGTGATGGGTTCTTAGCATTGCGTTGGGGTGGTACCCGTCGAGCTTACGGGACGATTCTCTTATTTGAGTCATTTTCGTGATTGAGTACATTTGGAATGTCGCTTATTGGTGCACAGTTTGCACGGGTTGTGGCTTTAGATAGTATTGGTGTGGCATGTCAGTAGAGTAGCTAGTATTTGATAAGATGAAGTCGTCGGATCTAGGATGGGTGCTATCCAATTTGATTGTGGCATATTTGGAAGGATAATATCGAAAGCCGACTTAGGAATTTGCGATGGTTCTTGTCGAAGGAGAGGGAGCTCTACGACTGGTAGATCTGATGAATGGTTATGAGTCTCTGCATGTTTCTTTCATCATCGGTGGTGTATGAAGGTTTTAGAATGAAGTCTTGTTTGATATGAGGTTTATTACCGGCATGGGGTTGTTTTGAGCACCTACGGTGATTAGAAATCATTACTTCGAGCATTTGAGCTATGCGGTATTTGAGTTATGGTTACAGCTTTTGGTACAGCTTGTTCAGACTTATACAGTGTGTAAGTTGCGGGATTCTGACCTTATAAGAAATTTCGGATGTTGGAAATTAGATTCTAAGGCTTGTGGGCAAGGTAGAATTAAGAAATTTCAGTTATGTGGTGTTATCAGACCTATATGGGATAGGATGACATGGGATCATCTCCGGGTACGTGAGTGGTAAGATGGAATAGTGATTTGGTGTCTTGGAAACAACTCTTGGTACGTTCGAGGACAAATGTATGTTTAAGTGGGGGAGGATGTAACGACCCGGCCAGTCCTTTTAAGCGTATTAGCCCTGATCCCCTATTTACTACATTCCCCGTATCTATTTGTGCTTATGTGACTTGTCGGGAGGTCTTATTTTGGTTTCGGAGTGTTTTGGGATACTTAGTCACTAAAACGGAAGCTTAAGTCTTAGGATTTTGACCGTAGTCGGAATGGTGTGAATACAACTCTGGAATGGAGTTCTTTTTACTCCGTAGGGTGATTTTGGACTTAGGAGTGTATCCGGACTGTGAATTTGAGGTCTGTAGCTGATTTAGGCTTGAAATGGCAAAAGTCAAATTTTCAGAAGTTTAACCGGGGGGTTGACTTTTTGATATCGGGGTTGAATTCTGATTCCCGAAGTTGGAGTAGGTCCGTAATGTTGAATATGACTTGTGTGCAAAATTGGAGGTCAATCGGGGCGTGGTTTGGTATGATTTGGCATCGTTTGTAGAATTCGAAAGTTTAGAAGTTCTTTAAGCTTGAATCAGGGTGTAATCGGTGTTTTGGTGCTGTTTTAAGTAATTCGAAGGTTCGACTACGTTCGTATTGGTTTATATAACTTGTTGGCATGTTTGGTTGAGGTCCCGGGGGCCTCGGGTAGATTTCGGGTGGTTAACGGACTTGATTTTTGAGTTGATGAAGCAGCTGAAGAGCTGCTGCTATTGGTGTAACCGCACCTATTGAGTGGGCACCGCAGGTGCGAGCACGCAGAAGTGTTGCATGAATCGCAGATGCGGGCAAGGCCATAAAGGACAGGGGTCATAGGTGCGAAGAATTTCCCGCACTTGCGGTAGCGCAGATGCGGACAAGTGGGCCCAGGTGCAGGGCAGCTGGGAGAGAGTGACTCTGCAGAAGCGAGGCCAGGGCCGCAGATGTGCGTTCGTAGGTGCGGAACCTGGAGCGTAGGTGTGGGCCCTGGAGGTGCAAGTGACTACTGCAGAAGCGGCATTTTCACCGCAGATGCGAAAAGTCTGGGCAGAAGGTTTAAAAGCAAGGGTTCGCGATTTTAGTCTTATTTCAACATTTATAGACTCGGACTTAGGCGATTTTGGAGAAGATTTTCAAGGTGATTATTGAGGTAAGCTTCTTGTACTCGTTTTGGATCATAAAACTTGTTTCCCCCACTGATTTCCCCACCTAATTAGTGAGATTTTGAAGTGAAATTTGGGGGTTTAGGGCTTGAGAATTGAAGAGTGGATTTTGGGGATTTGGATGACCAAATGGTGTCGGATTTTGATAAATTTAGTATGGTTAGACTCGTGAGTGAATGGGCTTTCGGGTTTTGTGACTTTTTTTGTATTTAGAGGTATGGGACCGGGGGCCGGGTCGAGCCTATTTCGGATTTTGGCTTATAATTTCGTATTCTTCTTGTGGAATTGATTCGTTCAGCCAATATTAATTATACCGTACTGCTTATGGCTAGATTCGGGGTGTTTGGAGACTGATTCGAGGGGAAAAGGTATTTCAAAGTAGGATTTGCTCGGTTTGAGGTATATAACGCTTTCAATCTTGGTTCTGAGGGTTCGAAACCCCGAACTATTTGTAATACGATTGGTATTGAGGTGACGCACATGCCAACTGATGGGCGTGCGAGCGTGCACCATGAGAATTATGGTCTGGTTGATTCCATGGAACTGTATAGTGACTCTATTTTGTTGATATCCGTGTTTTCATCTTGTGATAAAGTAATTGAGCTGTCAATCATGCTAGATATCATGTTTAGGCTTTATGTTGGTACTGTTGGGACCCCTAATGGTCGTTTCTTGCTGTCATCTCACTGATTTCATTGAAATTTTGTACTCAGTCATGTTCATGCATTTCATATCATATCTCCGTCTCAGTTGTTATTTATTGATACATCATATCATTGTTTCTGGCTAGTTTTCATGATATTGTGAGCCCATGAGTGAGACTGGAAAGATTGATGACTGAGTGAGGCTGAGAGCCTGATTATGAGTGATAGTTATGGGATCGGTTTGTACGCCGCATTGGTTATACTAATTTTATGATAGCGCTTGGGTTGTAGGAGCCCCTCCGAAGTCTGTTACACACCCCCAGTGAGCGCGATTGATATTATTGAGGGATGGATCTTCCCTCGACATGGATCTTGTCCGAAGTACTTGATACATAGAGATGGATCTTCTCTACGGGGCTGGATTAGCCTTCCTCGGTACTGGGTGATTTATAGTCAGTGATGTATATGTTCCGGGATGGATCTTCCCTGGGTCGTATGGGCCATATAAAGTACCGAGTGGTTAAGCATTCGAGAGTGTGAGCATATGAGGCTGACAGCATGGTGCATCACATACCGCATGTACATTGGCATGTAGAGATAGCAGAGTTATATTCTTTACACTGTTCGGATCTGATTCACTTTATTATTTTGAGTTGCCTATTTAATTTAAAAGCATGCCTATGCTTCTATACAGTTATTTATATTTTATCTATACCGGTTGAGTTCATCACTACCTTTCAGTCCAAAGTTTGGACTTGTTACTTACTGAGTTGGATGTACTCACATTACTCCCTGCACCTCGTGTGCAGATCCAGGCATTTTTGGTCACGGCGACAGTTACTGATTGAGACTTCAAAGTTAAGAGATTACCAAGGTAGTTGCACAGCGTTCGCAGGCCTTGACTCTCCTTCTATATCACTAGTTGTATTTTTCAGTTTATTTCTCTAGACACTGTAGTGGACTGTATTCTGATTTAGACGCTCATGTATTCAGTGACACCCCGATTTTGGGATAGATTGTATCGTATTTTGGATTTTTCTATTTTCAAAAAAGGCTTTCCTAAATTATTAAATTGCTTCCATCTTTATGTTCAAAGATTTTTTTTCTGTGTTGAGATGTTGAGTTATGGCTTGCCTAGTTCCACGATAGGCTCCATCACGATGGTTAGATTTTGGGTCGTGACAGAGGCTTAGAGTTGGAAGCAATTTATTAGTTCAGGTGCTACAGAGATGGATTTTGATCTGATGCAACATTTGGGTAGCTTAGAATGATAAAGGACATATCGGAGGTTTCTTGAGGTGGTTGAATTACTAGAAGGTTAAAGTATGAAGAGCGAAAGTCGAGAAGTTGCTTAAAGGAGAGGGTTGAACCAAAATGGGAGAGTGGCAGAGTAGCATATGGGTTATGTGGTAGGGTAGCCACACGCCTTGAGGAAGGTTTAGAGCAATTTGGGAATTCATGGTGGACAGTGACTAGGTTCACGGATTTTATTTGGATGCAACATGACTTCGAGTTTGGAATGTATTGTTGTACTTTCAGTTGATGTCAATGGGGAAGGAGGAATCTTGGTGGGTTCCAAGTTTATGTAGTTGTAGCTTCAAGATAAGTGGGGGAGCCCCACCATCTACGATTGGATTGCGTGGTTGTCTACTAGTACGGTTTCTGGTTATTGGTGTATTGGTGGGTTATTACGACTAAGAAAATAAAACATCAGTGGTGATTCGAGCAAAGGATTTGAGGAATGTGTGCTATATTTGGCCTTATCGATTCATGCTCAGGTTTTGGGAAGACTCAGAGTTTATGCTTCATGTAGATGTGATGTACAAGGAAAGTGATTCAGTCGGGTGCTTCTTGAGAGAGTGTTCATGTGCTAGTAGAGCCTTGGATTTGATTATATTCGGGACTAAGTCAGAGTGGGTGACTCTCAACAACGGTCCTAGCGGATTCAAAATTTAAGTGCGGTGCCTAAGGATTTCGAGTCCGTGGTATGGTTAAGTATCGAGCTTTTGTAGTGGATTATGAGAGGGAATTGGAGTGTTCTATGTTATCATCGGTCTTTGGTGCAGCATTGGAAAAATGGGAGAAAAGAACTTCGGATTCGTAGAGAGATTATCGGAAGGGGTGTACCAGTTGGAGATGTTATTGCGCGCGTAAGGAGAATATGAGATGATTCATGAGTAATAAGACGATGTGGTCTCGTGATACGGGTCACTCGGGATGAGTGCGGATTTGGTTCGCTACGTTTTAATGGAGCTATTATTATTATTATTATTATTATTATTATTATTATTATTATTATTATTATTTCTAAGTCATGTCGAGAATAAATTGGAAGAAGTTGGGTCGGTTAGTAATGGTTGAATCAGTATGATCGCGGCAATGATCAGTTTCTTCAGCGTAAAGTTATACATGTAGTTTGTGGTTGTGGGCTTGAGCGCCACCACAACTTGGTTGATTTGGGAGGTATTTGATTCAAATAGCTTTATTGTGGAAATGGAGTCCGGAAGAGTTATGGCGGTTTAGATCATGACTTGATGTTTGTATTTTCTGCGTTTTGAGAATTCAGTTGCGTGTTGCGTTGGTTCTTCTGAAATGAGATGAGTGAAAAGTTTTCTAGCCAAGGGAGTGTTTACTTTACTAGTACTTCAGGAGTTATGATGAGTTCTGGTAATCTCGTATAGCGGCATGATAGGTGCAGTGAGCGACATGGGGACTAGAAGCTAAAGATCACGGTTGCGGTTCGGTGTTGATAGAATGTTACGAGCTCGGATGAGCAGGAATGAATTTAGATGTTTAGAGTAAGCTGACATTTCCTTTAGTGTCACCTGAGAATGGTGTTCTGTGGAAGAGGCTTTGTGTATTGACTTGCGGATTTTTGATTCGTTTTACAGAATTTGAAAGGTTGGTGGTATGGATGTGAGGACCTTACTACCTGAGTGGAAGGTCGTGGGAGCATACCCCATGGGGGATTTGTATGAGCATGACATGTTGGTCACTTGATTGTTACAGATTGAAACCAAGTATGGAGGTTATGGTAATATCACAAATGCGAGAGTTGATGCCTGTGATGCGTTCTATTCCTTGAGTGTGGACCGTGTGAGTTTGTTCCGAATTTGACGGTTGTTCTTATATGTCATGAATAGGTCATTGTGGGTCCTTGAAAGGTTATTCGCCCAGCATGGTATGATCAGAATCGGCTTGAGGTCCGTTGATGGGTCTAAATGTGGATGTGTGCTCTACACCAGGCCGGGTGGGTTCATTCAGCATAGCGTTTCTTATGGAGGAGTCTTCGGACATTGGATGTTATTTCTGTTGTCAGCCATTCCATGTAACCCTCTACTGTGCCATTTGCGTTGTGAGACGGCTTGACTATTCGTACGTGTGATGTGATCCCGTGCAGCTTGTGGTGTTATATGAGCAAGATGGCTCTCGAGATACAGGTCATTCATCGCACCTTAGTTATGCTTGAGTTTTGTAGCGTATGGCGCTATCCGTCTCCCCAGGGTTGTACTTTTTCACTTGGTATGCTCATGGTCGATATTCGGGTATTTCGTAGGTATGAGCATTTTGTCTTGATGAGTACTTCCTCACTTATTATCATGTGTGGATCGGGTGGTATGCCGCTACGGGTATGTTGTTTGGATCGGGTCGCACGCCGCAACAGTATTATGTTTGGATCGAGATGCACCCCGCAACGGTATCATATGTGGATCGGGTTGCACGCCGCTAAAGTGAGATGTTGAGTACGGTTCCATTCTCTGAGAAGGGTTCATAGCGTCTATTCGACCGTCTATTTCGTTGCGCTCGCTGGGAAGTTCCTTTCCAGAGTTCATTTTTCCTTATGTATCGCATTCGAGTTGGTAGCTTGCCGTCGCATTATTGGCGTCATATGCGATTTTGGGCAGTGTTTGAGACGGCTTATTGCCTGAGCAGTTTGTACTGGGTGAGACGAGGTTATTGGACCTGGGATCAGTGCAATCAGATTTATAAAAGGTACATTAAAGAGACGATATCGTTGTTCAGTTCAAAATGAGGTAATGGCTCTTTTGTCAGGAGGAGAGACCCCATAATTTATGGTTTGGGCAGGTGGCTATGAGTTCCTGCGCATCTCTTTCATCGTTGTAAGTATTGTTAGGGTTGAGACCGGGTTTATATGTGTTATGAGGTATACCACGGGCATCGGGTCGGTGAATTTGCAGTTGTTCTTGGAGAGGGATTACCATGGGCAAAAGAGTAATGCAGTGCATTGTGGGGTATCAGCATGGGTGCTTGATTATGTGCTGGTTCAACGTGTGTAGATTGATACGGTGTTCGTATGTTAGAATCGGGTATCGGGGAGAATTTTGGATGTTGGAATTTAGTTCTAAAGCTTGTTAACTAAGGTAGCAGGAAGGATTTTCAGTCTGGCTCAAGCAAAGGTGCTCACATGGGTTATGGTGGCACGGGTAGGTGCACGAGGTGTTAAACAATAATTTTGGACAACTCCGAAGCAACTCTTAGCACGTTCGAGGACGAACATATGTTTAAGTGGGAGAGAATGTAATGACTCGACCGGTCATTTTGAGCTCTAGCGCGTCATTCAGCGGTTTGAGTCCTTGAATATCTTCACTTCAGGTATTGTGACTTGCACGTGTTGTCGGAATTGAATTTCGAGAAGTTCGGAGTTGATTCGGAAGGAAAATTCTCATTTCGGAAGCTTAAGTTGGAAGGATTGAGTAATGTTTGACTTATTGAGTAAACTACCTCGGAATCGGGATTTAAAAATTCCAAAATATTCGTATGATAATTTTGGACTTGGGCGTATGTCCGGATCGGGTTTTGGATGACCCGGGAGCGTTTCAGTGCTTATTGTAAAAAGTTGGCATTTTGGAAGAGTTTCATAAATTTGAGTTGAAGTGTATTTTAATGTTATCGATTTCTGTTTGGGATTCAGAGCCTGGGAATAGCTCTGTATGGTGATTCTAGTTTTAGGGGCGTGTCCGGGTGTTGATTTGGAGATTTGTAGGTCATTTCGGCATCAATTGGCGAAAGTTGGGGATTTGGATGATTTTGAGAAGTTTGACCTAGAGTGGACTTTTTGATAGCGGGATCGGATTCCAATTCCTAAAGTGGGAGCAGGTCCGTAATGTCGATTATGACTTGTGTGCAAAATTTGAGGTTAATCGGACTTGATTCGATACGTTTCGACACAAGATATAGAATTTGGGAATTTGGAAATTTATAACTTTGATTCGAGGCGCGATTCATGATTTTTATGTTGTTTGACGTAATTTAAGGCTTCTACTAAGTTCGTATTGTATTTTGGGACGTGTTGGTATATTTGGTTAAGGTCCCGAAGGCCTCGGGTGGATTCCGGGTGGTCAACAGATCGAGTTTGGACTTGGAAGAAAGGCTGAAGCAGCTGTCTTTTTGTGTAACCGCACCTGCGAGGTTTTGGCCGCATGTGCGGAGCCGCAGAAGCGGCCAAGAGGGACACAAATGCGGATTTTGTTGGGCAGTGCTGAGATTGCAGATGCGACAATCTCGCGGCAGAAGCGGTACCGCACTGCGGAGTTGGCAACGTAGAAGCGTGGTCGCTAATGCGCATGACAGCCGCAGAAGCGGGCAACGACCTTGGCTTGGTTTCTCGCAGGTGCGAGACTTGGAGCCGTAAAAGCGACCTTATCACTGCTGAAGTGAAATTTGTGTTGGGCAGTGAGGCTTCTTTAAAACGAGGGTTTGGCCCATTTTCATCTCATTTCGTCCATGGGAGCCGATTTTGGATCACTTTTGGAGTGCCATCTTCATCAACTATAATGGGGTAGGTGATTTCTTCACATTATGAGTTATATACATGGTTTTTTTGTGGATTCAAGCATGAAAATTGGTAGAAAATGTGAGATTTTGAAAAAAACCTAAAAATTGGTATTTTTGGATTTTTACCACAAAATTGGACATGAAATTTGGAATAAATCATATATTTGAGTTCGTGGTGTTATGTGTAAAGTTTATCTTTGAATATTTTCGGAATCCGGACACGTGGGCCCGAAGGTTAATTTTTATCGACTTTTCGAGCGGAGTTGGAAATTATTTAAAATGATTAATTATGGGTATGAGAATATATTTTGATTGGTTTGCACAATTGTTTGAATAATTTTGGATCGACTGGCATCGGTATGCAGTGTTTGAGAGGCTTCGGAGACCCCTAGGTGATGTAATTGTTATGTGTTACTTATTACGGGGGCTACGTACGCACAAGGTGACGAGAGTCCGTACGTAGCTAATTTCATGCTATTGTCCGGGTAGACTTAGGTTCACACCATGCTATAATTGTACTATAGGGGTTATTTTGCTCATTTAATTCCTTTATTTCGTCTTACGACTTGAGACCGGACTTGCATAGAGTGATAGACTTGCTTTTGTAGAGATTTGATGGGCTTCATGACTAGTCATGGAATAATTGTACTCCTTATACGAATTTCTCCCGCGTCATGTGTTTTTAATGAAAGGTTTTCCTTAAAAATTTATAACTCACACGTTTATTCGTGAGTGGGGTCAATGACCCATTAAAGCTTCTTATTCTAATGGGATGGGGCCGTTCGCCTCTACAGGATTATATATCACACTCTCATGGGAGCGGGTCGTTCGCCCCGACAGTATAATAGATGCATCTATGGTTCGTGTCATTCGACCCTCGGCAGTGCACAGATTATGATGGGATCGGGCCGTATGCCTCGGCATTTCTGTAAAATACTCTCATGGAATCGTGCGTAATAATTGACAAGAAGTCAGTGTATCTATGAATCTTCCCGATCTGAATTATGATGACCTATCTGGTGAGGTCCATTATATATTTATGCTCCGGTTGAGGAGGTGATTGCTAATTGAGAGCTTGAGCCTATCGTAGAGAGAAGGATCGTATCATGTATTTACACATATTTATTTTGTTTGTTTACTCTGCCCCATATATATTTACTTCTTATTATAACTGTCTTATTGGACCACTAGTAAGTGTCGATGTCGACCCCTCGTCACTACTTCTCTGGGGTTAGGCTAGATACTTACTGGGTACGCGTTGATTTACGTACTCATGCTACACTTGCTGCATATTTTTGTGCAGGTACATATATGTCTGGTGGTCTTTTGGGTGCAGAGACGCGGATGTTGCGGGGACTTACCGTGAGCTGCATTTCATGTTACGATCTGCAGCCTGCAGAGTCTCCATCAGAGTTATTTATATTCTCCTGTCTAATTTGTATTCCAAACAGATATTGTATTTTATTATATTTCCTAGTTGATGCTCATGCACTTGTGACACCGAATTTCGGGGGTTCCTACTAGTTGTTCATCATTGTAATTCGCGTAAATATCATCATTTACCCTGTAAGTTCTATTTCATACTATTTAATTAAATAGAAATTTTTATTTTGAAAATACTAAAATGAGTAATTAGTTTAATCATTCACCGTTGGCTTGCCTGACGGCGATATTAGGCGTCATCCCGGCCTTTAGTGAATTTTGGGTCGTGACAAATTTAGCGTATTACTATTGGAGGAATGTAGTTCTCTAGAAAAAAACTGCAACATTGAAGGATTCTAGCTAAGATTAAACTTGGTGACAAAATAAAAAGTGGCTAGCGTAATATTTTGGTAGTACGCGCATTTCGATTGAATTAAACTACGTCAGTGCATTAACAAATAGAGTAATTCTTTTTTATATGTTCAATCCTTATTATTGGTTTAAGTATTTCTTTTAAAGTTTCTTTTAAATAAATTATTAAATATTTAATTGACTTCTATGACTTTACTGCCATATTGGTTTAGCACACTTGTGCACACATGAATGATTTCAGTTACTCACCATGGGCAATGATATTGAATTTGCAAATGAATATGTGCTAATTAATATTTTAAGAATACAAGAAAAAATTATTAAAAATACAAGTAGATAATATAATATATTTCTAAAAGATTATTTATATATACTGGAACAAATTTAAGTTTACTACAAATTTAAGTCTACACTTCTTTGTTACACAAGGTTATGGTTTGGTCTCCCATCAATTCAAAGTACTAAAAAATAAGAAGCCAATTATAACGTACATAAATCACATTTCCTTTTAGAATTTGTTAATGAATGGGGTGGGGTTGGAACTAGGAACCGACTTTGTGAAATTGGTGGCTCTTGTTCAATTCACATTTTTATTTTGGTCAATAATACAGGCTGGAGATGCTGGATGTTTTCATTTCATTTTATTTTTTGCGACGTGTGTCATTTTCATGAGATTTGTAAATCAAATTACATGACAAAAAAGAAGTTTATGTCATGCATTAAAGGAAAAAATTGACATATCTCAATTCTCATATGTATGGTTGGTATAAGTAGATGTTTCTACTAGTTAATTTCTATAATATAATCAATGTACAGCTGGGAGTGAAAGAAAAGAACATAACTACGTATCTCTTGACTTCATAAATATTTCACTACCGAGGATATTTATGAATATGATCCCTTCATCTTTAATCATACACCTTAATTTTACACCATGAAAATAAAAAAAATTATTGTAAAAAAAGCCTCCTCCTTTAATAGACTTTACACAATGCTAATTTGATTAGTAGAGGCTCAATAGTGAAAATTATCGAATAGCGGATGTGAAACACAAAAAGATATTTTCAAAGGGAATACTTTTGGTCATAAAATTATCAAACCATGTTGAATAGTTATTATATTTGGTCATTCACTACATAAACATTCAATATTTAGGTGAAGGGAAATATTAGTAGCTCGGTTAATTGGCAATTTGAATATTCACCTTGTTGGTGAGGGTTCGTTCACCACCTTATAATCCACTCCTTCATTTTCTTTTCCTTACCCTTATAAAAAAATATTTAGGTGAAGAGAGTTCAAGGATACACTAATAATGGGGATAATAAAAAAAGAAAGAAGGAACGGTATCAAGCTTATTTATCGGCTTGACAATAACTTTTTTTAAAAAGCAAGAAAAATAAAAATAATTCAGGAAATGAAGGGAAAAAGATAAAATACGAAAGAAAAAACAAAATAGGAAACCAAACTTTGGGATTTTGCTTGATTCCACCAAGAAAAAGATGAAGAATAATAAGAGAGAGATTGGTCCTTCAGATCTGTTTGTTTGTGAGAGTGGGTCTCTAGAATTTTTGACAAATAAATTGTGATGTAGTAACAAACAAATGGAATCAGCAATTATGGCGATTAAGACACATGGAAAGAGTTATCCAATACACAGTAGTGTTTATGGGATAGCAATATCAAGTAGAATAAGGTAACTGTGTTTATATATTGTATACAGTTAAAATCGGGCCCACCCAATTTTATTATTTGACTGAGACCGAGAGGTTGCATCGAAGGACGGCATCATAATGGAACAGACTAAATCACGCGAATAAGGTATCGAGTTCAGAATCGAGGCACCTGTCGAGATCGAGGCTAGTAGCGATTGAAGTCAAATGAGACAAACATCGAGCAAGATCGAAGATAGCACAATAACAGAAATGTGAGATATCCGTGACTGGCCGAGGATCATGGCATAAATCTCGGAACAGATCAAATCAGAAACGGTTAATTAGCTAATCATGAGATTTCTTCTGTAATTAGAATCATACCATAAGTGGAATTCCTCTACTATTTAAAGGGGGGTTCTAATCAATTGTAAGACACATTGTTCACAGATATCAAAGCAATATAATTCTCTTTCTCGTTTATACTATTGTTCATCAACTTGTTATATTTTAATTGTTCTTGCATCCACCGGTTCGAGGGTATCCAAACTCGAGGGCTGAGTTCCATTCTAACACTGGTTTGCTTTACTTTATAGTTCATTTCTATTATAAAATCTTCATATTTATCAAATGGTATTGAGTGAAATCATTTACATTATAAGTTTAATTGTTATCCAATTTTAAGGATAAACAGTTTGGCGCCCACCGTGGGGCAAGGATAATAGTGATTGCTTAATACTTATTCCGATAACACACACTGCTTTACACTTGTTCTCGTAAGAATTTTTGTTTTCAGGATAAACATGTCAAACTCACAAGCAGCGCCTACACATGGTGATAACAGCCTCGGATTTCACGGAAAAAATGACAATATAGCCGCCCCAATGATCGAGGCGCCTCAGGCTGACCTCAAGGGAGCACCAATTGCAAATTCCCTCGATGTTAGTTCACATGTCGCCCTAAATGCAAATTTGGGCATTGATCCCGAAGGTAGCGTACGCAGGGAAGTTCGATCAGGTGGTCGAGGTACGCAGGGCGGAGAAGATGGCAGAGTTAGCCTCCAATTGATATTCGAAATGTTACATGCTCAACAAGCCGCTATAGCACAACTACAAAATCAGCACGGAACACCGAGTAGGATCGAACCAGAAGTCGTCCACAGGACCGAGCCTGTGCCGGAAAGGTCGAACGCCAACGAATAGGGGACTGACCCCGCCATTATGAAAATGCTCGAGTAGCTCACTAAACGGATTGAATCGGGAGAAAAGAAAATCGAGGAAAATGATAAGAAAGTAGAGACATATAACTCCCGGGTTGACCAAATACCGGGGGCACCGCCGATTCTAAAGGGTATGGATTCAAAGAAATTCGTACATAAGCCTTTCCCTCCAAGTGTGGCTCTGAAACCCATTCCGAAGAAATTCTGAATGCTAGAAATTTCTAAGTACAATGGGACCACCAACCCTAATGAGCATGTTACTTCTTATACATGCGGAATAAAAGGGAATGACTTAGAAGACGATGAGATTGAATCTGTTCTATTGAAGAAATTTGGAGAAACCTTGTCGAAAGGAGCAATGATATGGTACCACAATTTGCCGCCTTATTCCATCAATTCCTTCGCCATGCTTGCAGACTCCTTCGTAAAGGCACATGCCGGAGCAATAAAGGTTGCGACTAGAAAGTCGGACCTCTTTAAGGTGAAACAAAAAGACAACGAAATGTTAAGGGAATTCGTATCTCGGTTCCAGATGGAACGCATAGAACTACCATCGGTCACAGACAATTGGGTTGTTCAAGCCTTTACTCAAGGTTTGAACGAACGAAGTTTGGTGGCATCACGACAGCTAAAGCTGAATTTAATTGAATATCCAGCGGTAACCTGGGCCGATGTACATAATCGGTACCAGTCAAAGATCAGGGTCGAGGATGATCAATTGGGGACCCCTTCCGGTTCCGTTTATCCAAATATGCCCATCAGTAAAACTCAAAGGGATATCGACAGAGAACCCCGGTCGAACAGAGATCGGTATCAACCATACAACGCAGATCGAGAAACAGCAGCCCAGGATGCAATCCCATCCGAAATGATCGAAGGAATGATTGGGGACAGAGTTCTCGAGGACTCATGAGCAAAAGTTGCTTTGATAAACATGCCGATCCCACAGAAGTACCACAATTATCAGAATAGAACTTCAGCATCGACGCATCAGGTATTGTGTCAGCCATTGGGAGAATCAAAGATACTAGATGGCCCAGACCCCTACAAACCGATCCATCCCAAAGAAACCCCAATCAAATATGCAAATACCATGGTACACATGGTCATAGAACCGAAGACAGCAGACATCTAAGGGAGGAGGTGGCCCGTCTATTCAACGAGTGTCACCTTCGAGAATTCTTGAGCGACCGAGCTAAAAACCATTTCAGAGACAGGGATGCAAACAGGAAAAACGAGCAGGAAGAACCATAACACGTGATTCACATGATCGTTGGTGGGGTCGATATTCCACAAGGGCACGTGTTCAAATGCACTAAAGTATCAATCACCAGGGAAAAACGAACTCGAGACTATATGTCAGAAGGCACTTTATCATTCAATGATGAGGAAGCAGAAGGGATCTCACAACCCCACAATGATGCTTTGGTAATATCTATCCTTGTGAATAAAATTCAGGTTAAATGTGTTTTAATTGATCCAGGAAGCTCGGCCAATAATATTCGATCGAGGGTCGTGGAGAAGCTCGGCCTACAAGATCAGATAGTACCCGCAGCTTAGATTCTCAATGGCTTCAACATGGCGAGTGAAACAACTAAATGTGAAATCATCCTACCAGTAAATATAGCCGAAACTATTCAAGAAACAAAGTTCCTTGTGATCGAGGGTGATATGAGATACAACGCACTGCTCGGAAGACCCTGGATTCACAACATGAGGGCAGTCCCCTCAACCCTTCCCCAAATGTTGAAGTTCCTAACACCGGATGGAGTAAAAATGGTATATGGGGAACAATATGCTGCCAAAGAGATGTTCGCGATCGACGAAGTAATACCGGTATCGGCGCTTTCGTCAACAAAAGGATCGGAGTCCAAAGGAAAACAGGAAGCTATATAGCAACCACAGCCACCAGCCTCGACTCAGTCGGAGAAGCAGGGAACAGATGAGGACGATGACTACTGGACTTCTCGATCCTTTATAATCCACGAAAATTCTGACACCACCAAATCGACAGTCGAAGAGCTGGAGCAAGTCGTACTGATCGAGCATCTACCTGATCGAAAGGTATACCTGGGTACGGGGTTAACCCTTGGGCTCAAGGAAAAATTCATTAAATTTCTTATCAATAATATGGATTGTTTTTCTTGGTCCTACCTAGATATGACAGGGATCCTGCCGGAGATCACTACACATTGACTGAGCTTGGACCCGAAGTTCCGCCCAGTAAAACAAAAGATAAGGCTCCAGTCCGAGGTAAAACATGCATTCATCAAGGACGAGGTAGCCAAACTTCTCAAAATAGGATCCATTCAGGAAGTAAAATATCCCGAATGGTTAGAAAACATAGTCGTAGTCCCTAAAAAGGGAAATAAACTTAGAATGTCCGTAGACTATAAGGATTTAAACAAAGCATGTCCTAAAGACTCTTTTCCTCTGTCAAATATCGATCGCATGATTGATGCCACGGCCGGCCACGAGATCCTTAATTTTCTCGATGCCTACTCCGGGTACAATAGAATACAAATGAACTAGGAGGATCAGGAAAAGACTTCGTTCATCACTAAGTATGACACCTATTGTTATAATGTAATACTGTTTGGACTAAAAGATGCTAGTGCCACTTACAACGCTTAGTAATTTGAATGTTTGAAGAACAAATAGGTAAATCAATGGAGGTTTATATTGACAATATGCTAATTAAGTCGTTGCAAGCAGTGGACCATTTGACACATTTGTAGGAGACCTTCAATATACTAAGGAAATACTACATGAAACTCAACCGAGAGAAATGTGCATTTGGGGTCGGCTCAAGCAAGTTCCTTGTCTTTATGGTATCAAATCGGGGGATAAAAATCAACCCCGATAATATCAAGGCAATCGAAAACATCACAGTTGTGGACAATGTTAAGGCCGTACAAAGATTAACAGGGTGCATAGCCGCCCTAGGCCGATTCATCTCGAGGTCTTCAAATAGAAGTCACGGGTTCTTCTCACTGCTCAAAAAGAAGAAGAATTTTGCATGGACCCCGGAATGCCAACAAGCATTAGAAGAATTAAAGCGGTACCTCTCGAGCCCACCACTGCTTCATACTCCGAAAGCGGACGAGCAACTCTACTTGTACCTAGCAGTCTCGAAAATCACGGTAAGTGGGGTCCTAGTTCAAGAAGAGCAAGGTACGCAATTTCCTATTTACTATGTTAGTCGAACTTTATGTGAGGCCGACACCCGATACCCACACTTAGAAAAATTAGCACTTGCCCTAATACTCGCCTCTAGGAAATTAAAATCATATTTTCAATGTCACCCGATCTGTGTGGTGACTACTTATCCCCTTCGCAATATTTTGCATAAGCCCGAACTTTCGGGCCGATTGGCCAAATGGGTCGTCTAGATCAGTGGTTGCGATATCGAGTATCGACCCCGAACGGCCATCAAGTCGCAAATATTAGCGGACTTCGTGGCTGACTTTATGCTAGCCCCCGTACCCGAAGTCGAAAAGGAACTATTATTAAAGTCGGGTACATCATCGGGGGTGTGGACCCTCTTCACAGGTGCCGAATCATTGGTTCAAAAAGTCATCAGAGCAGGATACTATTGGGGCGATATAGAAAAGGATACAAAAGAGTTTGTCCGAAAGTGCGACAAATGTCAAAGGTATGCGCTGATGATTCACCAACCTGGAGAGCAACTCCACTCAGTCTTATCCCCATGGCCATTCATGAAATGGGGAATGGATATCGTCGGCCCTCTACCATCGGCCCCAGGTAAAGCTAAATTTATTTTGTTTATGAATGATCATTTCTCTAAGTGGGTTGAAGCACATGCTTTAGAGAAAATTAGAGAGAAAGAAGTCATAGACTTCATCTGGGACCACATTATATGCCGATTCGGGATGCCTGCCGAGATCGTATGCGACAATGGAAAGCAATTCGTCGGCAGCAAAGTGACAAAGTTTCTCGAAGATCGCAAAATAAAAAGGATCCTGTCGACGCCATATCATCCTAGTGGGAACGGACAGGCCGAATCGACAAACAAGACCATCACTCAAAATTTAAAGAAAAGATTGAACGACACTAAGGGAAAATGGAGAGATATATTGCCCGAAGTCCTTTGGGCGTATCGAACAACGTCAAAATCCAGTACGGGGGAAACACCGTTCTCTTTAGTATATGGCGTCGAAGCTCTGATTCCGGTTGAAGTCGGGGAACCTAGCATCAGGTTTTGATATGCAACGGAAGAGTCAAATCACGAGGCTATGAATACAAGCCTCAAATTGCTAGTTGAAAAACAGGAAGCCGCCCTCGTTCGACTGGCCGCACAGAAACAACGGATCGAAAGGTACTACAATCAAAGAGCCAATCTTCGACACTTTAAAATTGGGGACTTGGTTTTGAGGAAGGTCACCCTCAATACTCGAGAACCAAACGAAGGAAAACATGGCCCTAACTAGGAGGGACCATATCAGGTCCTCGATATCATCGGAAAGGGATCCTACAAACTTGGCACGATGAACAGCGAACAATTACCAAACAATTGGAACATATTACTCCTCAAACGATATTATTGCTAAGGTACGACCTTCTCCATTTTCGTTTATATTTTATACTAACCATTTACAGGTGTGTAATCGAAGACACTAAAGGATTATTCAAACGCAAAGTCCTTAGGTCTGAAAGCACGCGTTGCACTCTTTTTGCCTTAGACTGTATTTGTCCCAAATGGGTTTTTCCGGCGAAGTTTTTAACGAAGCAACCATTGTTCGTGCTAACTTAGAGAAATTCAACAGTATCTGAGGCTCCTTTACAATCAACCTCGAATGCTGAGGGGCATCACCCTTGGATAGTTACAAGAAAAATACTTCGTGTCGACAAGGTCTCGATAGGTATAGGACCAAACGGTTAAATGAACCGTGGCCATGTATATTACTCGAGCCCTAATGGCAAAACATGTACGCATGTATAATCTATTGAAAGAAGTATTTTTCCTCACCAGATGTTCCATGCCTTAGAGAAATTTATACTTTACAATTTCATACTTATGATCTATTGTGGAAACTGGCATAAGGGCCGATCACAACTGAAGTTCAGACAATTTACCCTATACTCGGGGACTGCCGTCCAAAAAATCGACATGATCGAATTACTAAACCTCAAAATTGTAAGACCTTAAAAAGGAAATCCTCAATTTTATAGGCCACAGCCACCCCACTCGGGGACTGACACTTCGAACAAGTTCGAAGTATAGCAGGGAAACAAGCCTAAGGGGCAAATCCCAAACTAAAGGCTACGGCCAAATTAACACGGTTCAGAGACGTCCGAATTCCGTTATAAAATAGGCCTTCAAATTTTCTCATAAATTAGTTAAAAAGGCAACCCTCGGCTGAATTACTAAGGGTCTCGATAATATTGACCCTCGAAAAACCCTAAGGGGTATCGAATTGTTCGAACTCCCGGACAATTTTGTGCTAAGGCATAACAAAGCAAAGGATTTCGATAACACCAATCCTCAAAAAATCTAATGGGTACAAATATATCTTGTGCTGAGGTATGACAAATTTTTATGATTAATGTTTCAAGCCAAAAAAGGGGAAAAGCCATTCTTTTGAGGCCATATCGGCCTAATTCAAGAGCTTAAGGGCCATTTTATTTTTTGAGTTCTTGAAATTGTCCTTACTCAACTAAAACCTAAGGGTCACTCTACTTCGAGTTCGAGCAAGTACTCACTCGATTTTAAAGACTACACTGGTTAGACTTCGATCAAGTTGCCTAAAGTTCCAAACTTGTGAGCAAACTCTCCATAAGGCATGGAGGCATGAATGAAATAGAATTTTCACGAGGCAGGAAATAGAATAAAGACAAGTCAAAGAGAAAAAGAGATCTTTTATATATACAAAAATATTTAAAAGGACCGATCAGGGTCCCGCACAAAAAATCAAAAAAGAAAAAGCCTAAGATTCCTAATTTTCCTTAGGGGCAGCTTCTTCTCCATCGACGTCCTCCCCATTCTCGGACCCGCTCTTACTGCCATCATCATCATTATCGGAAGTGGCCAGCGCTCTAGCATCAACTTCATGCTCTTTAGCCTTTATTATCTCGTCGGTAAAATCGAAACCTCGAGCATGGATCTCCTCGAGGGTTTCCCTCCGAGATTGGCATTTGGCGAGTTTAGCAATCCAATGTGCTTGAGTTTGAGTCGACTGCCTCTCTCGCTTGGACTTAAGCGGCTTCAGCATCGGCACGGTAGACGACCACGATCTCCTTTATTTTCTTTGCCTAACTGAGCTCTTCTCCTTCATGCCTCGAAGTTGACTTTCGACCGATGACAATTGGGCTCGAGCAGCCTCTTTTTCAGCAGCAAAGCGGTCCATAATTTCTTTCCACCCCAGGGTCTCCGCCTTCATCATGTTGACCTCCTCGCGGAACTGCTCGATCCTCTCGGTCTTCTGCTATAGCTGTGAGATTGAAATGTTAGCCACCATTCCCGAATCGAGCCCATGAGCTTTTAAGATTTTCATTACCTGCTCGATCAGGTCGGTCCGATCTTGGTGAGACATGGCCAACTCGGCTTGGAGGTCCTTGATCTCCTCTTCTTATTGCCCACTGATAAGTTTAAGGGCGTTTCTGTCCTTCGTGAGCCCTTGGAGGTCGGTCTCACACCGGCTAGGATTTGATCGGGACTTTGAAAATGCCTCCTGATGGAGTGCCAAAGCCTATACAGAAAAAAGAAAGGAAATTAGACAGGAAGAGAAGAAATAAATTAAGTATGATATCGACAAAGGGAGTTGAGACTCACCCGATTCAAGGCTTATTGAGCCTCAACGAGGAGACTCAATGCTTCACTCAGGTCGGTAGCATCCTCGACCCCGATAAAGTAACAACGGAAGGGGTCCTCCCCACCATGGGACCCGTCTACTTTGGGAGTCCTCGTAGATTGGGCTCCTAAATTGCTTCCTCGAAAAATGTAGGGAGAATCAGCAAGTCTCCAATATCTATTGCCCCAAGTGATCCATTTGGGGCGTTCTCCTCACTACGAAGGGTCTCGGAGCCGGCCCCTTCAGACATACCCGCCTTTTTCTCATCTCGGCGGGAGGCATCTTCGATCTTGGACGACTTAGGGACTTTTCCTGAGTCCTTTTCCAAGACCCCCTCGGCTCGAGGCGGAATCTCCTCAACCACCACCGACTCAGCGGCCTTCGGGGCCTCAATGGTTTTCTTCACTCGGGCCACCAGTTCCGAGCCATCGTCTTCATTTTCTTCTTCTTCTTCTTCCTTCCTTAGCTGTTGAATCACATTCGCGGGTAGGGCAACAGTGTCTTTCTTTGGCTTACGAACCAGATTATTCTTAGGCTTTGGATCCTCGGAGGTTGAGGTCCTTTTCCTATTCTTATCCTTCGCCGGCTTTGGAACTAGGGTTGAAGTCTCCTCCTCACCAGCCGGGGGCCTCATGACCACATCCTTGCCCCCATGCTTGTACATGAGAAATTTGAATAAGTAGAAGAAGAGCATCTTAATCAAATCATCAAATACACAAAAAGTGGGCTTACCATGATTCTTGGCCTCCCATCAGCCCTTTGCTAAATCGCGCCATGAGCGTTCGGTGTATGTAGAGGTCGAGGCCAGGTTCCAAACCTAGCTCTCGAAGTCGAGAATCGCACGGGGCATCCAAGCGACCGCTACATCATGGTAAAAGACATCAATGAGAAAATACAAAGGAACAAATAATACATGGAAGCTAACAGTGAGACGGTACTCACGATTCATGTTCCATTTCTCAGGAAATAACACTTTGGTAGCCTGACGTTGGAGTTTTATTAACCTGCCTCGATAGAGGCGGGGACTATACAATCTGATAAGGTGATCGAGGGTGAAAGGGAGCCCCTCGACTTTTCTCATGAAGAATCGGAGCAGAATAACAATTCGCCAAAAGGAAGGATGGATTTGGCCTAGGGTTATTTGATATTGACGGCAAAAATCAACGATGACGGGGTCGAGGGGGCCCAGCGTGAAAGGGTAAGTGTAAACACGTAGAAACCCTTCCACATGGGTGGTGATGTATTCTTCGGGGGTCGGGATCACCACCTCTTTGCTCTCCCAGTTGTAGTCTTTCTTTACCTGCTTAAGGTATCCCTCAGTTATCGAGTATATATACCTCGACATTGGATCGCATCAACCAGGAATCGACGAGGCTTTATCGGTCTTGAAATCAGAGTTTAGCGCGCACCCCCAGGAATGCATTCCTCAAAATGGGGTTCAACCGGCATTTTACCGCCGTCCGGTTGAGAAGATGAAGCAGCTTCTTTTTGTGGTACCGTTTTCGATATTTTTTCCATTTTTGTGTAAGTTTGAAGAAGAGGAAGATAATAGGACTTGACGTTTGAGAAAGGATTAACAGCAAAACCTGAAGATTTGTAGGAGGGAAGAACTTAAGAAATGTAAAAGCTTTGGAGATTAGAAGAAAGTGAAAGTAAAGTTTGAATCAATGAGAAAGGGGTCTATTTATTGGACTCACGGCGACGATTCAAAGACACTAGTGTCCGACCACCAACTGACACTCATTAATGACTTGGAGAACTGTACCGACGGGACGTTTTAGTCACTTTCGTCGCTTACGTCACGAGGATGACGTCATGACAGGTCGAGGTCAAGAATCGAAGGCTCAATTCGTTTCTTGTCATTTTACTCCAAAAAATGAGGGTACTATCTGTATACGATTAAAATCGGGCCCAGCCAATTTTACTATTTGACCGAGATTGGGAGGTTGCATCGAAGGACGGCCTCGTAACGGAACAGACTAAATCACAAGGATACCGTACCGATTTCAGAATCAAGGTACATGTCGAGATCTAGGCTAGTAGCGATCGAAGCCAAATGAGACAGACATCGAGCAAGATCGAAGATAGCACAATAACAGAAATATGAGATATCCGTGACTGGTCGAGAATCATGGCGTAAATCTCGGAACGAATCAAATAAGAAATGGTTAATTAGCTAATCATGGGATTTCTTTCTGTAATTAGAATTATACCATAAGTGGAATTCCTCTACTATTTAAAGGGGGGGTTCTAATCATTTGTAAGACATATTGTTCATAGATATCAAAGCAATATAATTCTCTTTCTCGTTTATACTATTGTTCATCAGCATGTTATATTTTAATTGTTCTTGCATCCACCGGTTCGAGGGTATCCAAACTCGAGGGTTGAGTTCCATTCTAACACTGGTTTACTTTACTTTATAGTTCATTTCTGTTATAAAATCTTCATATTTATCAATTGGTATTGAGTGAAATCACGTGTCCTTAGAACCACATTATAAGTTTAATTGTTATCCAATTTTAAGGATAAACATATATATACTAGTATCGATGAATGTGTGTTGCGCGTTAATAATAACACGTGATGATTTAAATATTTACTTATATGAAGGAGAAATAAAATTTAATTAATGAGAGAAATTTTATGTATAATAATACAACAATCATCTAAATGCCGAAAAATATTATTACATTAGCATAATATATGAATTTAAAATAAAAGGACATCATCAAAACTTACACAAATAATCAATTTTTTCATGTTAGTTAGATAATTATGTATTATAGTTTAAAAATATTTATGTGATGGTATCTTAACGAACACTTCTTTGTGGACAATATTTATTTGTGTATTTTTCCTCCTAATGCCTTGGTTGCTCTGCCTTAACCAAATATCTTGTTGTCGTTCTTGATATCTCTCTTGAAAGTGCAACATACAGTTGTTCGTGCGACAAAATATATTGCGATAAATATAGTCCAATATTTAGGAAGTTTGTCCTTGTGCTTTATTTGTTATATTTGCAAAACATAAACATACTAAAAAATATTTTCACACAAATTTAAAAGGATATTCCTTAGTTTCGGAAGACGAAAGTTGAATTCAGGGATAAGAATATACTTAGAAGCATATTGACCAGTATCATAATTTTTGCATGTATGACGTTATTGTCAAAACTTCTATACACCATATGTGTACTATTACATAAGATATTCGGCGTATCGAAGTTTTTCAGTAGCATGACAGATATATTTGTTTTTTCAAAATTAACCTATATACAATGAAAGATCAATTTTAGCTTAGTCTATTATAAATACGGTGACACTAACATACGTAAGAAATAATAAACTTGACAACAAACATGTATGGTAGAAGGTCATTTGGTATTAAAGTATTTAAGTATTCTTCTTGATAGTAGTTATTGGTATCATTTTCTGCTGAGTCATAAAATAAAAAATATTTTATTTTTATTATAAAATTTTACAATCAACCTTTTATTTAGTTGATTAACATATGCATTTCTTCTAGCTAATTAAGATATCTTTTTAATTCTATCCTGCGATTTGCACAAATTACATTTTAATCTAATGATAGAAATATTTCTCTTATTAAATGTACTATTATTACCATTGGGATTCATAACGAAGTGTTCACGAAAAACTAAATCATCTTTTATTGGATGTTTTTCTTCATTTCCGACACTAAGTAAGAAGACACTGAATACTGGAGCTCGCCACCTTGTCTATACATCGTTACACATGAAATTCACAAAACAATTAATTCAAGGGTTCTATTCCCTCAAGTCAAGGTTAACCACGACACTTACCTTATTCCGCAATTTCAAATGATCACTCGATCACAACTTTTCCTTTCGAATTATTCTCCAAACCAATCAAACCTAGCAAATTATTTACCAACAATTTAATTTGAGCTTTAGAAATTATTCACAATTCGAAAGAGACTTAATTTAAGTCATTTTTGGAAAAGTCAACCAAAAGTCAAAGTGGGACCCGCTTTTCGAAACCCGACGAAAAATTATGAAATCCGAACACCCGTTCCGATACGAGTTCAACCTTACAAAAATTATTGAATTCCGACATCAGATTGCACTTCGAATCCTAAAATTATAGTTTATGAAGTTTCTATATTTTTCCCCAAATTTCATCTCAAGATGCTAATTGAATGATGAAAACAATGATATATTCATGTATATTAACCAAATCCGAGTTAGAATCACTTATCCCGATGAATTTCTTGAAAAACCCACGAAAGGTCGCCACAAACTGAGCTCTCTAGGTCCAAAAGTGAAAAATGAGATGAAACTCTCATTTATATGGTACCACATCTGGTCTCCCAATGTGCAGTGCGGTCCGCACATCCCACGTTCTGCGGCCGCAATTCAGCATCTCTGCACTACCAGACTTTGGTAAATTGACCATAACCTTCTATACAAATGTCCAAATGATTTATGGTATACCTTTCTGGAAACTAGACTCGAAGGGCTAAAAATTACTTTTTAAATTATCTCAAAATTCCTTGTAAAATTAAAGATATAAGTTTCCGAAGTCGGACCATCGAACGTGCAGAATCTCCTTTCTGCGGCCGCGAGAGGAATTCTGCGGACCGCACAATTTCAATTGCGGCCCGCACAATTACCCCGGGTTCCGCACTTTGTGAGTTTGTGGCTGCACATCCGCACTCCAAAATGTGCCCTCCGCACTTCAACTATTCTAGAACATCATCAGAGTGCCTGAAATGCCCAAACTCGTTCAAAACTCACCCCGAAACTCACCCAAACCACTCGGGACCCCATTCAAATATACTAACAGTCCCGCAGCATAACACTGACCTGCTTGAGGTCTCAAATCATGTCAAACAACGTTGAAACTACAATTCGCACCTCGATTCGGACTTATGAGTTTATGAAATTTTTAATTATATAACTCACGCCGAAACATGTCAATTCAATCCGGAATAATCTCAAATTTTGCAGGTAAGTCCCAAATGATATAATGGAGCTATTCCAACTCTCAGAATCACAATCCGAGTCTGATATCGATAAAGTCAAATTAACGGTCAAACTTTGAAAATCCTTAGCCTTTAGATTTCTAGTTTTCGTTAAATGGCGATAATTTGAGTTAGGGATCTCCGAATTCGAATGTAGGCTTACATCCAAGTCTCAAATCACGATACGGACCTACCGGAAATGTCAAAATGTCACGATATGACCGAAGTTAACTTAGTTGAGTTTTAAAAATCTATTTCATATTTTAATCAATTTTTTACATAAAAGCTTTCCGAAAAATTTATGGACTGCGCACGCAAGTCGAAGAATACTAAAAGGTGCTATTTGAGGTTTTAGAACACAGAAATAATTTTTAAATTTAAAGATGACCTATCGGATTATCACATTCTCCACCTCTAAAACAAACGTTCTTCCTCGAACGGAATTAGAAAAGTACCTGGGGTAGTGAAAAGGTGTGGATATCTACTCTGCATTTAATCTCAAAATGCTAATTGAATGATAAAAACAATGCTATATTCATGTATATTAACCAAATCCGAGTTAGAATCACTTACCCCGATGAATTTTTTGAAAAACCCACGAAAAGTCGCCACAAACTGAGCTCTCTAGGTCCAAAAATAAAAAATGAGATGAAACTCTCATTTATATGGTACCAAATCTGATCTCCCAATGTGCGGTGCGGTCCGCACATCCCACGTTCTGAGGCCGCAATCCAAATTGTGCGGCCACAATTCAGCAGCTCTGCACTACCAGACTTCGGTAAATTGACCATAACCTTCTATACAAATGTCCAAATGATTTATGGTATACCTTTCTGGAAACTAGACTCGAAGGGCTAAAAAATACTTTTTAAATCATCTCCAAATTTCTTGTAAAATTAAAAGATATAAGCTTCCGAAGTCGGACCATCGAACGTGCAGAATCTCCTTTCTGCGGCCGCGAGAGGAATTCTGCGGACCACACAATTTCAATTGCGGTCCACACAATTACCCCTGGCACCGCACTTTGTGAGTTTGCGGCCGCACATCCGCACTTCAAAATGTGCCCTCCGCACTTCAACTATTCCAGAACATCATCAGAGTGCCTGAAATGCCCAAACTAGTTCAAAACTCACCCCGAAACTCACCCAAACCACTTGGGACCCCATTCAAATATACTAACCAGTCACGTAACATAACACTGACCTGCTTGAGGTCTCAAATCACTTCAAACAACGTTGAAACTACAATTCGCACCTCGATTCGGACTTATGAGTTTATGAAATTTTCAATTCTATAACTCACGCCGAAACATGTCAATTAAACCGGAATAATCTCAAATTTTGCTGGTAAGTCCCTAATGATATAATGGTGCTATTCCAACTCTCAGAATCACAATCTGAGTCCGATATCGATATAGTCAAATTACGGTCAAACTTTGGAAATCTTTAGCCTTTAGATTTCTAGTTTTCGTTAAATGTCGATAATTTGAGTTAGGGATATCCGAATTTGAATCTAGGCTTACATCCAAGTCCCAAATCACGATACGGACCTACCGAAAATGTCAAAATGTCACGATATGAACGAAGTTAACTCAGTTGAGTTTTAAAGCTCTATTTTATATTTTAATCAATTTTTCACATAAAAACTTTCCGAAAAGTTTATGGACTGCGCACGCAAGTCGAAGAATACTAAAAGGTGCTATTTGATGTTTTAGAACACAGAAATAATTTTTAAATTTAAAGATGACCTATCAGATTATCACATTCTCCACCTCTAAAACAAACATTCATCCTCGAACGGTATTAGAAAAGTACCCGGGCTAGTGAAAGGGTGTGGATATCTACTCCGCATTTCATCTCAAAATGCTAATTGAATGATCAAAAATAATGATATATTCATGTATATTAACCAAATCCGAGTTAGAATCACTTACCCCGATGAATTTCTTGAAAACCCCACGAAAAGTCGCCAGTAACTGAGCTCTCTAGGTCCAAAAATGAAAAATGAGACGAAACTCTCATTTATATGGTACCACATCTGATCTCCCAATGTGCGGTGCGGTCCGCACATCCCACGTTCTGCAGTCGCAATCCAAATTGTGCGGCCGCAATTCAGCAGCTCTGCACTACCAGACTTTGGTAAATTGATCATAACTTTCTATATAAATGTCCAAATGATTTATGGTAAACCTTTCTGGAAAATAGACTCGAAGGGCTAAAAAATACTTTTTAAATCATCTCCAAATTCCTTGTAAAATTAAAAGATATAAGCTTCCGAAGTCGGACCATCGAACGTGCAGAATCTCCTTTCTGTGGCCGCGAGAGGAATTCTGCGGACTGCACAATTTCAATTGCGGTCCGCACAATTACCCCTGGCTCTGCACTTTGTGAGTTTGCGGCCGCACATCCGCACTCCAAAATGTGCCCTCCGCACTTCAACTACTCCAGAACATCATCAGAGTGCCTGAAATGCCCAAACTCGTTCAAAACTCACCCCGAAACTCACCCAAACCACTCGGGACCCCATTCAAATATACTAACCAGTCCCGTAATATAACACTGACCTTCTTGAGGTCTCAAATTGCGTCAAACAACGTTGAAACTACAATTTGCACCTCGATTCAGACTTATGAGTTTATGAAATTTTCAATTCTATAACTCACGCCGAAACATGTCAATTCAATCCGGAATAATCTCAAATTTTGCAGGTAAGTCCCAAATGATATAATGGAGCTATTCCAACTCTCAGAATCACAATCCGAGTCTGATATAGATAAAATCAAATTAACGGTCAAACTTTAGAAATTTTTAGCCTTTAGATTTCTAGTTTTCATTAAATGGCGATAATTTGAGTTAGGGATATCCGAATTCAAATCTAGGCTTACATCCAAGTCCCAAATCACGATACGGACCTACCGGAAATTTCAAAATGTCACGATATGACCGAAGTTAACTCAGTTGAGTTTTGAAGCTCTATTTCACATTTTAATCAATTTTTCACATAAAAACTTTCCAAAAAATTTATGGACTGCGCACACAAGTCGAAAAATACTAAAAGGTGCTATTTGAGGTTTTAGAACACAAAAATAATTTTTAAATTTAAAGATGACCTATCAGATTATCACATTCTCCACCTCTAAAACAAACGTTCGTCCTCGAACGGAATTAGAAAAGTACCTGGGCTAGTGAAAAGGTGAAGATATCTACTCCGCATGTCCGACTCGGACTCCCAAGTAGCTGCCTTAATCGACTAACCTCTTCATTATACTCAAACCGAAGGATAACTCATAGACCTCAACTGTCGGACCTGCCGGGCTAGAATAGCTACTGGCTCCTCCTCATAAGCCAAATCCTTGTCCAATTGGACTAAGCTGAAATCTAACACAGGGGACGGATCACCATGATATTTTCGGAGCATAGACACATGGAATATCACGTGAACTGCTGATAAACTAGGTGACAATGCAAGCCGGTAGGCTACTTCACCCACCCTTTCAAGAATCTCAAAGGGTCCAATATACCTAGGGCTCAACTTGCCTTTCTTTCCGAATCTCATTACGCCTTTCATAGGTGAAACCTGGAGCAATACTCTTTCTCCAACCATGAATGCAATATCACGAACTTTACGGTCGGCATAACTCTTTTGCCTATACTGAGATGTGCGAAGTCGATCCTGAATAATCTTGACCTTATCCAAGGCATCCTATACCAAATCGGTACCCAACAACCGAGCCTCTCCCGGTTCAAACCAGCCAACTGGCGAACGACATCGCCTCCCGTATAATGCTTTATATGGAGCCATCTGAATGCTCGACTAGTAGCTTTTATTATAGGCAAACTCCGCAAGTGGCAAGAACTGATCCCAAAAACCTCCAAAGTCATAACACAAGCGCGAAGCATATCTTCCAATATCCGAATAGTGCGCTCTGAGTGTCCGTCTGTCTATGAATGAAATGATGTACTCAACTCAACCAGCATATCTAACTCACACTGTACAGCCCTCCAGAAGTGCAAGGTGAACTACGTACCTTGATCAGAAATGATAGACACGGGCATACCGTGAAGGCGGACAATCTCGCGGATATAAATCTCCACTAACCACTTTGAAGAATAGGTAACTGCTACTGGAATGAAATGTGATGACTTGGTCAACATGCCCACAATGACCCATACCTAGTCGAACTTTCTCTGAGTCCGTGGGAGCCCAACAACAAAATCCATAGTGATACGCTCCCACTTCCACTCAGGAATTTCTAACTTCTGAAGCAAACCACTAGGTCTCTGATGCTCGTACTTGACTTGCTGACAATTTAGATATCGAGCTACATATGCAACTATATCCATTTTCATTCTCCTCCACCAGTAATGTTGCCGCAAATCTTGATACATTTTGGCGGCACCTGGATGAATAGAATACCGGGAACTATGGGCTTCTTCAAGAATTAATTAACGAAGCCCATCTACATTAGGCACACAAATACGACCCTGCATCCACAGAAATCCATCTTCCCCCACAACAACCTGCTTGGCACCACCGTGCCGAAGCTTGTCTTTAAGGAAAAGCAAATGAGGATCCTTATATTGTCGCTCTCTGATGCGCTCATATAAAGAAGACTGAGCGATTGTGCAAGCTAGAATCCGACTGGGCTTTGAAACATCTAACCTTATGAACTGATTGGCCAAAGTCTAAGCATCTACAGGTAACGGCCTCTCACCAATCGGAATATACGTAAGTCTGCCCATACTTACAGCCTTTCTACTCAAAGCATCGGCCACCACATTGGTCATTTCGGGGTGATATCATAGTCTTTCAACAACTCCAACCATTTTCTCTGCTAAAATTGAGATCTTTTTGTTTGAATAGATACTATAAGCTACGATGATCAGTAAATACCTCAGACGAGAACCGTAAAGGTAATGCCTCCAAATCTTCAACGCATGAACAATGGCTGCCAATTCTAAGTCATGAACATGATAATTCTTCTCGTGAACTTTCAATTGTCGCGACGCGTATGCAATCACCCTGCCATCTTGCATTAATACTGCACCAAGCCCAATGCGAGATGCATCACAATATACCGCATAAGATCCTGAACCTGTGGACAATACCAACACTAGTGCCGTAGTCAAAGCAATCTTGAGCTTCTGAAAGCTCAACTCACACTCGTCTGACCATTTGAATTGGGAACCCTCCTGGGTCAATTTGGTCAATGGAGATGTTATAGATGAAAACCCCTCCACAAACCGGCGATAATAACCTGCCAAACCCAGGAAACTCCAGATCTCTGTAGCTGAAGTAGGTCTAGGCCAATTCTGAACTGCCTCAATCTTCTTAGGATCCACTTTTATGCCTTCTACCGATACAATATGCCCCAAAAAGGCAACTGAGTCTAACCAAAATTCACATTTTGAAAATTTGGCATATAATTGATTATTCTTCAAAGTCTAAAGCATATTCCGAAGATGTTGCTCATGCTCCTCTCGACTGCTGAAGTAAATCAAGATATCATCAATGAATACAACCATAAAAGAATCCAAATAGGGTTTGAATACCCCGATTTATCAAATCCATAAATGTTGCTAGGGCATTTGTTAGCCCAAATGACATCACTAGAAATTCGTAATGCTCATATCGAGTCCGAAAAGCTGTCTTAGGGACATCGGATGCCCTAATATTCAAGTGATGGTAACCAGACCTCAAATCGATCTTTTAAAACACCTTGGCACCCTAAAGCTGATCGAATAAGTCATCAATTCTTGGCAACAGATACTTGTTCTTAAAAGTAGCCTTGTTCAATTGCCGATAATCTATACACATCCACATTGAACCATCTTTCTTCTTCACAAACAACATTGGTGCACCCTAGGGCGAGACACTAGGTCTAATGAATCCCTGATCAAGCAAGTCTTGTAACTGCTCCTTCAATTCTTTCAACTCTGCCGGGGCCATACAGTATGGTGGAATAGAAATGGGTTGGGTGTCCGGAGCCAAATCGATACAGAAGTCAATATATCTATCGGGTGGCATTCCTGGCAAATCTATAGGAAATACATCTGGAAACTCACGGACAACTGGAACTGAATCCATAAAAGGAACTTCCGCGCTGGGATCACGAATATAGGCCAAATAAGCTAGACACCCCTTGTCGACCATACGCCGAGCTTTCACGTAAGAGATAACCCTGCTGGTGGAATGTCCAGGAGTCCCTTTCCACCCTATTCGAGGTAACCCCGGCATAACTAAGGTCACCGTTTTGGCGTGATAATCCAATATAGAATAATAGGGTGACAACTAATACATACCCAGTATGACATCAAAATCTACCATATCAAGAAGTAGAAGATCCACGCTAGTCTCAAGAATCCCAATAGTAACTACACATGAATGATAGTCATGATCTACCACAATAGAATCTCCCATGTGTGTGGACACACACAGAAGCACTCAAAGAATCATGAGGCACAACCAAATATGAAGCAAAGTAGGAGGACACATAGGAATAAGTAGATCCTGGATCAAATAGAAATGAAGCATCTCTATGGCAAACTGGGACAATACATGTGATCACGGCATTAGATGACTTGGCCTCAAGCCTAGCTAGAAAAGTATAAAATCGGGGCTGGGCCCCACCAGTCTGAACTACATCTCTGGGACAGGCCATAACTGACTGGCCTCCACCTCTAGCTGTCTGACCTCCACCTCTAGCAGTCTGACCTCCACCTCTAACAGTCTGACCCCTGCCCCTAGCTGGTCGGACGGGCAGTGGAGCAACCGGTGCCGGTATGATGGAACGAGAATCCTGCTGAGATCTATTGCTCGACAACCTAGGGCAATTCCTCTTGATGTGACCAATATTCCCACACTCATAACACCCATCATGTTGTAGTGGCTGCTGGAGTTGAAGCTGAATCAAACGGGTCGGATAACCACTGTAGTGACTCTGAAGTGGTGGTGCACTGATATGAGCTGAATGTGCACTAAATGTTGACTGCCCAGAGTAAGGCATAATAGGACCATGACTCCCTGAAGCACCGTGAGATGCATGAAGTGCTGAATAAAATGTCCTGGAAGGATGACCCCTACCATAAGTACCCCTACCTCTAGATGAGGCACCTCTGAAATTACCGGAATGACGGGGCCTCTTATCTGACACTGGCGCTCTCTCCTGAGTACGAACTAATTCGATCGCCTAGCAATATTCATGGCTGTCTGGAAGGAAATATCACTCCCTGCCTCCTTGGCCATCTGAAGCCAGATAGTATAAGTAAGTCCATCGATGAATCTCCTCACTTCCTCTTTTTCAGTAGGAAGCAAGATGATGGCATGACGTGCTAAGTCCACAAATCGGGTCTCATACTAGGTAACAATCATACTACCCTGCTGGAGATGCTCAAACCACTTTCAGTATTCCTCTCTCAATGTAATAGGAATAAACTTCTCCAGAAATAGTTGTGAGAACTGGTCCCAAGTAAGTACAAGTGACCTAGATGGTCTGGTCAACATATAATCTCTCCACCACCTCTTGGCGGAACCCGTCATCTAAAATATAGCAAAATCTACCTCGTTGCTTTCAACTATTCCCATGTTCCGCAGCACCTCATGGTAGCGGTCAAGATAATCTTGTGGTCCTCAGTAGGTGTACCACTGAAGTGAACTGGAAAGAGCTTAGTGAACTTGTCCAATCTCAATAAGGCCTCAGAAGACTTGGCGGGCCTATTACCGGCCTGTGCCACAACAGCTAGCTAAATTACCCCAATTGGTGGAATTGCTGGAGCCTGATTCTGGGGGTCCATCTATTCCGTAGCGGGAGTAGTAGGAGTTTGTGCTCTTCCCCCAGCCTGTGAGACGGCTGGTGCCACTAGAAATGTACCATTCTGGGCCACACCCTCCATTAGGCTCACCAAACGGACTAGAGTATCCTGAAGCACTAGAGTAGCTATGAATCCTTCTGGGACCTGAACTGGTCCAACAGGTATAATATGAGCTGGAACCTCTGCTCCCAAATCCACCTGAGGTTCTACAACAGGTGCTTCTGCTCGAGCTCTAGACTGAGCCCTACCTATGCCTCTACCACGGCCTCTAGCACGACCTCGGCCTCGGCCTCTACCCCTGGTCATAGTTGCGACCGGGGGCTCTAGCCCCTGTCCATCTGTAGATTTATTACGTGTTCTCGCCATCTGCGAGAGAGTAAGAATAGAATGGTTCAATCATCGATGATAGAATAAAATCGCATGATAGAATAAGAAAGAAGTGATATTGTTCCTAAACTTTATAGCCTCTGGAAGATAAGTGCATTCGTCTCCGTACCGATACTTCAGACTCTACTAAGCTTTCTCATGACTCATGAGACCTAAGTAATCTAGTGCTCTGATACCAACTTATCACGACCCGAAATTCCCACCTTCGGGACCGTGATGGCGCCTAATATTTCACTTGCTAGGCAAGCCAACGTTAGAATAATTTGAACCATTTTTTAACAATCTATTTTAATTAATTAATAAAGAAACCAAACAACTGGAAAAAAAATGTCTGAAATATAGTGAATAATCCAAAATAATAAGGCTGTCTAAATACCAACCCAGAACTAGAGTCACAAGTGCACAAGCTTCTAGAATAATACAAACAAGGGTTTAAATAAAAATAAAGTTGTTTGAAAGAAAGCATACGGCTAAAATAAAGTAGAAGGGGACTTCATAGCTGTGAACGTCGTGCAGCTATACCTCAAGTCTCCACTGATAGCTGAATCCGAGCATAATCTACAGTACGCCACTGGGACCAACTCCGAAATCTGCACAAGAAGTGCAAAGTGTAGTATGAGTACAACCGACCCTATGTACTTTGTAAGTGCCGAGCCTAACCTCGACAAAGTAGTGACGAAGCTAAGGCGGGTCAAATACATTAACCTGTACGCAATAATAATAATAACAAGAATAGAAGTAAGACACGTAAATCATATCAATAATTGAAATTATTTCAGCAGTCACAACCAATTATTTCTTTTCTCATTCTGTTGCGACGTGCAACCCGTTCCCCCAATATAATCCTTTAATTAAATTCCATTGCGGCGTGCAACCCGCTCCAATAATATAAACTTAAAATATAATCCGTTGTGGCATGCAACCCGATCCCCCAATATATTCATTTTTATCTCCATTGCGACGTGCAACCCGCTCCAACAATATAATTTAACAACTCTTAAATGTAATAAAAAATACTCAAATAAATACTACATTCAATAAGAAATTATTAGGCAACAAAGCATACAATATTTATAAATTATTTAGAAAATAAGTAATGACAAGTGGCAATTAATTGTGAAAATCAGGGAGAAAACAGGCAATTTAATATCTAATATACTAAATATCAAGTAGCAATTAAGTCACATAAGTCAAATAAGCATGTAGTAATTATAGCGTGAATTCAAGACTTAATATTTGGCGAGGGATATGAGAGAAATAATTAATATAATAATTAACTCATGATAAGAAAAATAATTTATGATTTTCAGATAAATATGCAAACAATCAATTTGACGACGTATAGGCACTCGTCACCTTGCCTATACATCGTTACACATAAAATTCATGCAATAATTAATTCAAGGGTTCTATTCTCTCAAGTCAGGGTTAACCACGACACTTCCTTATTCCGCAATTTCAAATGATCACTCGACCACAGCTTTTCCTTTCGAATTATTCTCCAAACCAATCAAACCTAGCAAATTATTTACCAACAATTTAATTTGAGCTTTAGAAATTATTCACAATTCGAAAGAGACTTAATTTAAGTCATTTTCGGAAAAGTCAACCAAAAGTCAACGTATGACCCACTTTTTGGAACACGACGAAAAATTACGAAATCCGAACACCCGTTCCGATACGAGTTCAACCATACAAAAATTATCGAATTCCGACATCGTATTGCCCTTTGAATCCTAAAATCATAGTTTATGAAGTTTCTATAATTTTTCCCAAATTTCCATCTCAAAATGCTAATTAAATGATGAAAATAATAATATATTCATGTATATTAACCAAATCCGAGTTAGAATCACTTACCCCGATAAATATCTTGAAAAACCCATGAAAAATCGCCACACACCGAGCTCTCTAGGTCCAAAAATAAAAAATGACATGAAACTCTTATTTAGATGGTACCACATCTGATCTCCCAATGTGTTGGCCGTACATTTTTTTGTGCGGTCCGCACATCCCACGTTCTGCGGCCACACTTCAGCAGCTCTGCACTACCAGGTTTCGGTTTATTGACCATAACTTTCTATACAAATGTCAAAATAATTTATGATAAACCTTTCTAGAAACTAGACTCAAAGCGCTACAACTTTTGTTTTTAAATCATCTCCGAATTTCTTGTAAATTAAAAGATATAAGCTTTCGAAGTCGGACCATCGAACATGCAGAATGTCCTTTCTGCGGCCGCGAGAGGAATTTTGCGGACCGCACAATTTCAACTGCGGTCCACACAATTACCACTGCCTCCGCACTTTGGGAGTTTGTGGCCGCACATCCGCACTCCAAAATGCTCCCTCCGCACTTCAACTATTTCAGAACATCATCAGAGTGCCCGAAATGCCCAAACTCGTTCAAAACTCACGTCGAAACTCACCCAAATCACTCGAAAAACTGTTCAAATATACCAACCAGTCCCGTAACATAACGCGGACCTACTCGAGGTCTCAAATCACGTCAAACAACGTCGAAACTATAATTTGTATCTCGATTCGGACTTATGAGTTTATGAAATTTTCAATTCTATAACTCACGCCGAAACATGTCAATTCAATCTGGAATAATCTCAAATTTTGCAGGTAAGTCCCAAATGATATAATGGAGTTATTCCAACTCTCAGAATCTCAATCCAAGTCCAATATCAATAAAGTCAAATTCACAATCAAACTTTAGAAATCTTTAGCCTTTAGATTTCTAGTTTCCTTTAAATGGCGATAATTTGAGCTAGGGACCTCCGAATTTGATTCTAGGCTTACGCCCAAGTCCCAAGTCATGATACGGACCTACCGGAACTGTCAAAATACTGATCTGGGTCCGTTTTCTCAAAATGTTGACCGAAGTCAACTCAATTGAGTTTTAAAGCTCTATTTCATATTTTAATCAGTTTTTCACATAAAAACTTTCCAAAAAATTTACGGACTGTGCACGCAAGTTGAGGAATACTAAAAAGTGCTATTTGAGGTTTTAGAACACAAAAATAATTATTAAATTTAAAGATGACCTATCGGGTCATCACATTCTCTACCTCTAAGACAAATGTTCGTCCTCGAATGGAATTAGAAAAGTACCTGGGATGGTGAAAAGGTGTGGATATCTACTCCGCATGTCCGACTCGGACTCCCAGGTCGCTTCCTCAATCGACTGACCTCTCCATTGCACGTGAACTGAAGGATAACTCTTAGACCTCAACTCTCGGACTTGTCGGGCTAGAATAGCTACCGGCTCCTCATCATAAGTCAAATCCTTGTCCAATTGGACTAAGCTGAAATCTAAACACATGGGACGGATCACCATGATATTTTCGGAGTATAGACACATGGAATACCCGATGAACTGCTGATAAACTAGGTGGCAATGCAAGCATGCAGGCTACTTCACCCACCCATTCAAGAATCTCAAAGGAACCAATATACCTAGGGCTCAACTTGCCCTTCTTTCCAAATCTCATTACTCCTTTCATAGGTGAAACCCGGAGCAATACTATTTCTCCAACCATGAATGCAATATCACGAACTTTATGGTCGGCATAACTCTTTTGCCTAGACTGAGTTGTGCGAAGTTGATCCTGAATAATCTTGACCTTATCCAAGGCATCTTGTACCAAATCGCTACCCAATAACCGAGCCTCTCCCGGTTCAAACCAGCCAACTAGCGAACGACATCGCCTCATGTATAATGCTTCATATGGAGACATCTGAATGCTTGACTGGTAGCTTTTATTATAGGCAAACTCTGCAAGTGGCAAGAACTGATCCCAAGAACCTCCAAAGTTTATAACACAAGCGCGAAGCATATCTTCCAATATCTGAATAGCGCGCTCTGACTGTGCTTCTGTCTGTGGATGAAATACTGTACTCAAACTTAACCTGCGTGCCTAACTCACGCTGTACAGCCAGAAGTGCGAAGTGAACTGCGTACCTCGATCAGAAATGATAGACACGGGCACACCGTGAAGGCGGACAATCTCGCGGATGTAAATCTCCGCTAACCGCTCTGAAGAATAGGTAACTGCTACTGGAATGAAATGTGCTGACTTGGTCAACCTGTCCAAAATGACCCAAACTGCGTCAAATTTTCTCTGAGTCCGTGGAGCCCAACAACAAAATCCATAGTGATACGCTCCCACTTCCACTCAGGAATTTCTAACTTCTGAAGCAAACCACCAGGTCTTTGATGCTCGTACTTAACTTGATGACAATTCAGACACCGAGCTACATATGCAACTATATCCATTTTCATTCTCCTCTACCAATACTGTTGCCACAAATCTTGATACATTTTGGCGGCACCTGGATGAATAGAATACCGGAAACTGTGGGCTCCTTCAAGAATTAATTCACGAAGCCCATCTACATTAGGCATACAAACATGACCGTGCATCCGCAAAACTCTATATTCCCCCACAATAACCTGCTTGGTACTACCGTGCCGAACCGTGTCTTTATGGACAAGCAAATAAGGATCATAACTTTCTCTACAAATGTCCACATAATTTATGGTAAACATTTATGAAAACTAGACTCGAAGAGCTACAACTTTTATTTTTGAAGCATCTCCAAATTCCTTATAAATTAAAAGATATAAGCTTCCGAAGTCGGACCATCGAACCTGCAAAATCTCTTTTCTGCGGCCGCGAGAGGAATTCTGCGGACCGCACAATTTCAACTGCGGTCCGCATATTTTCAACTATGGTCCGTACATTTTCAACTGCAGTCCACACAATTACCACTGCCTCCGCACTTTGGGAGTTTGCAGCCGCACATCCGGACTCCAAAATGTGCCCTCCGCACTTCAACTGTTCCAGAACATCATTAGAGTGCTCGAAATTCCCAAACTCGTTCAAAACTCATCCCGAAACTCACCCAAGCCACTCGGGACCCCGTTTAAATATATCAACCAGCCCCGTAATATAACGCGGATCTACTCGAGGTCTCAAATCACGTCAAACAACGTCGAAACTATAATTTGCACCTCGATTCGGACCTATGAGTTTATGAAATTTTCAATTCTATAACTCGCGCCGAAACATGACAATTCAATCCGGAATAATCTCAAATTTTGCAGATAAGTCCCAAATGATATAACAGAGCTATTCTAACTCTCAGAATCTCAGTCCGAGTCCGATATCGATAAAGTCAAATTCATGGTCAAACTTTGGAAATCTTTAGCCTTTAGATTTCTAGTTTCCGTTAAATGACGATAATTTGAGCTAGGACCTCCGAATTTCTATTCTGCGCATACGACCAAGTCCCAAATCACGATACAGACCTATCGGGACTTTCAAAATATTGATCCGGATTCGTTTGCTAAAAACTTTGACCTAAGTCAACTCAGTTGAGTTTTAAAACTCTATTTCACATTTTAATCAATTTTTCACATAAAAACTTTTCGGAAAATTTACGGACTGCTATTTGAGGAATACTAAAAGGTTCTATTTAAAGTTATAGAACATATAAATAATTATTAAATTTAAAAATGACCTATCGGGTCATCACATTCTCCACCTCTAAGACAAACGTTCGTCCTCGAACGGAATTGGGAAAGTACCTCGGCTGGTGAAAAGGTGTGGATATCTACTCCGCATGTCCGACTCGGACTCCCAGGTATCTACCTCAATCGACTGACCTATCCATTGCACGCGAACTGAAGGATAACTCTTAGACCTCAACTGTCGGACCTGCCGGGCTAGAATAGCTACCGGCTCCTCCTCATAAGTCAAATCCTCTGCAAGTCGAGGAATACTGAAAGGTGCTATTTGAGGTTTTAGAACACAGAAATAATTATTAAATTTAAAGAAGACCTATCGAGTTATCACAATACCCTATTCCAGACAGCTGTTGTATATTCTGATAGATGCTCGTGCACTTCTGACACCAGATTTTGGGGGTTTCTAGTGGATGTTCACAATTGTACTTATTATTATTATTATTATTATTATTATTATTATTATTATTATTATTATTATTATTATTATTATTATTATTATTATTGTACTCCTTAGTAAGGTAAAAAATACATATGTTTTCATGGGTTCTGGATTTAATTCTAAGTATTTAATGAAATTTCTGATTTTTAAAAGCTAAAAAAAGATAATTAAGTTGAAAGTTCATCCGTTGGCTTGCCTAATAATTTTGTTGCGAGCCATCACCCCCTATTATCAGATTTGGATCGTGATATCTTAAAATCTTGCAAAAGTTTGCGGGACTTTAAGTCAAGCTTCGAAAAATGCAGTGTGCATGGAACCTCATATGAATCCCATGGAAGAAAAAAGTGAATTGTTTTATAAAAATATAAGTTCACATAATATGCGTATTTTTAGGCTTGACGATGGCATCACCCAAGCATGGACAGATTTATAGGGAAGATTATGGGGTACGTGAACCTATGATCTTTTCATAAAATATATATATATATATATATATATATATATATATATATATATATATATATATATATATATATATATATATATAATTTTAAAAATTGGTATAATATTAACTGTTGACATTCATGCTACAAGAAAGCTGAATGATGTACTTGGTTGAATGTTGAGTTATTTACGAAGAGGAATATGAATCATTTCCCACTTAACATATTTTTTATTCCTCTTTTTGGTAATGCACCCATGTACTAAAAATTTTAGATCCGCCTCCCCATCCAAGAAACAATTTCGTGAGATCTATTGGACCAATGCAGATAATATATGACATACACTAAAATTGTGACATCTCCTTAGTAGAGTTTCAAAGCTAGAGAGAAGAAAAGTTAAACAACAAAAAACTAAAGGAGATCAGTTTAATTTACAAAGAAAAAAGAATTTTTTTTTATCACAACCAGTTTTATTGTTAATGTAATTATCCAAAATTTATTAATTTTTGTTGGAAACATTTTTATGGCCATTCAATTTCGTGGTTCTCTTATTTATTTGTTTTCCATTTTATTGGTAGACTGACATTGTCAAAATGCATGTAATTATGTAGTTTTTAGTACCAGCATCTGGTATATCTGTGTGCTAGCCGCAGGTCATATTTGTCTCACAAAGCATAACAAGAATTTAATAGCTATAACATCCAGATGTGGGTCTATGTGTTAGGGTGAGGGGTCACCGGACTTGGTAAGTTTCGACAAAAATCTTATATATTTATATGCATATACCTTGAAAATGGTTAATTTAAAATGTTTATCACCCTAAATATTAGAAGTTTTTAGGGGCACTGGTTGAACAGAATATTATGCCCCAATCGCGTAAAAATCCTGAGTCCACCCCAGATAACATCATACACCCAAATAAAAAATGTTGTAATAAGTACTAGGCGATTAGTTTCACAGTGTAGTCAGTGAACTTACCACTATAAAAGGGAAGTAACCTTGTAGTTTTGTTAAAGGTGATGTTTAGTAATTTTGCTATTACAGTGGGAAACGTGTAGTTAGTTTAATGTAAGAAAAAATAATATTATGATTTATTCTCATAACGGGTAAAGTTTAGCGAATTTATTATTGTAAAGGATAAAATCAGTATTATAGTGTAACAAAATTAGTATTGTAACTTATTATTATAATATTGTTCAAAATCCAGTGATCCGATGTGAAATAAATATTTATTTACTACAATGTCAATTTGTTATTAAATCAACATTTAACCTGACATGCTTGAAACCAATCAACCTCAAATTTGTTAGGGATGGTGAAATTAAATGAATCGACTATTTCATTATCTCGATCAAGTTACTTTTTTTTTCCTGGTAAAAGTCAATGGAAGGACAACATGAAAGTTCTATAGGAAAATGACAGAATGTCAAAGAAAAAGAACAAGGGAATTATCAACTCAGCTCTTGAAATTTAACAAGGTACTCATCAAAACTTCGTAAAGATAGAGAATATATTCGACAAGTTGGAAGTGTGAAAAAAAGATCGAACAACATATGGTAAAAACAATTTCAATACATATTGCGAAGTAATAAATACACAGTAAATTGATTTAACATGTGAAATTCCTAAAAATTGAATAGCAGAAAGAATGGGGTGGGAATGACAATTTGAATTATAATGGAGGACGAAAAGGTAAAAGTCTGAAGAGAATATGATTCGGAACCTACACATAAATAGTTAAAAATTATTGAGTAGTAGCCTAATCATTGACGACACATCAATCCATACTTAACATATACTAATATATCTAGGTTAATTTAGCTAATTTTTTGTTTTTATTCGATTTTTCAATAAATATCTTAAATCATTGAAAATGTGTGGTGAAAACATGTACTAATACTTAAAGGTATTATTACATCCCTAGTCTCAACTGGAAGTGTTGATTTTCTCAACATCTGGGAAAATGTATGAAGATGCAGAAAAAAAAAATACAAAGGGCAATACATTTTCCATAATCAAAAGTAAACGTAATGAAGAAAAAGTAGATACAGAAGCACTGATTTTGGTGGTAAAAGACATGATTTTAGCAAGTAATATCAAAGTTAGAGGCGAATGGAGTATAGATTCAGTAAACTCAATTGAAATACCAGTAATATTGTTTACCCGAAAAAACGAATAACAATTGAATTTATACGCGGCTCTAAGGATACGTGATATAACTTGGTACAAATCGAGAAAATATATATATCAGTACTAAAATTAACTATAAAAGAGATAAATGCAAATAAAATGAATCAATTAGCTTTGGCCCTTGAGTTCGGTCACCCTCAAAACAAGGATTCTGCTAATGTAAGAACATAGTAACAAGATAATCCAGCTTTCAAAGAGGGTAATGTGTTATTTTTATTGCCTCTGAATGTGCTCTACAAATGATCAAAACCCTATTTATATAGTGAGGAAGTTCTACTTTGTTTATAATTCTAAATACAGAAGGAATTCTATGGTAGATTAATTAATTGGCCTCTCTTGATATGCGCCGGGATTCTCGCTGAGATTCTAGCCCTAATTGCGGATATACCAGCTTTTTTTATTTTTTGGCTCGATCTCGATCTTGGCCGATCATGATCAGGACCGGCCTCTATTTTGCTCGGTCTCAATCTTGACCGATTTTGATCTTGGTCGGTCTCTGGGTCACGAGCTCGGCAACCTAACTTCGCATCACAACTTGATATTATACGAGGTTGAACCTTGATCTATCATGTTCCAGACTCGATTAGTCATATGAAGGGCAAGCTTGGTTTTGACCGTATACAGATAGTCCCCTCGTTTCTCGGAAAGAAGGTGACGAGAAACCATATGAATTTCCGAACTCCGACTTGATGGGTAATGACGTCAGCGACGAGCCCTATTATGACGTATACGACGAAAACGTCCCATCGGTCCAGTTACCAAGGCATTAAATACCTGTCAGTTGTTGATCGGCCACTACCGGTTCCGAACCGTAGCTAACAACCTATAAGAACCCAATCTTTTCTCATTCAAACTTTATTACCCAAAGCTTCTTCTCTACTCTTGCATCTTTTTCAGAAAATCCCCTCGCTTCATAACTTTCACACATAAATTTCTAGAACTCCAATTAAATCGCATACCACCCTAATTCTCTTTTCCCTTGTTCATCAATGGCAAAAACCTCCAAAACAGTGCTGCAAAAAGAGGCAGCTTCTTCGTCACGATCTGCCAGCGATGAGGATGCGACGGAGCCCCACCCTGAGGAATTCGTTCCGGTAGCGAGCTCAACCGTTATCGACTTTAAGGTTGAAAAAGCCTCCTTGGTACCGGGTCGATGTGAGCCGATCTCGAGGTACATGTGTTCAATCACCAAGAAAATCCTCGACAAAGTGAAAAAGGAATGCAACTGGGGCGAAAGGCATGTGGTAGTGCCATCACCTGAAGAATTGATTACTACCCACGTGGAGGGGCTCTTAAGTGTTTACACTTACCCCTTCATGTTGGGTCCCTTAGACCCTGTCATCGTCGCCATCTGCAAGAAATACGACGTGACCCTTGGCCAGATCTACCCTTCTTTTTGGAGAATAGTGATTCTCCTCTGATTATTCTCGAGCAAAATCGAGGGGTGTCTTTTCACCCTCGATCACCTTATGCGCCTTTACAGTCCTCGACTCTATCGAGGAGGGCTAATCAACCTTGTTCGTCGAGCCACCAAAGCCCCGTTATTGAGCATAGACGAGACTCGCGACCGAGGTCGGATGGGCTGATTTGTTCGAATCAGGACTTCAGACCTGATCCCTACTGAAGACATGCCGTTTCCTGAGAAATGGAATATGAATCGTGAGTAGTATTCCCTTTTGAACTTTCCATCTTATGGCTCTGCTTTTCATTTTCTTTATCTACTTTTTCTATATTGTTATAGCTATGGCCCAGATGCCGGAACCGATTCCGGAACTTAAGCAATGGGTTGAAGGTCTGTTGTTGCAGAGACCATACTCCAAGCGTGCTTGGATGGAATTATCAAAGGGTCGATGGGAGGCCCGCAATCATGGTAAGCTTCTTTCTTAGAACGGTTATCGTTTGATTTTCTTCTCTAACTTACTCCCTTTTTTTCCTTTGTAGGCCTCAGAAAGGACGTTGCCATGAGGCCCCCATCTGGTGACGAAGAAGTCCTCGCTCCGAAGCTGGCCAGAGAGAAGAAGAGAAAAGAGGCTACGAGTTCCCCGGTCTCGCAAAAGAAAAAACGGCGAGGAAGTCTCGCAAGCCCAAGAGAGGCGCCGGTGTTATGCCTTCGGACTTGATCCACCGATTAAGGGATGGGCTCGAAGAAGGAGAAGAGGAAGTAGCATGTGTGCGGGCTAATGTTTTGATACAAAAATCCTCTGAATCGGCGGAGGTTGGTGAGGGAACTCTGGTCATAATTCCTGAACCAGAAGAAGTTGAGGCTACTCTGTCCCGAGCTGAGATGATCGAAGGAGAGACCGGGGGCGAGGCTTCTCGGGAAGTGGCAGATGTCTCGAGGGACGCGCTCAAGATGGTTGATATTTCTGGATCCCCTCACACTTCGGATGCTTTGATCCCTAAGGCCAACATGTTGGAAAGTCGATATTACAAAGGTATTCAGGGGGCGACCGATATCCATGGTTTTTTGGATGGGCTCGAGTCCGCTGCCTTAGCGGATATTACCGGGTTCAGTAGATTACCGGTACTGAGAAACTGGTGGACCGATTCCCTTACCCGAGTGTTACTCCCAATCGTAGGCGGAAGATAGTGCTTTCCGTCCCGGAGGATGCCCGAGTTTTCTCTCCCTCCTGTGGGGATTGCTAGTACCTTAGCTCCTTGGTGACCGAAGAGGATCAAGCCATGATGAACGCAGTAGGAGCCGCTTGCCTTTTCAATGAGGCCCAACATGCTCTGAATCGGGTAATTTCGAGGGTACCTCTATTGTTTCTTTTATATTTAGAGTTGTAGATAATTCTAACATCTTCTTCCTAGTTTGCAGGCTTCAGTGTTGCATCATGAAGCTTTCTTCCGAACCCGGGAGGAGTATGAGGCTTAGGTTTAGGACCTCACCGAGAAGAGTAATACCTACAAACTTCTTAGTGAGAAGCTTCAGGCAGATTTTGTAACGGCTCGGGATGAGCATGCCGAGATGGCTAAGCAGGTATTTCGAGTGCTTCACGATAATGAAGATGAATTGGAGATAACTACTAATGATTCGATTCTGCAGGTCCGACAGAGGCTCGAACAAATCGGACGGCTCCAAACGCAAGTAAATGCGATACAGGCTGAGGAGAAAGAATTCAAAAAGAACATGGACATTCTAGCCTCAAAAAAGGAGATCGTCCAAGCTCAATTAGAGTCGGCCGAGGCCCAGCTACAAGCTGCAAAAGAGAAGGCCTCGGTGTAGGTCGAGAAGATCAAGAAGCTTCAGTATCGGTTGGATTTGGCCATTTTTGATAAGGCAAGCTTGACCGATGAACTCGAAGTGGCCAGATTCGAGATAGCCGTAGCCAGATCTGAGGTGACTATGGCCAACAAAAGAGCTGATGCTAAAGTGGCCCAGTTTAGGGTTGATGTCGAAGTCAACCAGGCCAAGGCCAAGGCCATGATTGAACATACGAAGTGGCAGGCTCGAAGGGAAGCCCTCGAAAGGGCTCAGGCCCAGGGCTTCGATATCATGTCTGAGATCGAAAAGACCAGAGTAGAGGAAGCCAGGGCCCGAAAGCTGGCCTTCCCTGAGGAAGACTCCGAGAGTTCAAGTGAATCCGAAGACGGAGAAGATCCCGAGGATGGGAGTGCGACCTCCGATGAAAACCAAGCCTCTTAGGACTTTTTATTTTTTCTTTTGCATTTTTTCCAAGGCTGTTTTTGGCCATTGTAAATTTAGGCCGATTTGGCCTTTGTAAAAAACTATTGTGTATAAATATAAGTCTTTTCTTTCCCTTTCGGCTTTTGTATTTTTCCTTTGCTTTATTTGTATTTACAAAGGTTGAAAATGCCTTAGCATGAAACAATAAGGTTGTGTTCGAGGGTTCGAACAAACCTTACCTTTATTTCCTTTCTGGGTTAAGGCGTTATTGGGGTTCGATGTTACCAAACTTTTTCCTGGAAAACATCTTAAGTTTGAGATTTTGCCGAGGGTAGCCTTTAGAACCGGTTGTGAAAGAATTTTTTATTTTTTGAAGGCCTATTTTTGTTACGGTTTTCGGACGTCTCCGAGCCGTGTTAAATTGGTCGTAGTCTTTTAGTTCGGGAGCTACCCATTGGGCTTGTTTTCCCGTTTTATCTAGGCTTGCCCGAGATAATAGTTCCGGAGTGGAGTGGCCGTGACTTTTAGAAATCGTGGCGTTGCCTATTAGGTCTTTTGCTCCCAAGGCCCGATGACTTGGGCTGTTTGAGTCGGATGACAGTCCCCGAGTGAGGGAGAGATTGTTCATATTCCGGTTAAGTATTGCCCTTGGACTTGTGCTTATATTCGGAAATACGAAGCTCTTTGTAGAGACAGAAGATAAGGAAGAAAAGTTTAAAGCATAAGATGTTTGTAAGGAACATACTTCTCTTTATTCTCGATCGAAACAGGGTTTGAGCAATCTATATGGGCATGGTTCGATTTGACCGTTTGACCCTTACAATAAATCCTATCTATTGAGATCCTCCCTTTATGAAGTAGTTTCCTTTCTAGAGTTGATATTCGAAGATAACGCATATCCGAGGGTAGCCCCCCAGTATTCAAGGTTGATTGCAAAGGAGCCTTGGATAATGTCGAATGGATCTACGATGCTGATTCGTAATCGGGCTTGATTCTAAGTTAGCTTGATTCGTTGTTGCCTTGTTAAAAACCTTGCCGAAAAAATCCATTTGGGACAAAATCGTTCTGAGAGAAAAAGAGTGCAACACGTGCTTTCATACCTAAAGACTTCGTGTCGTTTGCTAAAAAATCCATCGTCGTTTCTTATCGACCACCTGCAAGCGTTAATCTGAAAATAGAAAAGGCATGGAAAAAGGGCGTACCTCAGTAGTAGTTCCGTTTTAGTTGAGATATGTTCTAATTGCTAGGCAGTTGTTCCTCATTCATCGTACCGAGCTTGTAGGACCCTTTCCCAATGACCTCGAGAATTTGGTATGGTCCTTCCCAATTCGGAATTAATTTCCCTTCATTGGGATTTCGGGTGTTGAGGGTGACCTTTCTCAGCACAAAGTCCCCGACGTTAAAATATCGAAGGTTGGCTCTTCGATTGTAGTATCTCTCGATCCGTTGCTTTTGGGTGGCTAGTTGGATGAGGGCTGCTTCGTGCCTTTCATCCAATAGTTCTAGGCTTGTATTCATGGCCTCGTCATTTGATTCCTTTGTTGAATATCGAGATCGGATACTTGGCTCTCTGACTTCGATCGGTATTGGAGCTTCGGCACCATAAACCAATGAAAATTGGGTAGCCCCGGTACTGGACTTCGAGGTTGTGCGGTATGCCTAGAGAACTTCGGGTAGAATTTCCTTCCACTTTCCTTTGGCGTCGGTTAGCCTCTTCTTAAGATTTCGGATGATGGTTTTGTTGGTCGATTCGGCTTACCGTTCCCGCTGGGATGATAAGGTGTTGATAAGATTCTTTTGATCTTGTGATCTTCGAGATATTTGGTTACTTTGCCGCCGATGAACTGTTTTCCGTTATCACACATAATTTCGGATGGCAACCCGAATCGACATATGATGTGATCCCAAATGAAATCGATGACTTCTTTCTCCCTAATTTTCTCGAAAGCTTGTTCTTCACCCATTTAGAAAAATAGTCAGTCATAAATAAAATAAATTGAGCTTTACCTGGTGCCTGTGGGAGAGGGCCAATGATGTCCATTCCCCACTTCATAAATGGCCATGGTGAAAAGACTGAATGGAGTGGTTCCCTAGGTTGGTGAATCATTAGTGCATGCCTTTGGCATTTGTCACATTTTCGAACAAACTCTTTTGCGTCTTTTTCCATGTCGATCTAGTAATAACGGGCTCTGATTACCTTCTGAATCAATGATTTGGCACCGGAGTGATTCCCGCAAGTGCCCTCTTGAACTTCCCTCAGAACATACTCGATGTCTCTTGGTCCCAGGCATATTGCTAATAGACCATCAATCATTCTTCTGATTAAGGTTCCATCTTCGGACAAGGTGAATCGTGTTGCCTTTGTGCACAGGGCCCTCGATTCTTTCGGATCTGATGGAAGCTTTCCGGTTTTCAAATATTCTATGTATTTATTTCTCTAATCCCAGGTCAAGCTTGAGGAATTTAACTCGGCGCGGCCTTCTCCGACTACATACCTCATGAGTTGCACGATGGCTCCTGAATAGAGCTCGTTGTCCTCGATTGATAACCCTAAGTTTGCGAGTGCATCGACCTCACTATTCTGATCTTGAGGCTCATGTTGCAAAGTCTACTCCTTAAACCGGTGCAAAGTTACTTGTAACTTATCTAGGTATCTTTGCATTCGGTCTTCCCTAACTTCAAAGGTTCCGTTAACCTAATTCACTACGAGTAGGGAGTCGCATTTGGCTTCGATCACCTCCGCTCCCAAGCCTTTGGCTAGTTCGAGACCTGCAATCATGGCCTCATATTCGGCCTCATTGTTAGTTAATTTTATAGTTCTAATAGATTATCTAACCACGTTTCCTGTGGGTGGTTTTAGTATGATGCCGAGCCCGGACCCTTTCGCGTTCGAAGCACCGCCCGTGAAGAGGGTCCAGATTCCTGAGGACGTACCCGAATGTATCAACAGTTCGCTTTCGACCTCGGGTACTAGGGCCGACGTGAAGTTAGCTATGAAGTTTGCAAAAATTTGAGACTTAATTGATGTTCGGGGTCGATATTCGATATCATATCCGCTGATTTCAATGGCCCATTAGGCCAACCATCCCGAAAGCTCCGGTTTATGCAAAATATTTCGAAGTGGATAAGTTGTTACAATACCTATGAGGTGGCATTGAAAGTATGGTTTTAGTTTCCTAGAGGCGCTAATTAAAGCGAGCGCCAATATTTCTAGGTGGGGATATCTGGTTTCGACCTCACCTATGGTCCGACTGACATAATAAATGGGAAATTACGTACCTCATTCTTCTCAGTCTAGGACTCCACTTACCGCTACCTCCGATACTACCAAATATAAGTAAAGCTGTTTGTCTGCCCTTGGCGCGTGAAGCAGCGGCGGGCTCGATAAGTATCGTTTAAGCTCTTCACAGGTCTGCTGGCATTCTGAGGTCCATGTGAAATTATTTTTCTTTTTTAGAAATGAGAAAAATTGGTGGCCTTTATCGGAGGACCTCGAGATGAATCGCCTAGGGAATCCATGCGCCCGGTTAACCTCTACACGGCCTTTACGGTGTCTACCACCGTAATGCCATGGATAGCTTCGAGCTTGTCGGGATTAATCTCGATTCCTCGGTTGGATACCATGAACTCGAGAAATTTGCCTGACTCGACCCCGAATGCGCATTTTTTCGGGTTCAACTTCATGTTGTATTTCTTGAATATACTGAGAGTTTCCTGCAAGTGCTTTAAATGGTCCTCTGCTCGTAGGGACTTAACTAGCATGTCATCAATGTAAAATTCCATAGATTTTCCTATTTGTTCTTCAAACATCCAGTTTACTAGGCGTTGATAGTGGCACCAATATTTTTTTAATCCAAATGACATTACATTGTATCAGTAGGTACCATATTTAGTGATGAACCAAGTCTTTTCCTGATCATCTGGGTTCATTTGTATTTGGTTGTACCCGGAATAGGCATCGAGAAAACTGAGGATCTCGTGGCCGGCCGTGGCATCGATCATGCGATCGATATTAGGCAAAGGAAAAGAATCCTTGGGGCATGCTTTATTTAGATCCTTGTAATCTACACACATTCTAAGTTTGTTTCCTTTTTAGGGACTACACCACGTTTGCTAACCATTCAGGGTATTTTACCTCACAGATGGACCCTATTTTAAGAAGCTTGGTTACCTCGTATTTGACGAAAGCAAGTTTGACCTCGGACTGGGGTCTTCTTTTTTGCTTCACCGGATGGAACTTGGGTCTAAGCTTAGTTTATGGGTCGTGATTTTCGGAGGGATCCCTGTCATGTCAAGATGGGACTAAGCGAAACAATCCATGTTAGCTATAAGAAATTGAATAAGCTTTTTCCTGAGCTCAGGATTTAACCTCGTGCCCAGATATACCTTTCGTTCGGGCAGATGTTTGATTAGTATGATTTGCTCCAGCTCTTCGACCGTTGATTTGGTAGCGTTAGAATCATCGGGGACTATGAAGGATCGAGGGACCCCATAATCATCATCTTCGTCAGTCCCCTGCTTCTCTAGTTAGGTCGAGGCCAGCGTTTGTGATTGCTATTTAGTCTCCTGTTTTCCTTTTGAATTTGACCCCTTTATTGATGAGAGTGTTGATATCGGATTACTTTGTCAACGACAAACATTTCTTTTGCAGCGGGTTGCTCCCCGTAGATTGTTTTGATTCCCTCTGGTGTTGGGAATATTAAGGACCTGGTGAAGAGTCGAGGGCACTGCTCTCATGTTGTGGATCCATGGTCTCCCGAACAGGGCGTTATACCTCACGTCGCCCTCGATCACATGGAACTTCGTCTCTTGGATAGTCCCGACCACGTTTACTGGCAAAGTTATCTCGCCCTTAGTAGTTTTACATTCCATGTTGAATCCGTTTAGCACTAGGGCCGTGGGCACAACCTGGTCCTGTAAACCGAGTTGCTCTACGACCCTCGATCGAATGATATTGGCTGAACTACCTAGATCAATTAACACACGCTTAACTTGAGTCTTATTCATGAGTACAGATGTTAGCAGTGCATCGTTATATGGCTGCATGATTCCTTCTGCGTCTTCGTCATTGAAGGATAAGGTTCCTTTCGGTATGTAATCCTGAGCACGAGATCGCTTCTCCCTTATGATTGAGACCTTAGTGCGTTTTAAAACTGGCCTTTGGGGTACATCGATCCCTCCGATAATCATGTGAATAATGTGTTGTAGTTCTTCTTTATCGTTTTATCTATTGAACTCTCTGTTTTTGAAGTGATTCTTGGTCCGATCACTTAAAAACTCCCAAAGGTGCCCTTCATTGAATAACCGGGCTACTTCTTTTCTCAACTTCCTGCAATTTTCCGTTCTGTGGCCATGGGTGCCATGATACTTGCATACTTGATTGGAATTTCTCTGGGCTGGATCGGTCTGCAGATATCGAGGCCATTTAGTATCTTTGATGCGTCCGATAGCTAATACGATGGCGGATGCATCAACATTGAAGTTATACTCTGACAATCGCGGTGCTTCCTTAGGTCTGGTATGCCTGTAAAAACCATTCTTGCTCATCATCCCTCGAGAGCCTTAGCCTCGATCACTTCTCCTTTCACCTCGTACGGAGTTGTGCCCAGGTCTGTTGCCCCTACTATCTCTATTATATAGCTGGTATCAGTCCATGTTCAACCTCGGATCTCTATCGACGTCCCTTTTGATAATGGATCCAGAAGGAGCCCCATGCTGGTCATCTTCGACTCTAATCTTTGATTGATATCGATTATGTATATCGGCTCAGGTAACAGCCGGATACTCAATCAACTTCTGCTTCAATTGTTGTGAAGCCACTAAGCTCCGTTCATTTAGTCCTTGGGTGAAAGCTTGAACGGCCTAATCGTCGGTGACCGGTGGTAGATCCATTCGTTTCATTTGGAAACGAGATACAAACTCTCTGAGCATATCGTTATATTTCTGCTTTACCTTGAAAAGTTCTTACTTCCTAGTTTCGACCTTTATGGCTACGGTGTGTGCTTTTACAAAAGAATCTGCAAGCATGACAAAAGAATCGATAGAGTTAGGTGGTAAATTATGATACCATATTATTGCTCCCTTTGATAGGGTTTCCCCGAATTTCTTTAGTAACACAGATTCGATCTCGTCGTCCTCTAGATCATTCCCTTTAATGGCACATGTGTAAGAAGTGACATACTCGTTGGGGTCGGTCGTTCCATTATACTTAGGAATCTCGGGCATGCGGAACTTCTTGGGGATCAGTTTAGGAGCCGCATTCAGGGGGAAGGGCTTTTGTACGAGCTTTTTGGAATCCAAACCCTTCAATATTGGTGGTGCCCCCGGGATCTGATCAACCCTGGAGTTATAAGTTTCCACTTTCTTGTCGTTTGCTTCGATCTTCTTTTCCCCTGACTCTATCCGCTTTGTCAGTTACTCGAGCATTTTTATAATTTCGGGGTTAGTCTCCGATTCTTATTCATTTGACCTTACCACAACTGGCCCCGTTCTGTGGGTGACTTCTTGGGGTGGATCGGGCTCAGCCCTGCTCGGTGCCTAGGTTTGGCTCTACAACTATGCTATCGCCACCTGTTGAGCTTGCAACATTTCGAAGATCATACACAGGGTGATCCCATCTTCTCCATTATTTTGCGTATTTCGAACTGCAGATCGGGTTCCACCATGGATGTTGTTTTCGGGACCGGAATGTTGGTTTGCTTTGATGGCCACATGCGAATTAACCTCAACTGGATCCACGACCCGAGTCCCAACGGGATCAGCAGGTGGATATGTAGGGACATTAATTGAGAGTTCGTCATTTTTAGCCGAAAATCAAAGATACTTCCAAGAGCAAGTGTAAAATAGTGTGTTTTACAGAGTTTTGTATCAAATAACCACTATTATCCTTAGCCCCACGGTGAGCGCCAAACTGTTTTCCCGAAAAAATAAATAACAATTGAATTTATACGCAGCTCTAAGGATATGTGATATAACTTGGTACAAATCGAGAAAATATATATATCAGTACTGAAATTAACTATAAAAGAGATAAATGCAAACCAAATGAATCAATTAGCTTTGGCTCATGAGTTCGGTCACCCTCAAAACAAGTAAGGATTCTGCTAATGTAAGAACAAAGTAACAAGATAATCCAGCTTTCAAAGAAGGTAATGTGTTGTTTTTATTGCCTCCGAATGTGCTCTAGAAATGATCAAAATCCCCTTTATATAGTGGGGAAGTCCTACTTTGTTTATAATTCTAAATACATAAGGAATTTCATGATAGATTAATTAATTTGCCTCTCCTTGATATGCGTCGGGATTCTCGCCGAGATTCTCGCCCTAATTGCGGATATACCGGCTTTTTATTTTTTGGCTCGATCTCGATCTTGGCCGATCATGATCTCGATCGGCCTCTATTTTGCTCGGTCTCAATCTTGGATGATCATGATATCGATCGGTCTCTATTTTTCTCGGCCTCAATCTTGACCGATTTTGATCTTGGTCGGTTTCTGGGTCACGATCTCGGCAACCTAACTTCGCATCACAACTTAATATTATATGAGGTTGAACCTTGATCTATCATGTTCTAGTCTCGATTAGTCATATGAAGGGCAAGCTCGATTTTGACTATATATAAATATGTATGTGAAAATATTTAATTTGAATCAATAATTCCAAAAGTAGTCGTTCCAAAACAAATTGAGTAACAAAAACAGTAAAGATTGAACTCATCAAACTTTAATATCTCGTAATCACTGCTAGTCATTTGTTTCTAATTTCCAAATAAATTATCAAGTGGAGCATCATTTGACAAATCGTCGAAAAGACAAGACATATGAGCAGGATATGCCCTTCGACGTGCCAACGCCAGTGATCTAGGTAGCTCAATCTTCAATTTGGTAATTTTTTCGTTATTGCATCATAAGTAAAAAATGTGCCCTCCATCTTCTGACGTTCAAAGCAAACAAGTAACAACTCACCACTAGGAAAATTCCCAATAGGTGTTGCTTCATCAAAGTATTTTTGATGAATAGTGATTTTATTCCATAAAGAAGTTTGATGATCATCGTCGCAACTATTGTACCAATCGGAAAACTTGGTTACTTTTGGTGTATGAATGGAAGATACTTTAAGCAATTTATACACATTGTCTATAGGATCAAAATCAAGTGCATACCAAATTTTACGAGCTGATTCAAGATTTAAACTTGACGAGGAAAGGTTCATAATATTACACCTAGAAATATTAAAAAGTGATTTGATGGTCCGTGCAAAGACAAGCAGTCCGTTTACCACTGGAGTAATGTTTTAGTAAACCAAATAGGGCAAACTTAATTGACGAACAAATGTTTCCTGCAAAGTAGAAACAAATTCAGCATACAAGCAATGAGTCTTACTGATATATGAATGTGAGTGTAGGATATGGTAATTAAGGTAATAAGCTTTAATTTTTAATCAATCACTTTCAAAAAAACTGTTATCTCAATGTGTACTAACACGATCTATACATGACTAACATTAGAGCTTTGCAAGATGTTAGTTTTTCTTTATTTTTAATATTTTGCCACCGAAAATTAGAAAGAGCCACCAAAATCCAAGTAAAAAACAGACAACGTGTGTCCATCTTCATATACAATATATACAGGTAAACATATATATATATATATATATATATATATATATATATATATATATATATATAACACACATATATATACACACAAATACACACATACATACATAAACACATACATACACACATACTGTCTTCTCCAACACGACTTTATAGGCTGATAAAGTATAATCAATTAGAAAGAGATACAGACACTTACCGGCTCTAAATCTTGAATTTTCTCGTGCTGCAACATTCCTACACGAATCGATGCGAAAAAGAGGCGTTTTTCACCGAATTCGATGAAATATTGACCGGTATGCGGCCGTAAGGCCTATGCTGGAAAATTATTAAAAACCAAGAAGTAGATACACACTTAAATCTGTTCAAAGCCTTAATGGGTAGATAAGTTAAAACTTGAGACACAATTTCAGATGGGATTTCTTTAAATTTCTCCATCTTTTCCTTTTCTACGTGCATGGCCATGTGATTTCCCTTGAATCTGCTCACATTTGTTCTACTTATATCAAAATTTTGTGTAGTGTATTTTCTCTCAATATAGAGGAAAACATATGAAGATTTATACCGACTAGGATTTCAAGAGTGGCGGCTTAACTTCTGGTAGTAAAGTTTTATGGATTAGGACATAAACCTACTTTTCTCTACTCATTTTTAATTAAGGAAGAAAAAGAAGGGTATATCTATGAGGCATGTGTTATTACTTATTAGGGTAAATATTTAGTCGATGATTACATCAAACTAATTAAATTTATTATATACAGTTAAACGATTTAATGAAGTAAAAATATACATTAACCATGATTAAGTGGTAGAATACTTTTCTTAAATTGGTATAAACACGTTTTTTTATATCATATTATCGTATATTCTAAGAAAATTTAAAAGCATTGCCTACTTGGAGAACAAGAAAGAACAAAATGGAGGTAGCCTACATCTTCGCCATTATTAACTACCTAAGGCACCAAAAGAGGTAAACATTAAAGATGTCACCGGAAAATAGCCTATTCTTTCCTGATTTTGTTTGGCGTGATATATAGTTCAATTTTCCAAAAAAAAGAATATGACTTTTCCAAAGATTGCCAAGAATACCAATTTATCCTAAAAAAAGGTGTAAAAAAGGAGAAAACTTAAAGTTTGGTGTAAATGATTTTAAAGTATGAATGTTCATATTTTTTCCTCTTCTACAAAGAAGAGCTCCCCTACATCTATTCGGTAAAAACATTTGAACTTGGTGTTTATCAAATCGATGAATGAAAGACACATTTATTTCATACACATTATTACGTATAATTGTTAGCCGTCATAATTAAGGCCAAATACATAGACACCTCCTCTAAGTTGGCATCCGTAATCGGTTCTATATGTAACAACCATCCAATTAACTTTTGGCCACCTAGTTTTTTATCCTTATCAATCGGGTTTAAGACAAATACCTAATCCCTAAATTATTTACCGAGATATTACCCTAAAAAAATTAAAAGTCTATTATTTTCTCTAACTCGCAAAGTCATCCTCCCTAATACCATTTCCCAAATCCCTAGCCATCGATTGTTAGAGATGAAACCATCGATTATTGGTTGATTCATCATCATTTAAGGACTAGAATTATATTTTCATAAACAGATTCTTCATATTTTGTTGTGCAATTAATAGTCAAGGCTGTTTGGTGAGGTCTAAATCTCAATTTTATAAAATTTCTCAGTTCTACCCAAAATTCTCAATTTCTACTCTAAAACTCGTAGATTTGATGATGAGATTCATGAAAAAGTTATGAAAATTGAATAAAAACAAGTTAAAGTTACTAACCTATAAAGTAGAAAAGACACTGCTCTCCAAAAATTGCCTCTATGGAGTCTAAGGGTTCAAAAATCGTGTAAAATAAGCGAAGTCCCAAAATTCCAACATTTTACCCCGCAGTAAATATTGCAATTACGAACTCTTGTTCGCAATTACGATGTTCACAAATGCAATCAGTGCCTGAGCTCAAAAGAAGTCGCAAATGCGACAATGCGAAGGTCCCCTGCCTCACAAAAGCAAACCAAGTTTCGCATTTGCGAAGCCGCTCAAACAATGTGCAGTATCGCAAATGCGACACCACAATCGCAAATGCAAGGAACCCTAGTCCGCAAATGTGACGCCTACTTCACAAAAGCGAAGTGCTCACCCCCAGCCCATCTTCGCAAATGTGAGCCTAACATTACAAATGTGAGGCTCGTATTTGCGAACAAGTCTTCTCAAATGCGAGACCTACAGATTGACAACACCAAAACTTTCTCAGAAATTTAAAAACATCTACAACCCATCTGAAGCTCACTCGAGCCCCTCAGGCTCTAATTCAAATATTCACACAAGTGTAATAATATCATACAAACTCGCTCGCTAGCTCAAATCATCAAATAACATCAAAATTCAAGAATCGATCATTAAAACTCAAAATTTTCACATTTAAAACTCAATTTTTTTAATTTTTCACATAATGCGCCTAAAAGGCCTTGGGTCACCCAGGATCCCAACCAAATATGCGTACAAATCTAAAATCATCATACGAACCTACCGGAATCGTCAAAACACTGATCCGAGATCATTTACCAAAACCATTATCAATGGTCAACTCTAGCAATATTCAAAGTCAAAAACCACATTTTAAAAAAAAATAATTCGCATATAAACTTTCTGAAAATCGATACGGACCACGCATGCAAGTCTTAAATTTTCAAGTAAAGATATGAGGGGTCTCAGAACACAAATAGGGGAGCTAATACACAAAATGACCTATCGGATCGTTACATTCTATACCTCTAAAAGAACGTTAGTCCTCGAATGGACATAGAAATATACTTGTACTGGCAAAAAGGGGTGGGTATCTACTCCTTATATCGAACTCGGAATCCCTCCCCAGTCAGCTGAACTCTCCAACGCACATTCACAAAAGAAATATCTTTAGATATCAATTCTGAACCTGCCGGTCTCGAGTAGCCACCGGCTCTTCCTCATAGGTCAAATTCTCATGAAGCTGCACGGTGTTGAAGTCAAAAACATGTGACCTATCTTCATGGTACTTCCAAAGCATGAAAACGTAAAATATCAGATGTATACCTGCTAGGCTAGAAGGTAATGCAAGCCTATAAGAAACATCTCCAACTCTTTCTAAGATCTCAAACGGGCCAATAAACCTCGGGCTCAACTTTGCCATCTCAAATTGAATCACGCCCTTCATAAGAGACACTCGGAGAAGAACCTTCGCACTTTCCATGTAAGACACATCTTGAAGCTTTCGGTCCGCGTAACTCTTTTGTCTGGACTAGGTTTTACGAAGCCGCTCCTGAATCACTTTCCCCTTCTTCAAAGCATCATGAACCCAAGTCCGCACCCAACAATCTAGCCTCACCGGGCTTAAATCAACCAACCGAAGAATGACATTGCCTCCCTTATAATGCCTCATACGCAACCATCTGGATGTTTGACTGATAGTTGTTGTTGTAGACAAACTCCACTAGAGGTAAAAACTGGTCTCACAGACCCACGAAATCCATAGAGCATGCCCGCAACATGTCCTGCAAAATCTGAATAGTTCGCTCGGACTGCCCGTCCGTTTGAGGATGAAATGAAGTACTTATCTTAATCTGCGTGCCCAACTAACGCTGCATAGCTTTTCAAAAGTGTGAAGTGAACTGCGTGCCTCGGTATGAAATGATAGAAATAGGCACACCGTGCTGGCGGATAATCTTCTGGATGCAAATCTTAGCCAACCGCTCTAAAGAATAGGATGTCATCACTGGAATAAAGTGTGCAAGCTTAGTCAACTGGGCCACAATAACCCAAATATCATCATACTTCCTCAAGGTCCGTGGTAAGCCTACCACAAAGTCCATAGTGATGTGCCCCTATTTGCACTCCGGTAATCACTAACTTCTGAGTCAACCCACCCGGTTTCTGATATTCATACTTCACCTGTTGATAATTCAAGCATCGAGAGACATGTCCAACAATATCTTTCTTCATATTTCGCCACCAATATTGTTGCTTCAAGTCATGATACATTTTCGGGACACCTGGGTGAATGGAATATCATGAACTATGAGCCTCCTCAAGGATCAATTCTCTCAACCCATAAACATTTGGAACACATATTTGGCCCTGAAGCAATATAACGCCATCATCCCCAATCATAAACTTCATAGCACCATCTCGATGCACCGTGTCTTTTAATATCAACATGTGAGGATCATCAAACTAGCGAGCCTTGATACACTACAACAAGGATGACTGGGCCACAACACTAGAAAGAAACCTACTAGGCTTCAAAACATCCAACCTCATGAACTGGTTGGCCAAAACCTAATCAACCATGGCCAATGGCCTCTCCACTGCCGGTAAAAATGCCAAACTTCCCATGATTTCGGCCTTTCTACTCAAGGCATCGGCAATAACATTAGCATTTTCCGGATGATATAATATGGTGATATCATAGTCCTTCAGTAACTCTAATAATCTCTGTTGCATCAAATTAAGATCCTTTTTCTTGAACAGTTATTGGAGACTCCGATTGTCAGTGTAGACCTCGCATGGAATGTCATATAGATAGTGGCTCCAAATCTTGAGCGTGTGAATAATGGCCGCTAACTCCAAATAATGCACAGGGTAATTCTTCTCATGGACCTTCAACTATGAGATGTGTAGGCAATCACCTTACTGTCCTGCATCAATACCGCGCTAAGTCCATTCATGATGCATCACAATACACAGTGTAAGATCCCAAACATGTGGGCAACACCAACACTAGGTTGTAGTAAAGGTAGTCTTTAGCTTCTGAAATCTCTCCTCACACTCGTCAAACCATCTGAAAAGAACCCCTTCTGAGTCAACTTGGCCAATGGGTTGAGATAGATGAAAACCCCTCCATGAACCGGCGATAGTAATCCACCAAAGCCAAGAAGCTCCGGATCTCTGTAGTTGAAGTAGGTCTAGGCCAGTTCTGAACTGCCTCAATCTTCTTAGGATCTACCTTGATACCTTCAGAAGACACCACATGACCCAAAAAGGCAATTGAGTCCAACCAGAACTCACACTTCGAAAACTTGGCATATAGTTGACGATCCTTCAGAGTTTGAAGTACAATCTGTAGGTGTTGCTCATGCTCTTCTCTACTGTAACAGTAAACTAGAATATCATCAATGAAGAGAATCTCGAAGGAATTCAGATAAGGCTTGAATGCTTGGTTCATCAAATCCATGAAGGTTGTTGGAGCATTAGTCAAGCAAAATGACATCACCAAAAACTCGTAATGACCATAACGAGTACTAAAAGGTGTCTTAGGGACATCCGATGCCCTAATCTTCACCTGATAGTAGCAAGATCTAAAATCAATATATGAAAACACCTTGGCACCATGAAATCGGTCAAATAAATCATCAATCTTAGGCAACAGATACTTGTTTTTGATAGTGACCTTGCTCAATTGCTGATAATCTATGCATATCCTCATCGATTTGTCCTTTTTCTTAACAAACAACATCGGTGCACCCCAAAGTAAAACACTCGGTCTGATAAACCCTTTGTCAAGAAAATTCTGCAACTGATCTCTAAATTCTTTCAACTCAATTGGGGTCATATGGTACGGTGAAATAGAAATAGACTGAGTACCCCGGAACCAAATCAATGCAAAAGTCGATATCCCTGTCGGGTGGCATACCCGGCAAATCTGTAAGAAACACCTCAAGAAACTTACTCACAATCGGTATTGAATCCATAGAATGAACATGCGCACTAGAATTACGAAATAAGCCAAATATGCCAAACATCCATTCTCGACCATCCATCGAGCCTTCAATTATGAAACCACCTTGCTAGTGGAGTGACCCTTGGTCCCTCTTCACTCTAATCTAGGCACCTTAGACATGGCTAAAGTCATAGTCTTGGCATGATAATCCAGGATAGTATGATATGGGGACAACCAATCAATACCAAGAATGAACTTAAAGTCCACAATATTTAGTAACAAAAGATCAACTACAGTATCAAAACAATTGATAGTGACAAAACAAGACCAATACACCTAATCAACTACTATGGAATCTCCAACCGGTGTAGACACAAAAAAAGGAACATCAAGAGAATCACGAGGCATACACAAACATGAAGCAATATATGAAGACACATAAGAATCTATAGAACCCAGATCAAACAACACGAAAGCATCTCTATGACAGACTGAATAATATATGTAATAACTGCATCAGACAACTCCCCCTTAGGTCTAGTTCGAAATACATAATAATAGGAATGAGCCCCACCAACCTATCCTCCATCTTTGGGATGACCTCTCTCTAACTAGCCTCCACCTCGGGCTACCTGACCCCCGCCTCTAGTTGGCTGTGCGAGTGGTGGAGCCACCGGTGCCACAATCATGGCACGAGTACCCTATTGTGGCATAATGCTTTGTGACCTGGGGCAAAACTTTGCGTCGTGCCTCATATCCCGACATGCATAACAAGCCCTCGGCTAACGTGACTACTGAACCTGTAACTGTTCCTGTTGACCCAAATAACCACCTTGGTGGCTTTATATCGTAGGTGCACTAATCGGAGCTAGAGGTGAAATGTATGCTAGCTGCTCGGGACGAGATCCATAAGCATCGTGGTTTCCTGGAGTACCATGCGTGATTATAACGACCCGACCGATCGTTTTGAGCATTTACACTCCTTTCAGCTATGTGAAGTCTCGAATAACTTTCTACGAGGTATTATGACTTGTGTGTATTATCGGTTTTGGTTTTAAGGTATTCCAGAGTTAGTTTGAAAGAATGAATTTTCATGTTGGAAGCTTAAGTTGAAATAGTTGACCGGATATTGACTCCTGTGTAACGACCCCGAAGAAATTTTGCTAAGGAAATTAAGGTTTTGTGGTGCCGAAGTAGATCAATTAGTACAAAGATTGATGTGTAAAGGAAAACGTTTGCCGGAAAAAGGGTCATTTATGCGACTACTATGCGGTCGCAAAATCACTCTGCGGACCGCATAATGGTTGCAGAGTGGATCAGGAGAGGGGCAAGTGTGGAGGAGAATTCTCGGCGCATTATGCGGCCGCAGATTAGTTATGCGGTGCATTATGCGACCGCATAACAGGTCTGTGGACTGCATAATGACCGCATACTGAGGCAGCCTTGCCCAGTTCCGGAGGCCACATTTCGCAGCCATTTTGCGAGCCGCAGAAGCGTTATGCAGTCGCATATGCGACCGCATAGTGTGTTTCGGGGCTTAATTTTTCTGGTTTTATAAACCCGACCCCATTCTTATAAAACACTATTGAGGGTCTTTTTGAAGGGTTTCATCTGATATTTTAGAGAGAAGTGAGAGCATTTTAGAGAGAGAAAGTGAAGACTTAGTCATTTATCCATCAATTCTTGTTCAAGGTTTGAAGATTTCATAAGGATATTGGTAGGGCTTCAAAGAGGTAATAATTTCTTTCCCAATTCTTCAATTTTGTATTTGGAGTAAAGATGGGTGATTAATAGTATGACTCTTGGGTGTAAGAGTATTATATATACATACCAATAAGGTTGTGAAAGATTGTTAAGTTCAAATGGGTAAAGATTGGGTTGAAAATGGTAGAAATCTTCAAAGACTTCAATTGAAGATTTGAGGGTCGAGTTGATGTCGGAATTTGGTGAAATTTGTATGGTTGGACTGATGGTTGGATGGGCGCTAATATTTTGTAAATTTTGTCGGGTTCCAAGATGTGGGCCCCACGGGCGATTTTTGAGTGTAATTTCGGATTTTTGGAAAATATTAGCATTTTGATATGGAATTAATTCCTATAATTTTTGTGGGCTGAATCAAATTAATTGTGACTAGATTCGAGCTATTGGAAGTTGATACGTGCAGAATGAAATTTCTGGAGCATTGCTTAGCTTGCTCGACATTGGATTTGGCTTGTTCGAGTTAAGTAACTCTTCTAATCTTGGAGTTGAGGGTATGAACCCTGAATATATGTATTTCGTGAATCGTTGAGAGGTGACACACATGCTAGGTGACGGGCGTGTGGGCGTGCACTATAGAAATTGTGACATAATTATTTCTGTGGAATTTTGTAGTTAAATAATCTTGGCATTTTCCATGCGGTTTTATGAGTTAAAGAAATTGAGCTGAAAAGCATATTAAAAATCATGTTGAGGCTATGTGCCAGTATTATTGGGACCCACAGAGGTCATATTGTTGTGAATTATTTATTTTAAATTGAGAATTTATACTCAGTCATATTCATGTCATTACATATCATATCTCAGTCTTTGTTATTATTTATCGATACATCATATCATCATTTTGGGCTGTTCTCATAACATTGTGAGCCCATGAGAGAGAGACTGGAGAGGTTGATGACTGAGGGAGGCCGAGGGCCTGATTGTGATAATATTTTTGGGATCGGGATGCACGCCGCAGCAGGCCATGTTGGCTTTATATATATTATTATTATTGCACGTGGGTTGGCCGTACAACACACGTGAGTTAGCCGTGCAGATCTAGATATTTATATTTTTGCACGTGAGTTATCCGTGCTTATAGCGCTTGGGCTGTAGGAGCCCCTCATGAGTCTGTACACACCCCCAATGAGCGCAGTCGACTATAAACAGGGATCAGACTATACGCCGCAACAAGTATTGTATAGCGTTGAGTGATTGAGTGTGCTGAGCATAGTGAGAGAGAATGCGAGATAGTGAGATTGAGTACTCTGAGAGTGTGAGTACATGAGTACAATCTCTGAGATACATTGCATTGACATGCACACGTGACATATATGCATAGAGATGTGTTTTCCTCATGCTGTACGGTATCACATTATTCATGATTTCTCACACATATTGACAGATGGGCATAACGATGCAATTGTTTTACACTGGTTATCTAAAAAGAAAATGAGATATTTTATTTATTATTGAAAGGATTTTGGAAAGATTACTGTTTTAAAACTTATTCATATTTTTGGTAACTTCGGCAAACGATTTGGGTTTTCACTGATGTACTTGAAAGGAAGAACTATTATTGTTGAAATCATGATTTGACTTAGCATGTTATCTCTGAGTTACTTCTGGTATTATTTGCTTTATGTCGTTATTAACTGTTGTGGATTAGTGATTTTGGACTCGACCTTGGTAGAAGCTCGTCACTACTTTCAACCTAAGGCTAGGTTTGTTACTTACTCAGTACATGGGGTCGGTTATACTGATACTGCACTTCTGCACATTGCGTGCAGATATTGGCTGTCGTTGTGGCTGTGTTCGATGGTTGCCGGATTTGAAGATGTACCTGCGTTCCTGTTGTAGCTGCCTCTTGTTCAAGGTAGCCTTAAATTTATAAAAGCTCTGTTTATGTACTATTCAAACAGACTATGTATTTATTTCATTTCCGCTTTGTATACTCTATTCTTAGAAGCTCATGATTTGTACTACCAGTTCTTGGGGAAATGTATTGGTTTTAGATATTCTCTTTTAAATAATTGATATTGTAATTGGATAATTGAAAATTGGCTTACCTAGCGGGGTGGGTTAGGTGCCATCACGACTAGTTGGATTTTGGGTCGTGATAGTGACCTATAGAGCTGACTGAATATTCTAGATAGGATGACCTCTATCAAAGGAACCCCTGCCTCCGTACGAGACACAACTGAACCCTCCATAGTGACGGGGCCTCTTGTCAGAGGTCACATCCCTTGCCTGGCCTTTATGCGCTCAATCTTCATGGCGATATCACTACCTGAGTGAAAACAATCCCAGACTCGGTCTCTCTAGCCATCTGAAGTCTCATGTCATAGGTTAGACCCTCAATGAACCTCCGTACCTTCTCCCTCTCAGTAGGGATCAAGATAGTTGTATGGCGTGAAAAATCAAGTCTAGTCTTATATTGACTAATGGTCATGCTACCCTACTAAAGGTGCTCGAATTGATTGTGCAACTCCTCTCACTAAGTGAATGGAATAAACTTCTCCAAGAACAACTGCCAGAACTCAGCCCATGTGAGAGGAGGTGATCCTGCTAGCCTCCCATGTACATACACCTACCACCACCTCTTGGCAGAACCATGCATCTGAATTACGGTGAAGTCAACTTCGTTGGACTCCACTATCCCCATGTTGCAAAAAATCTCATAGTAATGGTCCAAGAAGTCCTAGGGTTCCTCAAAACGTGTACCACTATAATGAGGGGGATACAACTTGGAAAACCTGTCCAACCTCTTCAGCTCATCAGCTGACATCGCGGGTCCGTCCCCAGGCTGTGTAGGAACTATATGTCGAACCTCCACAACGGGTAGCACTAGTAGGGTATGGTAACCATGAGACATCCGCTCGGGAGTATGAGTAACGGGAGTCTGAACCCCTCCCCCATCCTAAGAAATAGTTATTGCCACAGGAAACACATCAACCTGAGTCATACTCTCCATAAGACCAACCATGCAGACTAAGGCGTCTTTATGTACTAGGTAGCAATGAACCCCTCTAGAACCTGAGTTGGTCCCACTGGTTCTGTAAAAACAGGGATCCCGTCATCCTGTTGTATCTAAGGTTCGACAACGGGTGTTGTTGCATGCTCTAGGCTAAGCTCTGCCTCTACTTCTGGCTCTACCTCGCTGCGGAAATTTGGGGCTCCTACTTCTGTTCAGTAGCAGATGACGTACGTGTCCTCACCATCTGTGGGAGAAGAGAAGAATAATTCAAACTTAACGATAGAAAAAAGTCTCACAATATCGAAAGAAAGAAAGTGAAGTTTCCTAAAGCCTTATAACCTCTAGAAGATAAGTATAAATGTCTTTGTACCGATCTTTAAGACTCTACTAAGATTGCTCATGACCCGTGAGACCTATGCAACCTGGGGCTCTAATACCAACTTGTCACGACCCAAATTTATGACCAATCAGGGTCGTGATGGCGCCTAACACCGCTTGTTAGGCAAGCAACATACAACAAACAAATATGTAAGAACTGCAATAAAACTAATATCAGGATAATAACATAGCGTAAAAGCAATTCAGAGATAAACATAATAAGTCTAAAACCAACATCTGACGTCAACCATCCCAAGATGTGGAGTCACAAGTACATGATCTTCTAGAGTTTACTACATACACTATTTTGAAAGAAATACGATATTGTCTGAAAAATAGAATCAATACAACTAGGAAGGTGACTCTAAGGCCTACGAACAGAATACAACTCTACCTCAAATCACCCATCAAGTATCCACTAAACACCTTTCGAGACTCCACTGGTACCTATATCTGGATCTGCACAAGAAGTGCAGAAGTGTAGTATGAGTACAACCGACCCAATGCACTCAGTGAGTATCGAGCCTAACCCCGACGAGGTAGTGACGAGGCTAAGACAAGACACCTATAATGAACTGAGAAGTTACATAACAACAAGTAATGAAATAATAAGTAAAGTGTCACGGATGAAAATAGGTTAACAACAAGTACATGGATAACAAGTACATAAACAAAGGGCTTAAAGCGGAAACATAAAGTAAAGTGTCACTAAGTAAGTCCCAAATCGTAGTTTATCAACAACTTTGAACAACCTTTTAAAAAGTAAATGATGAAGCCGTAAAACCAAGTCCACACAATGGAATCAACAAAGAGGCACGACATCACCCTTCGTGCTTTTATTCTCACTCTTACATTATAATATAAAAACACGCATGGAAACACCCTTCATGCATATCCTCACATTCACTCAAGCACGAAAGCACCCTACGTGTGTGTATATATATATATATATATATATATATATATATATATATATATATATATATATATATATATATATATATATAACACCCTTTTTGCACTTCACTCTTCCTCACCAAGTATCACATACAACACAATATCAAGAAAGGTGGGAAGCAAATTCAACATCAACAATTGTATTGAACACAACTCATCAAATGAGAATCTTCCAACAATTATCAGCAACAACCAATCAACAATTCAACGATCTCAACACCCATTTCTCAATAATCTCAACATAGAAACTAACTTGAATACGAGAAATTAAAGTATCACACCCAAATCCCACTATAGGACGTGATGGCGCCCAACGTCGTCGTTAGGCAAGCCAACCATTAAATCAACACATCAATAGTTAATCCAAAATACATTTCAAAACAACTAAAGAAATAAAGAGTGGAAATTGTTCATTTTTTAGAAAATATATATATTATTATTTTAAATGTTTGAATGAGGCTAAAATATACACCAGGAAAATCATAAAGGAATACAACCAAGAGCAAGATCTAAATCCCCAAAACCCGGTGTCACAAGTACATGAGCATCTACGAAGGAGTACAATACTAATACAATATATCACTGGAATATAAAATAGACGTGATAAAATAAATGAATATGATGGAGACTCCGTGTGCTGCGGACCGTAATATGGAATGAAGCTCACCATAAAGTCACCTCAGCAACTGCGCCTATGCGCCAAGATGACAACAAAATGAACTTGTCTTAGTTCTGCACAATTAGTACATAAGTGTAGTATCAGTACGTAAATCAACGCACACCCATTAAGTATCTAGCCTAACCTTTTAGAAGCAGTGACGAGGGGTTGATATCGACATTTACTAGTGGTCCAATAATTAAAGTACAATAAAAGTAGACAGTTATGAAGCATGGCAAGTAAAATAGTGAAAACAGATATAGGTACATAATACAATCCTCCATGAAGAGTAAACACGAAGTCCTCAAAGACCGGATACTTCCTCAAATAGAATACATAATGGTCATGAAGACTCATAAGTACGATGACTCCTTATCAAATATTTCACATGATTCTACCGAGGCGAACAACCCAATCCTATAAGAGTAATGGCATGATTTCCTACCCTAAAGTACGGCCCGATCCCATAATAATCGTGTACACTACCGAAGGTTAACCGACCCGAACCATAGACACATCTCATAATACTTCCCAGGTCATACGACCCGATCCATAATAGTACTGCTGAGGCGTTCAGCCCAATCCCATAGGAATAGCAAAACTTGACAGGTTAATGGCCCCACTCACGAATATATGTGTGAGTTATGAAATCAAAAAAACTTTTTGAACAATTTCGTACAACACGAGATAAATCCATAAAAGAAAGTATAAGTTCCACCACTAACCAAGCTCATCTAGTATTTAAGATAGCAAGGCTCGATACTCTATATAAGTCCAGTCTTAGGCTAAATATGATAATTAAGGCATGTAAATAGGCAAGGATAACTAAAATAATACAATTAAAGCATGACATGAGTCTAAATCTACCCGGACCTAATTAGAAATTCTAGCATATACACGAACACTGGTCATCTCGTACGAGCGGAGCTCCCACAACATGCAACACATAGAAAATATAACACTTATGGGGTAAATTCCCCCACACAAGGTTAGACAGGAGACTTACCTTGCTCCAAAATCCGATAATTGTCTCCAACGCCTCCCTAACACCTCAAACCAATGCCAAACATTATGAAACTAGTCATAAAACATGCAAACTAATCTAAATACACTCAATGACTTATAATTTAAGAATTAGAAACAATTCTCAACTCTACAGGAAAAGTCAAAGAAGTCAACCATCAAGCCCACTTGTCCGGATTCCGAAAATTCTCGAAGATAAACATTAATAATAGCACCACGAACTCAAATATATAATTTATTCTCAATTCCATGGTCAAAATCCAAAAATACCATTTCTAAGTTTTCTTCCAAAATCCCATAATTTCTACCAATTTTCATGTTAAATCCATATATAATCAATGTATTTAACTCACAGTGAGTAGGAATCACTTACCTCATGATAGATGATGAAAATAGCTCTTCAAAATCGTCCCAAAATTGGCTCCAAATGAGAAAATGAGATGAAATGAGCTAAAACCTGATTTTGCATTTTTATACACTGCCCAGGCTTCCTTCTTTGCGAACGCGGCATATGCCTCGTGTTCGTGAAGCACAACTCAGCCCCAACTCTAAATTCCTTTTTGCGATCGGGAGACCAGGCCCGCGATCGTGATGCCTTGCCAAGCCTGGCCATCGTGAATGCGACTTGACCATCGAACGCGAAGGTTATTCTCCAGACCCTACCTCTCCTCCGAAAATACGATGCCCTTGTCACGAATGCGATGTACCTATGCCCCGACACCTCCGCGAATGCGACTCCTCCACTACAAACACGAAGCACAAACAACCTCCAGCAAAATATCCTTCATCGCAAATGCGTGCTTCCCACCGCATTCGTGAAGAACAAAACCAGAACCATCAATCCAGCAATTTAAATCAAAGGGAATTGGTCCGCAACCACCCCAATATACACCCGAGGCCACCGGGACCCCGTTCAATCACACCAACAAGTCTGAATACCTTATCCAAAGGCTCGAAAAGCCGAGAATAACATCAAAACCACAAATCGACGATCAAAATCCTCATTTTACTTTCAAACCTTCAAACTTTGCCGAATGCATATAAATCACACTTAGACGTTCTGCATCACGACCAAACTTCACTCACAGGTTCCAATAAATGAAATTAACCTATCCAATATCCCGAAACACTGCCCAGAGTCCGATAACACCAAAGCACACTCCAACTCAAACTTAGTAAATTTTAAAACTTTCAAAATACAACTTCCGGTAATAAGCGTTGAATCGCTCCCGGACCATACGATACTCAACCCGGACATTTGCTCAAGTCTGAAATCACCTTACGAACCTATAGGAACTTTCAAATCCCGATTCTGAGGCCGTTTACTCAAAAGGCAAACCTTGGTCAACTCTTCCAACTTAAAGCTTCGAATTGAGAATTATTCTTCCAAATCAACTCTGAATTGCTCAAAAATCAAAACTGGCTACACACGCAAGTCATAATACATAAAGTGAATCTACTCAAGGTCTCGAACCGCCGAACGACATGCTAGAGCTCAAAGTGACCGGTCGGATCGTTACATTCTCCCCCACTTAAACAGACGTTCATCCTCGAATGAGCCAAGAACCGTTCCAAAATTGCCAAAATCACGGTATAATACCTCGTGCACCTACCCGTGCCACCACAATCCATATGAGCACATTAGCTCAACCTAGACTACAGATCCTTCCTGCTGCCTTGGCCCACAAGACTTAGAACCAAATTTCAACATCCGAAATTTAATATAAGGTCATATTCTTGTATACATTGTATCAATCTCAACAAGTTGTACCAAAATATGATCATACACATATATAGTAGTCACACAATGTACCACATAATACATATGCCCATAGTAATTATCTTCCAACCACACTAGTTGTAACTTTCGAACCTGGTACCGGTAATATACGTCATAACACATAAAAATATTGTTCCGAACCTCGAAATACTTCAATGATGAAAGAGATGTGCAGACTCTCATAACTACACGTCAAATCAATAAATCATGGGTTCTTCCACTTGAAAAAGCCATTGTCGCCTTCCGAACTGATTAGTGACATTCCTTCTCTCAACATACATTATACCCATCTGATTGTACTAATTCAAGGGCCAACCACCTCGTCTCACCCAATACAAGCTGCCGGTTGATAAGCCACATCAAACGTTATAAAAAATTCCATACGACGTCATCAATGCGCCAACAAGCCACAACGCAAATATGACCAATAAGGAAAAACGAACTCGAGTACGGAACTATCCAGCCCGCATAACAAGTAAAACAACCAGACAAATGCTATGAACCTATATCAGAGATGAGGAACAACACATACAAAATAAGTATAAGGAAGCATACGTCTCACTGTTGCGGCATGCAACCCGGCCCACACATGATACCGTTGTGGCATGCAACCCGATTTAGACATCATACACGTGGCGGTGTTCCACCCGATCCACACATAGCAACCAGTAAGGGAATACCATCGAGCCAAAATGTTGACACTCTCTAGACACATGTATAACAACCACAAGCATGCAAAGTGCATAAATATAACTCTGGGGAGATGGATAGCGCCTTGCGGTACAAAAGGCCAAGCACGATTAAGGTGCAATAAACAACCAGCAACTCGGGAGTCCTCTCGCTCATACAATACCACAAGCTACACAGGATCATGACACACGTGTGAATACCAAGCCGCCTCAAAACCTAGATGGAATAAAAGAGTAACACATGAAAAAGATGACGACAAGAATAACATCCATCGCGCCCGTTGACCCATCCACAAGTAATGTTATGCTGAATAAGCATGTCTGATTTGGCGTAGAATATATATTCACATTATGCCTGCCAATGGACCTCAAAGCCGATTCTGAACACCCCAAAATAGGTCAATAACATCCCAAAGATCCATAATGACCCTATCCATGACACATACGATCAACCATCAAATCTGGAACAAGCTCCCACAGTTTGCAACCAAAGGAATATAGCGTCTCTTAGACATATACTCTCCAATCAGTGACAGTAGCAGAATCTTTATACCTGATTTCCATCTCTACCACTTAAATGACTGACACGTCACACTTGCACAATGATCTCGTGGGAGATACTCCTATAACCTTCCGCACTAGCTAGCAAAATCTGCATATCCATGGCTACCAACCATACTATTTTTGTAATGCAAATCAAGAATCCGCAAATCAATAAAAAATGCCTCTTCCACAGAACACCATTATCAAGCGGCACTAAAATAGCACCAGCATACCCTGAACCTCAGAAATATTTCCCCACTCCTCCGAGCTAGTTACACCCCTGTCAAAACTGAACCACAACATGGTCCTTCAATTCAAATCCACACCGCTCACTGCATCTATCATGCTACTACGCGAGAGTGCAAAAATCCCATCATAAATACTGAACCACCAATGGAATAAACACTCCATCGGCTATAATCCTTCACTTTATTCATTTTAGAAGAAAAATTGCGACACGCAACCAAATTACCATAACCTCAGAAGACACAAACCTCAAGTCGTGGCCTAAACCTCCATAAGTCTTTTGAGACCTATTTGCACATAACAAACCATTGGAATTGAATTTGTTGGGTCTAAACACACACGCAAGTATACGCCGTCGACAAGTAATAAAGTGATAAGAAAGTATCGTTCCCACGAGAATTTATGATCAACTATTGTCCAATCTAAACTATTTATAAATTTAATGCTCAAATGAGTGTGAAGAAGATGGTTGTGATTTTTGTAACTAAATTACTATGAACTAATAAGCAAGAAAAAAAAAATAAGATTTCAAGTAAAGTAAACAAACACTTAGGAAGAATTCAATGAGATGGGGGATATTCCAGGGTTATGGGATTAACGTCTCTCCTATTGCGTTTTTTCGGTTCATGTAATCAATTGGCTTATCTAATATGTTGATTAGCAGGGTTGATTATGCTCGCGAAGTTCTTTCGACGCTTTGCTCGCCTATTTAACCAACCTAAGACTATATGTTTATAGAATCAGACTTGACAATAACACATGTAGATTCCTACAAAAATAACCAAGTAAGGCAACTAGAATATATGTCTATCCTAATTGCAAATCTATTCTCCAAAGACCGGATTAAAGAACTTACTCTATTCAATCTTATATACAGTCTATAGTTCCCACTTATGAGTTCAACTATAAATTTGTAGATAGTACTCTATGGTTAGTTACGTAATAGAATAATTAAGTGCAAGATTGAACAAACAAATTAATATGATAAAATCAAGCAAAATAATCAACCGTCAAATTAAAATAGTTAAGAACAACCCATAACCCCAGAATAATGAGGTTCTTATCCACTCATAAAAGCTATGAATACTAGATGAAGGATGGAAGAATTGATGAATTTTGTGCTCCCTAATGTTCCGTACTTGTGTTTTTCTCCCAAAGTGGCGTCTCCCCCTCCAAAATAGGTTTAGACATGATTTTATACGAGTTGGGAGCGTCTTGGGTCAAAATAACCAAGTCCGAGAGAAATAGGACAAGTTCCAATTACCAGCGCCCAGAGTAGCGTGGGGCTCTAACCCTCGCGCTGGGAAATTTTAGGGACGGATTTCTGCGCCACAGGTAGCGCCCTACGTTAGCCTGGGCGCTACTTTGTGGCATTTTTTCCATTTCTTCCCCTTTTTTCTTCAAATCATGCACCTTCGTCCCACATTGCCCCCCGATGATTCCTACACATAAAAATACCACTAATTAGCACAACTTATTATATTACACATCCGAAATCTACGAAACATGAGTAAAATTTGAGGCAATATCCATATAAATATACATACTTTAAGCCGAATATCACCATCCCACACTTAGACCCTTGCTCGCCCTGGAGTAATGGAACTATAAACTACACCCCGACAACGTACACATCAACTATGGAGGAGCAATTCAATTTTTTAATCATACACTCTACCTTTGACTATGGTCAATACCGACAAGCAAGTATGAACATACGAAATTCACATTATTCTCGCTTTAAATATGCCAAAGTATAAACACTTCAATTTAACCAATTCAAACAACCTACCCATAACCACCCTACCTCAAGAGCTGACTCATTACCACTAAGCACCCTCGCGCACTCACCCAATTTAAGATCAAGTGCCAACAAGAGAGTGAATATAGAAATATTCCACACATTCAAATATGACTTTGAAGATAAATTAAGGACATCACACAATTGAACAAAATTCGCTCACTCTCACAAAGAATTTCATGTGCATCCCGTAGTTGTCCATAAGCTTGCCCGTACTGTACATCTCTACTAATCTAAGCTAGCTAAATCTGGGATCAATTAGGACTTTGAGGTTGTAATGTAGGCTAAGGAATGGGTATGATACATTTAGGAATGGTGACTAACCCTCCTAAGCACTTAAGTACACTACACTCAAGAATTGAGCACTTTTTATTCTCAACCAATTCACTCGCCTCAAACCATACAAGACATAGCCCTTTCTTCAATGAAGCACTTCTACACTAGCACGAATTAGTAAGATTAGGAGGTGTGTTCTTTTCTTACTTTTAACTACCAACATTATTTGTCTTTTTTTTTTCCTTGAAATTTTCTTCTCTTTTTTTTTTCTCTACACACACTCCATACATTAAGGTTCATCGGCTAGTGGTATATTTTACAACTTTAGTTCACCGTATGGGCTCTTCTATGGTTCCACTCGAAAGCTACTTCCCAAATCTCTAACCTTACTTCTTTTAGCGCCTAAGTGCCTTCAGAGGTAAAGGTTCAACAAGCTCAAATTAAGAACAAAATATGGATACGGCTTATAGTGTGGGTGCCAAAGAAAAGGTCTATAGGCTCAAAGGGGCTAGTAATGAAAATTTTTTATTTGTAACTAAAAGTACATCTATGATCAATAAAGAAACGCCTACTTTATCTCCTAGACTAGCACAACTTAATGATTTCGCTTCGATCAACACACGGGACAAGTTCTAGCTACACATGATAGCACAGAATAACACAAATCCTCACACACATTACACATGACTCAATCAAAACAATTCTAATTAACTCTCAAGTCAAGCAAGCACATATAATTGAGAAATTTTAAGTAATAATGCACTAGGTGACATGCAAGTCAAACAACAGAAAAAAAGGCGTCACAAAGTAGGCTTTTTATTTTAATTAAGCATTACAATTCAAATCAAATATAACAAAAAGACAGAGCACATGCCATAGCCTAATGTGCCAGGACCAAACATGTCAACAGGTATCTCAGGGCAACTCAGTTTTCTTCCTATCCTATTCCTAAAAAATAAAAACAAAATACTCGGTTCAAGCTACATCCTTGTAAAAGAACCGGCGCCCAAAGAAAACCCAAGGGATACAACCTAACTATCCTAAAAATAAAATAAAATCTTTTTGATATTTTTAATCGGACTTTAATTCCTCAAGAAAACTGTCCAAAAGATCCATCGTCAGGAAAAGTCTGAGCTTTTTTTCTAATTTTCTTTTCAAAACTAGACTACTATTAACTAACTAGACTATATCTACTACGAGTTCTAAAATAAAGCTAGTAAAAAAAATAGTTTTATACAATTGCAATTCAGAAAGTAGTTCTCCCACGCCACTCTTAGATAATGCATAGTCCCGGATGCATATAAGAATTCAAAATAAAGTAAGGTGGGAAGAAGAACTCCCTGCTAGTCGGACCCATAAGGGTCATACTCGGATCATTCATCCTTAGAGCGCCCACTAGTCGAAGCTCCGGGCTCATCATCATCCACTCCCAAGGGCACCAAAGCCATTTTCCCCATGACATAAGCACGAATATCATCCTCATCATCTAAGCCTTTATGGGTGTTCTCATCCTCCGATGGGTGAATGGAACTGCCAGGCGTAATCCCCAACATTACCTTTGAAGAACTGAATAAAATTTTGTAGATGCATATGCTCCTCAACCGTCACGCCAAACTTGCTCATTATCACATTCAGGTAACTATATAGATACATATTGAAGTTTTCATTTCGCGCATTCTGCGCAGCCTGGCTCAGCTTGGATGTCGACTCCAAGAAAGAAGTAATGTCCAACAGTCCCTTTGGAGCCTCCTCCACCTCATAATAACCAGGGTACTAAGGCACCTCACAAGATAGCATGTACTGCGTCAACAAGTTACCAAAGAAAAAACGTTTTATTTTTCTCCCAAACCGTGTGAGGTCCATATCTCCTAACATGATATCGCCTACATTGACGGGTCACCTAGCCATAAGAAAAATGATCAAACACACCCGGGCTAGAGTGCACTCACTGTTGTGCTCCACCGATATCAGTTTGGCCTGCACAAAGTTCTACCACACCTTGGCAATTTTGTTGAAGTCAAATCGGATAATCTCAAGATGTGTGTCACCTAAGTCCTTGTCCATTTTGTATTAGAATCGATGCCACATAGAGTATGACAAATAGCCTTGTAGCTTGGGCACTTGACAAATATTTGCAACCCCTACGGGTTAGGGCAATCAACTCCTAAGAAATTTCATAACGAATCCCTATCCATTGGCACTTCCTTTACCCAGACCCACGACATGAACCAATACCCATTCCAATTTGCATAGAGCTCCCTCACCATGCTCAAATTTGCATGTCCCGGGCACTCAAGAAACTTGTCCATCTTCATATCTCTCAATCGTGCGAGCACGTCGGGGAAGTTCTTCTCCAGAGTGGTCACGTTAATCCCCATTTCAGAGACATACAACCCATATGGCTCAAAGTTATGATACCACTGGATGGAGTCCTCCCAAACCAAATCAAATTGGAGTTATGGTCCCCGATGGTTCCCTCCTTGATCCGCCAGCCTCCTGCTTGCCTTTTGCTTGCCGAGATGACCCTTCACCTTGCTTGTGCTTTTTAGGAGGGGGAGTAATAGTAGAGGACTTTCCCACTCCTTTTCCTTTATTAGCACTGTCACGAGCCATAGCAATATACAACATAATCAATTTGGATGTAAGTATTAATTGAGAAGTATGTCCCAAGGTTAAAGTGAAGGTCAAAGTTGACCCCACACTTAGAACCGAAGGCTCTATGCAATATACTCACAATAGTTTTTCAAAGAGTGCGCAAGTGTTGCACCACAAGGCAATGGGTACTGATGATTTTCCATGCCACAAAATTATATTCCAAGTGCTATTTCATACAAAACAAAGTAGTCACTATGGCCATGACATAGCCTCAGTGCAAGCAAGAAACACTTGAGTCCGAATTACTACAACTAATATAATACACTACGAATTCTAACAAGAGGCTACAATATGCATTACACATGATACAAGGTGTGGGTAGTGTGATTATGGTATGGTTAACATGGAACACAAGCTTCGGGCTATGTGAAACCACCGTCAAACACCCCAAACTTATCCCAAAATCACATACAAATACACCCGTCTACTCACACTTCAGCGGTGCACAATATACTCTTTCAAGCATTTTATCAAACAAGTGGTGGGCATTAGTTGTGTGTCTCTTTATTCAACAATGGTGGATCATGAGTACCCTCCCAATTTTAAATGAAGTAGAGGGAATTGTAGTTTACTACTCCGTAGAATATTTTCACAACCACATTCAACAACCAAATTGCACATCGAGACCATCCACAATAACATCATAAGTTGTAAAAGCAAATTAGGGGATATTGAGGAGTGGGGGTTGTTTGGGATGGGGATGGGGGACTTAAAACTCCAAGAAATCAAAAAATACAAGAAAAGAAAGAAGAAGAAGACACATACCTTTGAGTTTGAGATGAAAGCAGGCAAAGAACAATGGAGAAATTTAGAGAGAGGGAGAGAGCAAGAAGTAGGGAGAGAGAGTGTTGTGAGAAACGTGGGTGAGGGATGATATATATATATATATATATTCACTGCACCCCAGCGCGTCACGCTAGGCCTGACGCTGGGGGATTTTTACTTCTGTTTTTTCCACCCTAAGCAACGTGGGGCGCTAGCCTGGGTGCTGATTTTTGCATTTTCTATTTTTTTTAATGAACATCTCCACCTAACCGAGCACTTAGTACATCCATTATACACATCTCACACCATTCCAAACCTATGATTTCTATGACTACAAAGAAAACAAAAAACTCTAATGTACTCTAACTAAAAAAGAAAAAACAACTAAACTACGAAAGCAATAAGCAATTGGTTGCCTCCCAAGAAGCACCTGATTTAACATCACAGAACGATGCAACACATTCCCTCACGCATACACCAATTCTATCGAAGTTTTGTGACGACGAACGCCACCACCCCAATAGTGTTTCACTCTCTGGTCGTTGACTAAAAATGTGCCATTTCTTTTGGAATCCTTTAGCTCAACAACTCCATGCTTTATAACCCGCACCACTTCAAATGGACCTGACCATCTAGACTTGAGTTTCCAAGGAAAGAGCTTCAACCTTGAATTGAACAATAGAACGGCTTGATCGGGTTCGAACTTATGATGCAAAATATGTTTACCATGCAATCTCCTTGTTTTCTCTTTATACAACTTCACATTCTTATATGCATGTAGTCGAAACTCTTTGAGCTCATTTAGTTGCTACATCTATTTTTTCCCAGCTAGATCCATGTCAAAGTTGATCTTCTTGATTGCCCAATATGCCTTATGCTCAAGCTCAACAGGCAAGTGACGAGACTTTCCATAAACCAACATGTACGGCGAAGCACCAATTGGAGTTTTGTATGCAGTGTGATATGTCCATAAAGCATCATCCAGCTTGCTAGTTCGATCATTCCTACTTGCGCTCACTGTCTTCTCCAAACTTTTCTTCACCTCCCTGTTTGAGACCTCCACTTGACCACCTGTTTACGGATGATGAGCAGTTGCGACCTTGTGTCACACCCCATACTTAGCTAAGTGGTTGCCCAATAGTTTGTTACAAAAGTGAGTACCTCCATCATTGATCAAAGCACGCGGAGTTCCAAATCTCGTAAACATATTATTTTTTATCAAAGCTCACCACCACCTTAGCATCATTGGTAGGCAGAGCAACAATTGCAACCCACTTTGACACAAAGTTAATTGTAACCAAGATGTACCGATGGCCATTCGATGCTGGAAATGGCCCCATGAAGTCTATTCCCCAAATATCGAAGCTTTCAACCTCAAGTATTCCCTTCAATGGCATCTCATGCCTTCTCGAGATTGTACCAATCGTTTGGAACCTACACATTTTTTCACAAAAGCATGTGCATCCTTGAATAACTTGGGCCAATAGACTCCCAAATGCAACACCTTTGCAGCCGTTTTGTCTCCACCATAGTGCCCCATATACGGTGATGCATGACAATCATGTAAAATTACTTCCATATCCTCCCCAGGATCACATCGGTGCACCAACTGATCTGCACACTACTTAAACAAAATTGGCTCATCCCATAGATAAATTCTAACATCGTGCATGAATTATCTCTTTCCATTCGGAGATAACTCTGACGGAGTCACCCCACTTACAATAAAGTTCACATAGTCAGCATACCATAGGGTCGTGCCAACTGTGATGGCTAGCAATTGCTGATCAGGAAAACTTTCCTAAATTTTGCCCCATTCCTCAACATCTGTGAGAGTTTCCAAGCATGACAAATGGTACGCTACCTGATTTTTTGTTTCTTTTCGATCTTTGATTTTCACGTCAAATTCCTGCTAAAGAAGAACCCAACGAATTAGTCTAGGCTTAGCATCCTTTTTCTCAAACAAATACCTGATGGATGCATGGTCTGCGTAGACGATGACTTTAGTTACCACCAAGTTGGCCTTAAAATTGTCAAACGCCCATACTACCGCTAGTAACTCTTTTTCTGTGACTGTGCAATTTATCTAAGCTAGGTTTAGAGTTTTTCTAGTGTAGTAAATTCAGTGGAACACTTTATTTTTCTTCTGGCCCAATATGGTCCCAATTGTCGTGTCACTAGCATCACACATCAACTCAAAAGGCTCTCCCCAGTCTGGAGCGGTGATAATTGGTGAAGTCACCAATATCTTTTTCAACTCCTCGTACGCCTTCAATAAATGCTCATCAGACTTAAAGGCGTATCCTTCTCAAGAAACCTGCACAATGGATCAGAAATCTTAGAGAAATCTTTAATAAATCCACGATAGAAACCTGCATGTCCCAAAAAGCTTATGACTCCTTTGATAGAGATTGGAGGCATCAATTTTTCAATTGCATCCAGTTTTGCCTTATCCATCTCTAACCCATATTTGGACACCTTGTGCCCGAGTACAATTCCTTCTCCTACCATAAAATGACACTTCACCCAGTTCAGCACTAAATTTGTCTCTTCACACATGGCAAGCACTTTACTCAAATTCGTTAAGCATTCATCAAAAAATGGTCTGAAGACCGAAAAATCATCCATAGATACTTCAACAAATATTTCTACCATATCAGTGAAGATTGCCACCATGCACCTTTGAAAAGTCGTAGGTGTATTGCACAACTTAAATGGTATTCACTTAAAAGCATAGGTGCCATAAGGACAAGTCAATACTGTCAAATAGCATAAGTGCTTTCTCTAGAGAGTCATCCAGATATGCATCCACATCATTTTTTCTTCATCTTTTTCAATCACAGATATCATTGCTAGATCATCATAGTGACTTGGCAACTGAATTGCTTTGTACATGTTAAATACTGCTTACACATTATCAACCCAGAGAACCATTTTTCATTTACTAACTTGTATCACAATATCAGCGGTGGCTAAAAAAGGTATTCCCAAGATGATGGGGACGTGTTCATCAGCTTCATAGTCCAATATAATGAAATCTGCTGGCAAAATAAATTGCCCAATTTGTAGTAGCACATCTTCTTTCACCCCCTCTGGATAGACAATAGATCTATCAGCAAGCTGCTATATGACTGTGATTGTCCTTGGGGCTCCCAACCCCAATTGACTGAAAACTGAGAGGGACATCAAATTATGCTAGCTCCCAAATCACAGAGTGCCCGTCCCATATCTACCTCACCAATTCGCACAGGTATGGTGAAGCTCCTTGGATCTTTCAACTTTTGCGGCAACTTTCTTTGAATTCCTGAGGTGTACTCTTCAGTAAGTGCCATTATTTCAAACTCTGTCAACCTTCTTTTGTTAGCCATAATATCTTTGATGTACTTAGCATATTTTGAGATTTCACGTAGCACATCAATCAATGGTAGATTCAATTGAATTTGGCTCAGCATATCAAAAACTTTGTTGAACATCCTGTCATCACTTTTCTTCTTCAATCTTTGTGGGAAGGGAGGTGGTGGCCTTGCGATCGAAGTCTTTTCACTTTTTTTCAATTTCTATCTCAGTTCCCACCACAGTTTTTGGGACCAGTTCACCCTTAGGAGTGACTTTTCTTTCTTTCTTTTTGGTACTTCTTCTAATTCTCTGTCATTACTCAAAGTTATAGCATTTAACTGAGAATTCTTATCTGTATCACTTGGAAGGGCTCTGGCAGGTTGAGTATTTTATTCACCCTTCTTGGTTCACCCTCACCCTGCCAATTTTGATCATTTCTAGTGAAATTGTTCAGCAGAGTCTGAATCTCACAGTATGGCTTTTGCATGCAACTTTCTCCACAAGCTGAATCTAGATTTAATTTGGAGGTCTCGTCCAACCAATCCACTAAGGTATGTCCCAACACCTCATCAGTCTGACAATGATATAGGTAGTCCCAAAGTAGTTTCTTATATCTTTCTCAAGCTTGACAAAGAGTCTCACCATCTCGTTGTTGAAACCCAAGAATCTGGCTCCACAGTGACTTTGTTTTCTTTGTGGAAAAAACTTGATTAAGAATTTTCATGCTAGATCATTCCAAGTGTGGATTGAGTTTGCAGGCTCTTTGGTTAACCATTCCTTAGCTTTCTCCGGCAGTGAAAAGCGAAACAATGCCAGTCTGAAGTAGTCCTTGGAAACATTCGGATAATTATAAGTATTCATAATTTCCAAAAAGTTCTGAATGTGCCGATGTGGATCTTCATGAGATAGACCCACATACTGTCATATGAACCAAATCAGTTGTACCATGTACTGTTTGAGCTCAAAGTGACCCGTGATGTCTGGCTTCAAGATAGCCTGAATCATTTTAGTAAGATTAGGCCTTGCGGCCTCTATCACTGATCGCTCTTCATTATCTGGCATCTCGATTGGTTGTGGTTGGACTACGGTTCCCAACTCTACAATTTCTGTTCTTGCTTTCGCCTCCATCCTTAACATGTGGAATAGTCTTTTGGGTTCAGGATCAAAAGGCAGAAGGCTATTCAAACTGTTAGTTCTTCTTAGCATTCAATGTGAACACTTGTAGAGTCATAACAACAAAACAAATCAAATCTCAAACAAAATAAATAAATGCTTATTTCAAACAAGTAGCTAATTTCTAAATCCCCGACAACAACGCCAAAAACTTGTTGGGTCCAAATGCACATGCAAGTATACGCAGTCGACAAGTAATAAAGTGATAAGAAAGTATCATTCCCACGAGGATTTATGATCAACTATTGTGCAATCTAAGATATTATAAATTTAATGCTCAAGTGAGTGTGAAGAAGATGATTGTGATTTTTGTATCTAAATTACTACGAACTAATAAGCAATCAAATAAATAAGATCGCAAGTAAAGCAAACAAACACTTAGGAAGAATTCAATCAGATGGGGGTATTCCAGGGTTATGGTATTAACGCCTCTCATATTGCACTTTTCGGTTGATGTAATCACTTAGCTTATCTAATCTGTTGATTAGTAGGTTTTATTATGCTTGGGAAGTTCTTTCGACGCTTCACTCACCTATTTAAACCAACCTATGACTATATGTCTATAGAATCAGACTTGACAAGAAAGCATATAGATTTTCCTGCAAAAATTACCAAGTAAGGCATCTAGAATGTGTTTATCGTAATCGCAAATCTATTCTCCGATGCCTGGATTCAAAAATTTACTCTATTCAATCTTATATTCAATCCATAGTTCCTACTTTAGAGTTCAACTATAAATTCGTAGATAGTACTCTATTATTAGCTACGTAATAGAATAATTAAGTGCAAGATTGAACAAATAAATTAGTATTATAAAATCAAGCAAAACAATCAATCGCCAAATTACAATAGTCAAGAACGACCCATAACCCCAGAATAATGAGGTTCTTAGCCACTCATGTTCATAACAATAATCAAAATATTATTTTTAAACATAAAAGCTATGAATACTAGATGAATGATGGAAGAGTTGATGAATTTCGTGCTCTCGAGTATTCCATACTTGTGTTTTTCTCTCAAAGTGGCGTATCCTCCTCCACAATAGGTTTAGACTTGCTTTATACAAGTTGGGGGCGTCTTGGGTCGAATTAACCAAGTCCCGAGTGAAATAGGATAAGTTTCTGTCACCAGCGCCCTTGGTAGCGTGGGGCACTAGCCCTGGAGTTGGGAAATTTTAGGGGCTGATTTCTGCGCCACATGTAGCTCCCCACGCTATCCCGGGCGCTACGTTGTGGCATTTTTTCCATTTTGTCCCCTTTTTTTGATTCAAATCACGCACCTTCATCCCACATTGCCCTCGAATGATTCCTACACATTAAAATACCATGAATTAGCATAAATTATTAGATTACACATCGAAAATCTACGTAACATGAGTAAAATGCGAGGCAATATGCATATAAATATACATACTTTAAGCCGAATATCAGAATCGCTCTGAATAAACCAAATTACGGAGACTGCCAAGCTCGCAAGTATATTCATGAAACACCTGTATAGCCTAATCGCACCAAAGGAACTGATCATTTCCTTTACCATGCTGATCAAAACCACTACTAAACTGACTCAATTTTTTTCGATTTCCCCTTGGCTTACCTTTAAAATAATACTCTCTTCTCCATCACACAATGGACCTTAATCGACACGCATCCCGAGTGACCCCAAATCATAAGACCAAATCGTTTAAATACCCATAAGCCATTTTAAACTCTTAGCATGCACTCAATAGTATCTCCAACTGATACCCCTATTCTAAAAGATCTTCTGTGAATCCAAAGTTATTTCTTCCATCTGACCCAGTGACATTCATATAAATACTCCAAGCCTCTTTTACAACCCGCTGCAATACTCTATCTTTAGCCATGCAACGAACCCGAAAGTCATTAGGTACTGCACTTTAAATTCTTAAACCCACTAGAACCATTACTGAGAGCCGCCCACTCTAAACATTCTCGATTATATAACCAAATAACTAGTGCTCCTCTAGTATATGAATACTCCAAAGAAGCAACCGGATGAATCCTTTCCCTTGCACATCACATCCATAAGAATTATAAATTTTGAAGTCATTCCACGACCTTCTCATAAATCGATAAGGTGAAATGTAGAACATATCCATCAAATTCCTTTCTCAAATTACACCTGATGTCCCCCTTCTCTAGTCACAACCAATTCACCAACATACAGATGACCAAAAATTGTAAAGACACACGAACACATAACCCAATCATCGACGGTAGGCTCTCCCACTTGGTTTTAATCCATAACTTCAAAACCCAAGGACTTAATGACTTTTCCTTCTAGCTACCATGATCTCATACTGTTACCCAGCCAAATTCTCACAAGCTCTTATTGAACTAACCATACACATCCCGAATTATCAGCCACAAACTCACACTCGACCTCCTGACAGTCTCTTAATATTCTTCAAGCGATTCAAGCCCACATCGTAGTATATGCATCCCATTAGATAGAAGGTAGAACTTTTTATAGGAACTTCACCAATCATGCAGCCTCTAACCGTCTCACGGAAGATAGCCCCACTTGTGTAACCTCGTATTGATATCCCACAACGACATTGCCATGGGTACATCCACTATGAAATCGGTTAATCCTACTGAGTCCACACTCGTCCACCAGTTGTAAGAGTTATCTCATTCCACCAACACCAACTGAAGGTCCAACAATACATTTACAACTCGAAGCTATATCGCATCCACAAAATGATAATCAAGCATTCACACTCCTCCGCATCCTAAGAAACTCTTTTCGTCACATTTGAACTCCCAAGTATAAAAGCCACTATCTCAGACGAAATACACAGACTTAGTCATTTGTCCACCATAACCCAAATCACACTAAGCTTTCTCAAAGCATGTGAATATCCTACCACAAAATCTATATGATACGGTACCACTCCCACTCTGGTTAAACCATCTCCCTAAGTAAACTACTCGATCTCCGCTGCTCATACTTGACCCGCTAACAATTTAACCATCGCGAAACATATCCTACCATGTCCTTCCTCATCATCTGTCACCAGTCATGCCTCCCCAATTCACGATCCATCTCTGTGGCACCCGAACATATCGATTGTCATCAAATTTAGGCCTCCTCAAGGATCATCTCCCTCGAGCCATCAACATTGGAAACACCTATCTGACCCTGAAGTTGCAATATACCGTCATCTCAAATAACCGCTTCTTAGGTACTCCTTCGCAAAACCGTGCTCCCAAAGGTAAACAAATGAAGACCAACATACTAAAGAACCTTAGTGCACTCAAATAAGGACGACGACGCCACAATACAAACAAAGTTTCCACTAAGTTTGGAAATGCCCAATCTCTCCATTTCATCGGTTAAAGCCTGAACACCCATAGCCAATTGCCCCTCCTGTGTTGGAATTAAATACCGAGTCTTCTAATCACGAACCGAATAATCCTTTTTCCAGAAGCATTCACTGCTGCAACACATAAGTAATCACCCTCCAAAAGGCAACGATAATAGTCGCCCGCATACGCAAGGTAAAATATCCTGCACCATATCTGTAGCATCTCAACAGCTCGTCGGTGCCCAACTATTATCGAATACTCAACATCGCTATGACTGAGTAGGAAGGAAATGAATATATAGGTTTCAATCGAAATCAAATCGCACGACAATGAATCAAGAAAAGGAAGTTCTCCTAACAGCCCTGTAGCCTCTCGAAGATAAGTAAAGACGTCTCCTTACTAATCTGCAAGACTCTACTAGACTGGCTCATGACTCGTGAGACTTAAGTCAACCTAGTGCTCTGAGTTAATCCAAAATACATTTTAAAATAATTAAAGAAATAAAGAGTGGAAACCATTCGTATTTATAGAAAATATAGATATTATTATTTTAAATGTTCGAATGAGGCCAAATATAAATCAGAAAAATCATAGTGGAATACAACCAAGAGCAAGATCTAAATCCCCAAAACCCGGTGTCACAAGTGCAACAACATCTACTAGTGAGTACAATACTAATACAACATTTGTCTAGAATATAAAATAAAAGGGATAAAATAAATAAATATGATGAAGACTTCTTGTGCTACGGATCCTAACATGGAATGCAGCTCACCATAAAGTCACCTCAACAGCTGCGCCTATACGCCAAGATGACCGCCAAATGGACATGTCCCAGTACATGCACAATTAATGCAGAAGTATAGTATGAGCACGTAAATCAACGCATACCCAGTAAGCATCTAGCCTAACTCCGAAGAAGTAGTGACAAAGGGTCGACATTGACACTTGCTAGTGGTCCAATAAATCAAGTACAATAAAAGTAGACAGGTATGAAGCATGGCAAGTAAAACAGTGAAAACAGATATAGGTACATAATACAATCCTCAACTGAAGAATGAACACGAAGTCCTCAAATACCGGATACTTCCTCAAATGGAATACATAATGGTCAACACCAAATAAATGGTCACATATCAAGTCATGAAGACTCATAAGCGTGCTGACTCCTTATCAAATATTTCGCACGATTCTGCCAAAGCAAACGACCCGATCCCATAAGAGTAATGGCATAATTTTTTGTTGTGGCATACGATCCGATCCCACAATAATCGTGTAAACTGCCGAGGGTTGACCGACCCGAACCATAGATGTATCTCATAATACTGCCGAGGTTGTATGGCCCAATCCATAATAGTGTTGCTGAGGCGTTCAACCCGATCCCATAAAAATAGTGAAACTTGACGGGTCACTGGCCCCACTAATATATATATATATATATATATATATATATATATATATATATATATATATATATATATATATATATATATATATATATATATATATATATGAGTTATGAAATACAAAAAACTCTCGGACAAGTACGTACAACGCGGGATAAATTCATAAAAGAAAGTATAAGTTCCACGACTAACCAAGTAGCTCGTCTAGTATTTAAGATAATAAGGTTCTCTACTCTATACAAGTCCAGTCTCATGCTAAATATGATAATTAAGGCAAGCAAACAGGCAAGGATAACTCAAATAATACAATTAAAACATGGCGTGAGTTTAAATCTACCCGGACCTAATCAGGAATTCTAGCATACGCATGGACACTCATCACACCATACGTGCGTAGCTCCCACAACATGTAGCAAATAGAAAATATAGCACCTACGGGGTAAAGTTTTCCTCACATGGTTAGACATGAGACTTACCTAGCTCCAAAATCCAAAAACCGGCTCCAACGCCTCTCTAACACCTCAAACCAATGTCAAACATTACGAAACTAGACAAAGAACATGCAATCAAACAAAATATACTCAAAGACTCATAATTTAACAATTATAAACAATTTCTAACTCTACACGAAAAGTTTGCAAAGTCAAACCTCGGGCCCACGTGCCTGGATTCTGAAAACTCTCGAAGATAAACCTTACTCATAGCACCACAAACTCAAATATATAATTTATTCCTAATTTCATGTCCAATTTCGTGGTAAAAATCCAAAAATACGATATCTAGGTTTTCTTCCAAAATCTCATAATTTCTACCAATTTTCATGTTACAATCCATATATAATCAATATATTTAACTCACAATGAATAGGAATCACTTACCTCATGATAGATGACGAAAATGGCTCTTCAACATCGCCCCAAAATCGGCTCCAAATGAGAAAATGAGATGAAATGAGCCAAAACCTGATTTTGCATTCTTATATACTGCCCAGGCATCATTCTTCTCGAACGCGGCATGTGCCTCGCATTCGCGAAGCTCAACTCAGCTCCAGCTCAAAATTCCTCTTCGCGATCGCGAGACCACGCCCGTGAACTTAATGCCTTACCAAGCCTGACCATGGCAAATGAAACTTGACCGTGCGAAGGCCATTCTCCAGATCTAGCCGCTCCTCAGCAAACGTGATGCCCTTGTCGCAAACGCGATGTACCTCTGGCCCCAAACCTTCGCGAACACGACTTCTCCACCGCGAACGCGAAACAAAAATGACCTCCAACAAAAAATCCTTCATCGCGAATGCGTGCTTCCCACCGAGTTCACAATGAACAAAACCAGAACCAGCAAATTAAATCAAAGGGAATTGGTCCAAAACCACCCCGAAACACACCCGAGGCCCCGGTGACCCCGTCCAATCACACCAATAAGTCACAATACCTTATCAGAACTAATCCAAAAGATCGAAACACCGTGAATAACATCAAAACCACAAATCGAGGATCAAAATCCTCCTCTTATCTTTCAAAACTACAAACTTCGCCGAACGCGTCTGGATCACACTTAGACATTTTGGATCATGACCAAACTTCACGTATAAGTTCCAATAAATAAAATAAACCTATCCAAGGTCCCGAAATACCGCCCGCAGTCCGATAACAACAAAGCACATGCCAACTCAAACTTAGTAAATTTCAAAACCTTCAAAATACAACTTTAGATAATAAGCGCTTAATCACTCTCTGGCCATCTAATACTCAACTCGGACATATGCCCAAGTCCGAAATCACCTTATGAACTTATAGGAATCTTCAAATCCCAATTCTGAGGTCGTTTACATAAAAGTCAAACATTGGTCAACTCCTCCAACTTAAAGCTTCCGAATTGAGAATTATTCTTGCAAATCAACTCCAAACTGCTCAAAAATCAAAACCGCCTACACGGGAAAGTTATATACATAAAGTGAAGTTACCCAAGGCCTCGAACCACCGAATGACATGCTAGAGTTCAAAATGACTCGTTGGGTCGTTATATAAAGAATTGTACAATATATCTAAAGCATGGAAGACATAATACACAAATCACGTGGCACAAATAAGGCAAATTCTACCTGCATGCTTATCCCATGACCAACGCTTATACAACTATCACCTTGCATATACATCTCACCCAACACATAGATCACATCTCAAATAGACTCGATTCTACTCTATTCCCCTCAAATCAAGGTTAACTAAGACACTTACTTCTTTTCGGAACCAATCAACAACCCAACATGCCTTTTACTTTTGAACATGCCTCCAAACCACCCGTATCTAGTCAATTATTGTTCAAAAATATCAAAACAAGCTTTAAAAACTACTCTTGAATGAAAAAGGTTCAATCTTTAACATAATAAAAAATTCAACAAAAAGTTAACTCAGGCCCACGTGGTCGAAATCCGAAATTAAGACGAAATTCCCATTACCCATTCACCCCCGAGTACGAATATGTACTTTGTTACGAAATTCGACCTCAATTTGAGGTCTAAATCTTAATTATATAAAATTCCTAAATTATACCAAACAACCTCCAACTTCTACTCTAAAATGTGTATGCTGCAGATAATCCCAATGTGAATCCATAGACCACATTTTCAGCAGGGGTCCTCTTGCCAGAACTGTATGTAGAAATTTTACATGCATCACATGTATAAGCACTGATGAGTTACTTGTTAATTTGCTTCTACTGAAATGGTGGCTCCACAAAAGCAACAATGAACTGCAACAACTACTTTTGGACAGAGTTACCATCATTGTTTGCTGGAATCTTTGGAAATATAGATGTAGTGCTAAGTATGGGGAAAAAACTTCTTCTATGGTTAGAGTTATTCTTGCTATTAACTTAGGTATTCATTTCCTCGTCAAAGCCAGTCATCCCAATATGAAATGACCTCATAAGTAGACTGATCTTTATACTATGGTGGAAGAGCTAAAACATATTACCACAATTGTTCAGGTGATATGACAGAAACCCAATTTTGTGAAAGTTAATAGTGGTGCTAGTGCACTTACCAACCTAGGTAAAATTGGAGCTGGAGTCATTGTGAGGGGTCATAAACGCCAATTCATTCATGCCATATCTTGTACACTTGGTGAGGGCTCCAATAATCTAGCAAAAATAGAAGAAACTATCATTGGAGTCAAATGGTGTGTGGACAATGGATTCACCAAGATTCAGCTTGAAACGGACTCCAATCTACTCAAGCAATGGCTAGATAGAGAGAGTGCACCCCCTGGAACTTGGATATGCAAATGCAGAAACTCAAGGATCTTTGTTAGCAATGTGAAGTCATTACAATCTCCCATGTATACAGAGAAGTCAATTACCCTACAGACTCATTGTCCAAACTCGGTCAGCATTTTGCATCACAAACACACTTCTACAACAAGTGGGAGCTCCCCACTCACATTAGGGGTCAAATCATTCTAGACCAAAATGAAACTCCCTCTTTCAGGCATAAAAGGACAAACAATGTTCATTTACCTCCGCAATTCCTAGCTAGTCACTCTCATGATTATGGCTAAAACTGACTTTCAGAGGGGAGCAGACCTAACAGTCCAAGCCATCTTGATCATAATGTCTCTATTTGAAATGCTTACTCTTAAATGTTGGCTCCACAATACCTATCACAGGAAACACAATAACAGGTTCAAATCCAATTAGAGAAGAACAGAAATGAATTTTTTCATAACTTTGTTTGTTTTATTATTTTTTGTAGGTTCCTTTTCCCATTGATCTATTCTTTTTCCTGTTGCCTTTTCATCCCACAAAACTAGCACACGCAAACTTCTCCACATAAACAGAACATATAGCTCCACACCACTCCTCAGAAAACACAAAACAGTTGTGTGCAGCTTCTCAAACTTCCAACATATACCCACCATTACAACAGCATAGCATATATCCTCTACAACATCATCACAACAACAACACCAACAGCATCCTACACCTTAAACCCCAGACCACCATTACCAATATCAACTCACATAATCTCAATCTCACCTCACATTTCATCTCATCTCTCAGAAGCCACAAGAACCTGAGAGATATGCTAAAATCACCAGCAACACAACCGCTATTATCCAACTTACTGTAACTGATACACATTGACTCTACCATTTGTAGCTGCTAAAAATGAAAGGAAAGCACCATGCAACTCTGTTTTTGCTAACAAATTTGTTTTCCTTTTTCAGGTATCAATCGTTCAGATATATATATGCCTATTCCATTGATGTGGTCTCAGTGTGCGGTATTAGCATCATTGATGCTCATTCTGCTGAGAACACATCAATGGTATAAGGTACATCATACATTGATCACCACTCATAGCAAGTCACAACACATGGACAAACTCTTAATCCCACTACATACATTCATCATCACAGCAATACAAGTAGGCTCAGACAAATAATTGGACACACTTAGGGGAACAAACCTAGTTGTCTTATATTCTTTAATGGGATCTCACCTTAAAGAGAAAAGATTATGTGCCACCATTCTGCAGGAGAAGGAGTTTACACTCACACATTGCAAGAAGCCTGCCACATACAAGCAGCAAGTTATGTTTCGGTCATTGCTTCATCATTTTTGTCATCCACACGAGCCAGAGCACCCCCTTTTTCCAATGGTTCCAGACATAATTATCTTCAACCTGGATTTTATTAGAATAGCTAAAGCTGGATTGAAGATAACATACCTGTCATACTGGATAGTCCACACTAAGCTCATTTGTTTTTTGTCACACTTCACAAGGAGGAGAAACTTTAGGTTGTATTTATGTATATGGAAAGAGTACCTCCAACTTACATGCATAGCTGACCAAGGATTACAATGTATAGTTGACCTAGACTTTTACTTTGGTTTTGTATATCCAATTGTTTATCAAAAGTTGATAGGCAATTGGCTTTTCAAGGTAGGTCGAACTTCAAATATTTTCAGGATCCTTTTGGTTGTCATGTTTGGACAATTAATTGGTTATCCATCATTCTCTTGGAGGTAAAGTTTATGTCCCCCTCCTTTATTGTACTTTTTTTGATTATATATAAAAATCAGCCCTGTGGAATTAAAAAATCCTAGATTTGATGATGAGATTCATATAAAAGTAATAAAAATTGAATGAAAATAAGCTAAAGTTACTAACCTATGAAGTTGGGAAGATATTGCTCTCCGAAAATCGCCTCTATGGAGTCTAGGGTTTAAAAATAGTGTAAAATGAGCTAAGTCCCGAAAGCCCCACATTTTACCCAGCTGCAAATATCACAATTGTGAACTCTTGTTAGTAATTGCGATGTTCACAAATGCGAACCGGTGATCGCAAATGTGATCAGTGCCTAAGATATACTGAAGTCGCCAATGCAACAACACCTTCGCAATTGCAAAAGGCACCTGCCTCGCAAAAGTGAACCAAGTGTTGCATTTGTGAAGCCGCTCAAACAATGCCATGAATCGCAAATGCGAGGTAACCCAGTCAGCAAATGCGACACCTACTTTGCAAAAGCGAAGTGCCCAGCCCCCACCCAGTCTTCGCAAATGCGTGCCTCACATCACAAATGCGAAACTTGCATATTCACAACACTAGAATTTTCTCGGCAATTCAAAAACATCTGCAACCCATCCAAAATTCACCTGAACCCTTCGGGCTTCAATTTGAACATTCATACAAGTGTAATAATATCATACAGACTCGCTCGCTAGATTAAATTATTAAAATTCAAGAATCGATCATTAAAACTCAAGATCTTCGAGTTCAAAACTCAATTTTCCAATTTTTCACTTAATGAGCCGAAACGGCCTCGGGTCACCCCGGGACCCCAGCAAAATATGTGTACAAGTCCAGAATCATCATACAAACCTACCAGAATCGTCAAAATACCGATCTCATATTGTTTACCAAAATGGTCAACTTTAGCCACATTTAAAATCAAAAATCATATTTTCTTTAAAAGTTCGCACATAAACTTTCCGAAAATTGACACAGACTATGCACTCAAATCATAAATCATCAAGTAAAGTTGTGAGGGGTCTTGGAACACAAATAGGGGAGCTAATACTCAAAATGACATATCGGGTCGTTACAAGAGGAGAGATGGAAGATATAACGGGGAGGAGGTTGGGCATTTAAATGGATTTCAACAGTAGTTTAATGGTCTTTTATTACTGTTAACATAAAATCTCACATTCCTACCAGGTGAGAACACTCAACAAATGTGACAAATCAGCTTTTTGTGTTTAAATGGCATAAGAAATGGGGTTGAGGTGTCAAAATATAACATGGTTGAGATGGAGCGCCAAAATAAAAATTGATGCTAAGTTAGATGGGTTATCTATGTATTTTGCCTATATATTAAGTTGCTTAATTTTCTACAAAACACTGAATTCGGGTAAGTATTTGCCCCTTGTTATAAAATAAAGACTATAAAAGAAATAAACTGAAGACAAGTATAGAGGGAGATTGATATTTTATTCAACTTCAAATTCATGTACATAATAAATTGAAAACTCCTCTATTTATAGAAGAAAGGAAGCAGCTGCGAGGCTTTTCAGGAAGCAGCTGCGAGGCTTTTCTTTAGCTGCTTGTAAGCTGTCTGCATGAGCTGCTTGCAACCTGCCTGTTTAATAAGAAGCTGCTGCAAATCATTTCATTGAGCTGCTTGCAACCTGCCTGCATCAGCTGCTTGTAGATAAATTTCAACAGAGTACTAAATGGATAATCTTCTTCAGGAAGATTATCTAGAGCGGAGTAATAAATGAACATCCACAATATAATTATTTTCATAACACTCCCCCTTGGATGTTCATTAAAAGGTATTGTGCCTCGTTAAAACCTTACTAGGAAAAACCCAGTGGAAAAAATCCTAGTGAAGGAAAAAGAGTACACATATTTAGTAATACGCATTTCTAGATGCCTTATTAAAAACCTTATAAGGAAAACCATGTGGGAAAAAATCTTAGTAAGGAAAAAAGAGTACATCGCGTATTTTACTCCCCCCTGATGAAAACCTTGTTCCTAATATTTGAGTCTCCGCATTCCAATCTTGTATACCATCTTCTCAAAAGTTTAAGTTGGCAAAGATTTAGTGAATAAATCTGTCGGATTGTGACTTGAACGGATTTGCTGCACATCAATGTCACCATTTTTCTGAAGATCGCGTGTGTGGAATAATTTTGGTGAAATGTGCTTCGTTCTATCTCCTTTTATAAATCCTCCCTTCAATTGGGCTATGCATGCAGCATTGTCTTCGTATAAAATTGTGGATCTTTTATCACACTCGAAACCATATTTTTCTTGAATAAAATAAATCATTGATCTCAACCATACGCATTCCCTACTTGCTTCATGAATAGCTATTATCTCAGCATGATTTGAAGAAGTAGCAACAATTGACTGTTTTATGGAGCGCCATGATATGACAGTACCTCCACATGTAAACACGTACCCTGTTTAAGATCGAGCTTTATGGGGATCAGATAAATAACATGCATCTGCATAACCAACAAGATCTGCACTATCTTTGTTAGCATAAAACAAACCCATATCAAAAGTTCCCTTTAAATATCGCAATATATGCTTAATCCCGTTTCAATGTCTCCGTGTAGGAGAAGAGCTATATCTTGCTAGTAAATTAACAGAAAATGCTATGTCAGGCCTTGTAGCATTAGCAAGATACATAAGTGCACCAATTGCACTGAGATAGGGTGTTTCAGGACCCAGGAGTTCCTCATCCTCTTCTGGAAGTCGGAACGGGTCCTTATTCACTTCAAGTGATCGAACAACCATTGGTGTACTCAATGGGTGCGCTTTGTCCATGTAAAAGCGTTTTAAGACCCTTTCTGTATAGGCAGATTGATGCATAAAGATCCCATTTGCTAAATATTTAATTTGCAGTCCAAGACAAAGTTTTGTCTTTCCAAGATCTTTCATCTCAAATTCTTTCTTAAGATATTCAATTGCCTTTTGGAGCTCTTCTGGAGTTCCAACAAGATTTATGTCATCAAAATAAACAGCAAGTATAACAAATTCTAATGCCATTTTCTTTATAAAAATACATGGACAAATAACATCATTTATGTAACCCTCTTTCAACAAAAATTCGCTGAGGCGATTATACCACATGCGCCCAGATTATTTTAAACCGTACAAAGATCTTTGTAATCTGATTGAATATATTTCTCGAGACTTTGAACTATATGCTTCAGGCATTTTAAATCCTTCAGGGATCTTCATATGGATTTAATCAAATGAGTCATATAGGTTATGACTTGTATCTAAATGGCATGATATCTTCAAGTGTCTAGACTGCTGGTCTGATCCTCACAATCTTTTACAATATTGTGCACTATATTGTATCAGATATATCGTCGACGATCATTTCATATCGGTTCGCAAGCGACATAACTTGTTGAGATCTCATCACTTTCTTTATTTTCAGGTACCTGAACTTCTTCTGGAGTTTCATGAAATGTTATGTCATGGGCTCTTCCAGAGCTTATTTCCTCCTTATTATGATCATTTTGATCATTTGCTCCTATTCTTTTCAAGGATTATTACCTTTGGAACCGATTGGTCTACCACGCTTCATGCATACAGTAAACATTATCCTCCGGGGACTTTAATTTTAATAGGAGCATTTGCAGCTGAAATATGATATTTAATTTTGGATCAACAAATGCTTCTGGCATTTGGCTTGAATTATCTTCTAAGCGAGGATCATATTAATGATAATTCGATTCATATGGCATATTTTTCAGCTGTTTTATTCCATCCCCCAAATGTTAGAAAAACTAACTCATATCCCTAATCTTCTTTGGGAAATATATCATTGTGCACTGTGGTAGAGAAATTAATCATATACCACACATCAAAAGTTATTAGATAGTAAAAATATTTGGTTTTTGATCCTAAACCAATTGTGAGGGGAGGACTTATCATATTTTGCTGGTCTGATGCATACAAGTGCTGCTGTATGCAATTTAGAAAATTTTAGACCAACACATGGGGCTTTGTTCTCATAAGCAATAGTTTAGCCATTAATAAGAGGTATTCAATGCTAAACTAGCTTGGATATAAACCAGCATCATCAAGATGAACTATCTTGATTTTATAATCTAAAATTATACTCTTAATTGAGAAAGACAATTTCAAATGCCAAACTGCAGGTTGACAATAAACATACATGTAACCATCTTATATATGCATCTATAAGTGGTTCACATGATAGGTGAATGAGCCCATATTCACCATTTATATATTCCAGAATTCGGGAATTTTAGTCCTAACTTTAGCTGGTATAATCAAGTTATTATGAGAACAAGCAACACAAGAGAATTCTTGAAGAATCTTCTAGTTCTTCAGTATATGCTTATTTGAATTCTCAAATAGCTCATTTAAAAATGGCAAATGAAAACTTCAAGTTTATCATGTCATGTGCTATCTCTAAGTAAACTTCTGGTTTACTATGGCATAAATTTTTGCATTAGTAAACTTCTGATTTACTGTGGCTACTTTTGTATCAGCGAATTTCTGATTTACTGTAGCTACTTTTGCCTCAGTAAAACTTTTGATTTACTGTGACTGCTTTTGCATTAGTAAACTTCTAGTTTACTGTGATACATGATATAGTACAACTTTGAAGAATAAAGCGGATAACTTCTCACACACATATTTACCCCGTATGATTATGGAAACATGAAGATTTTCAATCTTTCAATCATTTGTAGTCTCAATATGATAGCCATTTATATTAGTAAACTTTAGGTTTACTACAACATATGTTTTGACCATAATCATATAATATGAATAACATATTTGTATATAAGCTCTTCGAGAGCCTTTCTTTATTATCCACAATTTAATATTTATCAGACACCACTGGTGTCATGTGTCTTCTAGACAAACAATTAGCTCTTCAGGAGTTGTTGATACATTTTGTACTATCAAATATTGCTCATACACTTCTGGTATCATGAGAGAAAATCATAATCAAATAAACAATATAAAACTAATTCTAAATTTATAAATGACGAAAATTAAGAATTTTAATATTTCTACCACTAACTTTGTGACAAATATCTCCTTCAAGGAGAAATATCATTAACATCTAAATATTTTATATCAATATGACAACCACATAGTCATCGCATCTTTTAAGGAAAGATACACGAGTTGTTATTTCCTTCGGGGAACTCAATAACTAACCATAATATATTAATATGGTTGTAGTAGAAAGCATTCTACAAGAATGCTTTTGCCTTAGAATGATACTTAATAAAATTATCCACGATGTTTTACGTACAACAGGTACGTGCGACAATGATCTTTATGTCACAAAAATAATATTTATATCATCTGTTATTCTAGCTCTCCCGGAGGTGAGTTGTGGTATTTCTTCATTCACTACAGGGAATGAAAATGTGCTTCAAAAATAACTTTGAATAGGTCTTTTTTTTATTACTCACAGAAAGACACAATTTCATAATATTTTCTTGCTTCGGGAGAAAATTTCAATTGTGTTGCTTCTTCAGGAGCAAATTGAAATAGAAAAATTAAGTATATATTCTCTCAATCATATTACCTCTTCTAGAGGTGAATTATAATATATTTACATCAAGAGTACGTTCATATTTACGACTTTATTAATATTATCACATTCACTTCAGGGAATGGATTAATATTTATCAAAAATTCTCATTCTTCAGGAAATCGAATATAATTATCTGAACGCACATTAATCACATCAATTGTGATGCTTCAACCTCTTTTAAAATATTTACTACTTCAGGAGCAAATCGAGGCGTGCATGTAATATAGAGAATATTTCTCTAGTTTATCTTTAATTGTAACCATAGAAAGCCTAAATTATCACTTCTGGTGGTCATAGGCATATACCACTTCTGGTGGTTAACAAAATTTAGTTACAATGAGATATACGAAACATAACCACTTCTGGTGGTTGTATATTTCTTGCAAACTCTGCTGGAGTTTAAGTGGATCTAACAATGTTATCCACTTTGTAATCCTTTATTAAGATAATTAGGATGAAAACAAATACCAAAATAGGTACTATATACGTAACATATGACCAAGCAAGCGATGATAATGATATTAAAATATAAGCAAAAGGCTCAAATTAAATTACCCAAATTTGGCCACACCAGATGTAAGTGATATCTATATCACTACTGCCAAGAAGAAAAACTCACCACCTCAAGGATATAATCTGCCTTATGATGCTCGTTATGAACAAGATCTAACCACGGACATAAGAGTGTCGCCTTACATCGGAGACGAACACTGAAATAGAAATTAAATTCGAAGAAAGTGCTCAAAAGATTAGAAACTCGTGCTGATAACGTGTTATAAAATAAAGACTATAAAAGAAATAAACTGAAGACAAGTATAGAGGGAGATTGATATTTTATTCAACTTCAAATTCATGTACATAATGAACTGAAAACTCCTCTATTTATAGAAGAAAGGAAGCAGCTGCGAGACTTTTCAGGAAGCAGCTGCAAGGCTTTTCTATAGCTGCTTGTAAGCTGTCTGCATGAGCTGCTTGCAACCTGCCTGTTTAATAAGAAGCTGCTGCAAATTATTTTATTGAGCTGCTTGCAACCTACCTGCATCAGCTGCTTGTAGATAAATTTCAACAGAGTACTAAATGAATAATCTTCTTCAGGAAGATTATCTATAGTGGAGTAATAAATGAACATCCACAATATAATTATTTTCATAACACCCCTTCATTATTTCACATTCCTTGTAACTCAATTGTTTCAGCTGATACGTGTCATTCTCATATTCTTTCTTTATTTATTAAAAATGTTCAATATTTTCAGTTAGATTGTTCTTTCACATCCTTACATATAAAGAATATTCCTTCTTGTACGATTGTTTTCTTTTTTTACTTGTTTATTTGAGATGGGAGAATAAGAAACTAAATTTTATTATTTTTATTATTATTGCTCTCTTTATTTTCTAATATTATAGGAATAGTTCTTCTAGACTAATTTGAATGCAGTCAATCAATATTATTAATAAATTGAAGTCATTGAAGATCGTCTTGATAGATTTAAACGTTTCAAGAGAAGTAAGACTTGCCTTTTCAAGGCAAGTGGATATTTGACCTTTCGAATGCTAGCTTTCTGAAATTAGGACTTGGAACTTGTTAAATACCTAGTATATTGAGGAGTGTGCACGCACTGAAATATTAATATTGATTTCCTAGTTTATATACGATACATCGATGTACTTTTCTTTCACAATTAAGTTAATAAAGCATGTTTAATATTTATTATGAGAAATCGACCATTGCATACTAGGTTGCACCGACTTATTCGGAAGCATATTATGATATTTGCCCTTTATATACGACACACACACACACACACACACACACACACACACACACACACATATATATATATATATATATATATATATATATATATATATATATATATATATATATATATATATATATATATATATAGAGAGAGAGAGAGAGAGAGAGAGAGAGAGAGAGAGACATGTCTAAATATGATTTGTAAACATAATTAATATAGGAATAGGTTTTTTTATTTCTAGTTAAAATAGATTTCATACTATTATAAACATGGATATTAATAGCTTATTTTATGTGTGGAGAAAATAAAAAATTATAGAGAGATCCTTCAAGGAGATTTAAAATAAAATATTTTTCCTTCAAATTGGTATCAGAGCTTCTACGATCTTCGGAGAGAATCAAGTTGCTTCCGCTGCCCGCGGACGGCGTTAGCTAATGTATGTTGTTCGTCTGGCCAAAGATTATATTGGAAAAAGCCATGAATTATGTTGGCAAAATAATAGATAGTTGTCAACAAAAGTAGATTATTCGGTAAAAGGTTTCGCGACATATTCAAGAAAGAAAAGGAAATTTAAGGAGGTGAAAGCAAATATGTCACAAGAGGAAGAAACTCTTCTCTAAAAGTTAGAGAGAGGTTTAAACAGTTGGAAGTTGATTTCATGTGAATTAACAAAATTGGTTGTTGGTGACAAAGTGCATCAACGGGAATTGAAGACAGGTGCTTCAATAAAACTGAGTGTTGGTGACAAAGTGCATCAACGAGAGTTGAAGACAGGGTTTTCAACAAAATCGGGTGCTGGTGATAAAATGCATCAACGGGAGTTGAAGACATGTGCGTCAACAAAATTTGGTGTTAGTGACAAAGTGCATCAACGGGAGTTAAAGACAGATGTTTTAACAAAATTGATTGTTGGTGGCAAAATACATCAATGGGAGTTGGGAGACAAGTGCTTCAACAAAAGTGAAAGTTGGAGAGAAATTCTCCAAACAAAACAACATAACAAAAAGTCATACGTATACAATTTTGAATTACGGGAGAATGTTGGAAACTAATTCAAAATTGTAATAGGAAACCTAAATTGTTTAGGATTTAGTTTATTTAATTCATGTCTAAATAGAATTCGTAGACATAATTAATATAGGAATAGACTTTTCTATTTCTAGTTAAAATAGATTTCATACTATTATAAATAGGTATATTAATAGCTTATTTTATGTGTGGGAAAAATAAAATATTATAGAGAGATCCTTCAGGGAGATTTATAATAAAATACTTTTCCTTCAATATATATATATATATATATATATATATATATTATATATTAGCATATATCTGTTTGTAGACGGTATAGCTATAGATTGCTCAAGAAATTAGTTGATATAAAAAAATTAAAAATTAAAAATAAAATGATAAAGGTAATAGGAATATAGGATGGGGATGGAACCGACTTCCTGAAATTGGTGGTTCTTTCCAAGTCATATTTTTGTTCTGGTCAATAATACAGGCTGGAATAGCTGGATTTTTCATTCACTAGTTTTGTTTTCTTTTCGGGTCATTTTCAAGAAGCCAAGGTTGGTTCACAAATCAAATTTTAATGAGGAAAAAAATGAATTTGAATACGTTAAAAATAACACAATATATTGGCAAAATGATTTGGCCAATGGACATTTCTACTTTCTACTATCACTTTCTCTAATTAATACTACAAATGAAAATGAAAGAAAATGACATAAATAGATCTTGATTACTTTATAAGGGCGGCCGTACTGTTGGTCATAATATGAAATTTGCAATAGTATTTTTGTCGTTCACTACATTAAGAGAAATTGTTGTCGCTCTTTTTTATATAAAAGAAAGTATATTGTTACCTAGTATTGTATCGTATTATTATTTTAATTTATAAAATAGGAGAACTTTTATATTATCGGTGTAAAATTATCTATATAGAAGGTTATCTATCTTATTTTTCAAATTAAGGCCTCACAAATCCTAATTTACTAATGTTGTGATTGCTTATGGGATTATTAATAATGAAGAATTGTAATGCTAAGATTAGTAATAAAGAAATTGTTATACATAATGAATTACTTATTTTTAAACAGAATTTTTGTTTTTAAATAGTTTAATTCTGGCACTGCTAATATATGAATGAATTATACTTGGCGAAGTGCGTACACAGTAAACTCCGCTTTTGTGTAATAACCTGCAAAATAAAAAAAAGGTAAATCGTACTAGACAAGTCCCGTAGGACGGGATCGACCGAGGAGGTATTCTCCTAATGTATACTTTGACTTTTGTTATTGTACTTTTGAGATTATATCATTATTGAGAGATTATATATAATATGCATTCACGTGGGTAGGGGTGGTAAGTGGGCCGGACCGGGCCCTAAACGGGCCTAACAGGCCGGTTTCGTGGGCTGCAGTCCCGGACCAGTCTCGGACCTTAAATAAACAGGCTAAATGGTCTTTTTGTAAGAACCGGCCCGGGACTGGACCCACGAACTCATGGTCCCGGGCTAAACGGGCCGGGCCTGCGGTCCCAACGAGCTAAATGGGCCCAACGGTAAAGCAGTGATTTTTAAAAAAAATTAAATAGAAATTAAAGACAAAAAGATGTTAAAAAAATATCTAAGGCAATACCTTGTAAATTTATTATAGAATTGTGACCTAATTTTTTAATTAAATTTAAAGACAAAAATATTGTAAAAAGATATTCAAACCAATGCCTTGTAATTTTATTATAGCAATAAAAAATATGGCAATATCTTTCTAAGTCTTCCTCCTCCCTATGGAATGAGCACAACAAGGTGCTAATACCACCATTGAGAAGAAAAAGGAACTAATCAAGATGTGCCAAAATACAAGTTACATAATACATACCATTTTTTGTTCATACAAGTTACATGCTATCTCTTACAAACTTCATAAATCCTTCAAGGTTCGGAGAAGTTCCGTTGGTGGCGGCGGAAAAGTTGCCTGGTCATCGCCGCTTCCATTGTCGGGCGAAGCAACATCCTCAGCAAGTTCAGCTAGCATTTCTTCGTAAGCTTCGTCTTCCTCTGGTTGTGATTCAGCAAGTCCAAAATTTTTTCTTTTCGAACAGATCCAATCTCTGAAAAGTACTGATTTTTCCAAGCTCTCCCTCATAGATGCTCTATAATCACCGATTTGAAGTCTTGCTTGACTGAAAGTGCTCTCCGATGCCACTGTTGAAGTTTGAATAATTAAAATATCTCGGGCCATTCCTTAAAGGTGCCGTCGAGATTCACTTTCTCAAGTTTCTGCGATAAATAAACTTCAAGCTCATTTAGTTGTAAAAAATCATTACTACTAGAACCAAAAGAACCCCTAAACCCCGCCCAAGCACTAAGTCCTCTTACTCCCGCAGTTCTTTTAGAAGATTGAGAAGAAGAAGAAGAAGAAGAAGAAGAAGAAGAAGAAGAAGAAGAAGAAGAAGAAGAAGAAGAAGAAGAAGAAGAAGAAGAATTTTGTGTTCTAAGACCTAAAAAAGTACCATTTATCATTTTTCGACTTGCGTGCGCAGTCAGTAAAATTTTTCGGAAAGTTTTCATCTGAAAAATGGATTAAAGTATGAAATAGAGCTTTAAAACTCAATTGAGTTGACTTTGCTAAATATTTTTAGCAAACGGATTAGGATCAGTAGTTTGACAGTTCCGGTAGCTCCGTATCGTGATTTGAGACTTGGACGTATGCCCGAAATTTAATTTGGAGGTTCCTAGCTCAAGTTATGATCATTTAACGGAACTAGCAATTTAAAGGCTAAAGATTTTCAAGTTTGACCACGGGGTTGACTTTTTGATATCGAAGCCGGAATCCGATTCTGAAAATTTGAATAGCTCTGTTATGTCATTTATGATTTCTGTGCCAAATTTGAAGTCATTCCAGATTCATTTAATATGTTTTGGCACAAAATTTACAAATTTAAAAGTATAAAACTTAAAAGTACGAATCGAGGTGTGAATTGTAATTTTGATGTTGTTTGGCGTGAATTGAAACCTCGATTAAGTCCGTATTATATTTCTGGGCTTGTTGGTATATTCGGACAAGGTCCCGAGTACCCCGAGTGTGATTCGAGTCGAAATCGGAACAAGAATTGGACTTAAGCAAAAATCTAAAATCTGGCCTTCTAGTGTAATCGCACCTGCGAATTTTTTACCAAGGGTGCGAGCTAGCAGAAGCGAGCGTTCGATCGCAGATGCGCCCGGGCGTGGCTGGGCAAAAGTCCGCAAGTGCGGAAACCTGCACGCACCCGCGCGTCCACAGAAGCAGACACAATAATCGCAGAAGCGAAGGTAGTGCATGTGCGCATTTTTCCTCCGCAGGTGCGAGACCTCGCCTGGCAGCCCCATTTCACAGATGCTAGATTTTTCTCGCAGATGCGAGCTTGCATGTGCGAGCCTAGGCACTGCAGGTGTGGAAATGCCTGGGCAGTGTATATATCAAAGAGTCCGATATTATTTTCACATTTTGGTCATTTTGAGCTCGGTTACGACGAAGTTTTGGGTGATTTTCACAGGAAACATTGGGGTAAGTGTTCCTTATCCTATATTGATTATATTTCATGATTCCATACTCGTTTATATCATAAATCCATGAATTTATGGAACAAAAATCAGATTTTTCTAAAATCTTCCAAAAACGAGAAATTTAGATTTGAAGGTCCATTTGATATCGGAATTGGATAATTTTTGTATGGTTGAACTCGTAGCGGAACGAGTGTTCGAATTTCGCGAGTTTTTCCAGGATTTAATACATGGGTCCCACTGTCGAATATTTTAATAAATTTTAGATTTTTATCCGGAAAATTAGTAAATTCATATGAAATTAATTCTTATTATTCGTATTGAGTATATTGAATTGTTTATGAATAGATTTGAAGCTTTAGGAGAAAAATTTAAAAGAAAATATTGTGGTCGAGTAATTGATTGGAATTTTCAAAGCGAGGTAAGTGTCGTGGTTAACCTTGACTTGAAGGAATAGAACCCTTAAACTATTTGTTATGTGAAATGCATGTGAACGACGTATAGGCGAGGTGACGAGTGTCTATACATCGTCAAATTAATTGTTTGCATAATTACTTGAAAAATCATAAATCATTTTAAATCATGAATTAATTATTATAATAATTATTTCTCTCCTATTCTTTGTCAAATATTAATTCTTGAATTCCTTCATTAATTGTTACATGCTATTTGAATTATGTGTCTTAATTGTTATTTGACATTTAGCATATTAAATATTAAACTGCCTATTTTTCTCACTGATTTCCTTAATAATTTGCTATTTGTCATTGTTTGTTTCATAATTAAATTATAATTATTGTATGCTTGTTGTCTTATAATTTTATATTAATTGTTGTATTTATTTGGAAAATTTCTTCTATAAGAATTGATTAAAAGTCCATATTGGAGGATCGGGTTGCACGCCGCAACAGACTTATTAAAAGTCCATATTAGAGGATCGGGTTGCACGCCGCAACAGACTTATTTAAAAGTCGACATACATACATACAGACTTGATTAAAATGAATATATTGTGAGAGCGGATTGCACGCCGCAACAGAATTAAATGTGAATATATTGTGAGAGCGGGTTGTACGCTGCAACAGAATTGGTTGAAATGATAATGGATTATGACTGCTCAGTTGGCTTCAATTATTATAAATGAATTACCTGTTTTATTTCTATTATTTGTTGTTGTTATTAATATTGCGTACAGGTTAATGTAAGTGAACCGCCTTAGCCTCGTCACTACTTCGTCGAGGTTAGACTCAGCACTTACTAGTACATGGGGTTGGTTGTAATGATACTACACTCTACACTTCTTGTGCAGATTTTGGAGTTAGTCCTAGCGGCGTACCATAGACTTGCTCGGATTTCAGCTATCAGAGGAGACTTGAGGTATAACTGCATGGCGTCCGCAGTTTTAAGTCCCCGTCTATTTTACTTTAGCTGTGTGTTTATTTCCAGACAGCTTTATTTTATTCAAACCTTTATTTGTATTATTCTAAAAGCTCGTGCACTTGTGACACCAATTCTGGGATGGTATTTAGACATCGTTGTTTTTATGGATTATTCACTATATTTCAGACTTTACTTCCGCATTTGTTCTTTGATTATTAATAAATTTAAAAATTATTTTAAAAATAGATAATATTATTCTAATGTTGGCTTGCCTAGCAAGTGAAATGTTAGGCACCATCACGGCCCGAAGGTGGGAATTTCGGGTCGTGACAGTTGGTATCAGAGCACTAGGTTACATAGGTCTCACGAGTCACGGGCAAGCTTAGTAGAGTCTGTAGGATCGGTACGGAGACGTCTGTACTTATCTCTCAGAGGCTATGAAGTTTAGGAACAATATCACTTCTACTCTTATTCTCTCGCAGATGGTGAGAACACATAATACTTCTACCGATGGACAGGGACCAGAACCCCCGGTGGCAACTATGGCCAGGGGTAGAGGTCGAGGCAGAGGCCGAGGTAGAGCTCAGTCCAGAGCTCGAGCAACTACACCTGTTGAAGAACCTCATGTGGACCTTCAAGAGGAGGTTCCAGTTCAGAATGTACCAGTTGGACCAGTTCAGGTCCCGAAAGGATTCATAGTCACTCCAGTTCTTTAGGACACTCTAGTCCATTTGGTAAGTCTTATAAAGGGCGTGGCCCAGAATAGTACATTTCCAGTGGCACCAGCCATCTCACAGGTTGGGGGAGGAGCACAAACTCCCACCACTCCCGCTCCGGAGCAGATAGCTCCCCAGTATAAGGCTCTAGCAACTCAGCCAATCAGATTAGTTCAGTTGGTTATTGCGGCGCAGGTCGGAGATGGGCCAGCTATGTGTTCCGAGGCTTTATAGAGATTGGACAGGTTTACCAAGCTCTTTCCTATTCACTTCAGTGGTGCTCCTTCAGAGGATCCCCAGGAGTATCTTGACAGCTGTCACGAGGTTCTACAAAACATGGGTATAGTGGAGACCAATGGGGTCGATTTTGCTGTATTTCAGATGACTGGTTCCACCAAGAAATGGTGGAGAGATTACTTGTTGACCAGACCAGCTAGGTCGCCTGATCTTACTTGGGACCAACTCTCTCAGCTCTTCATAGAGAAGTTTCTACCTATCACATTGAGAGAGGAGCGTCACCATCAGTTTGAGCATCTCCAGCAGGGCAGTATGACTGTTACTCAGTATGAGACCCGTTTTGTGGATTTTTCCCGTCATGCCATTCTTCTGCTTCCCACCGAGAGAGAGAGAGGGTGAGGAGGTTTATTGATGGACTTGCTCAGCCTATCAGATTGCAGATGGCTAAGGAGACTGGGAGTGAGATTTCTTTTCAAGCGGCTGCTAATGTCGCCAGACGGGTCGAAATGGTTCTTACTCAGGGAGGTCAGGGGTCTGACAAGAGACCTCATCATTCCGGTGAGTTCAGCGGTGCCTCATCTAGAGCCAGGAGTACTTTTGGTAGAGGCCATCCTCCCAGACCGTTTCATTCAGCGCTTCAGGCATCCCACGGTGCCTCAGGTGGTCATGGCCCTCAAATGTATTATTCCGACCAGCTAGCCTACAGTGCACCACCAGCTCCTTTTAGTGCACCTCCACTTCAGAGTTATCAGGGTGGTTATTCGGGTCGACAAGGTCAGTTTCAGGCTCAGCAGTCACCGTAACCGAGGTTATGTTTATACTTGTGGTGATCCGAGGCACATTGCTAGATTTTGCCCTCGGGCAACGGACAGCTCACAGCATCGGAGTTCTCGTGCCATGTTCTGGCACCAGTTGCTGCACCACCTGCTCAGCCAGCCAGAGGCAGGGGTCAGGCAACCAGAGGTAGAGGCCAGACTGTTAGAGGTGTTAAGCTTTCCCAGCTAGGCCTGAGGCTGAGTCATCTGACGCTGTTATCACAGGTACTATCTCAGTTTGCAGTAGAGCTGCTTCAGTTCTATTTGATTCGGGATCTACTTACTCTTATGTGTAATCCTATTTTGCTTCCTATTTGGTTATGCCCCGTGATTCTTTAAGTGCTCCTGTTTATATGTCCACACCAGTGAGAGCTGCTATTATTGTAGATCGTGTTTATCGTTCGTGTGTGGTCACCATTGGGAGTCTTGAGACTAGTGTAGATCTTCTACTTCTTGACATGGTTGATTTTGATGTCATACTGGGTATGGATTGGCTGTCACCTTAACATGCTATATTAGATTGTCACGCCAAGACAGTGACCTTAGTCTTGTAGGGGTTGCCTCGATTAGAGTGGAGAGGGAATCTTGGCCATTCCGCCAGCAGGGTTATCTCTTATGTGTAGGCTCGGCATATGGTCGAGAAGGGGTGCCTAGCTTATTTGGCTTATGTACGCGATTCTAGTGCGAAGGTTCCTTCCATAGATTCGGTGGCGGTTGTTCGTGAGTTTCCAGAGGTGTTTCCTGCAGACCTGCAGGGGATGCCACCCAATAGGGATATTGATTTCTGCATTGATTTGGCTCCGGGCACTCAGCCTATTTCCATTCCGCCATATCGCATGGCCCCGCCAGAGTTGAAAGAATTGAAGGAGCAGTTGCAAGATTTGCTTGATAATGGCTTCATTAGATATAGTGTCTCGCACTGGGGTGCACCCGTGTTGTTTGTGAAGAAGAAAGATGGATCGATGAGGATGTGTACAGATTATCGGCAGTTGAACAAAGTCACCATCAAGAACAAGTATCCATTGCCGAGGATTGATGATTTATTTGATCAGCTTTAGGGTGCCAAGGTGTTTTTAAAGTTCGATTTGAGGTCTGGTTACCATCAGTTGAAGATTAGGGCATCTGATGTCCCTAAAACATGTTTTCGAACTCGGTATGGGCATTACAAATTCCTAGTGATGTCATTTGGGTTGACAAATGCCCCAGCAACATTTATGGATTTGATGAATCGGTGTTCAAGCCTTATTTGGATTCTTTTGTGATTGTATTCATTGATTATATCTTAATTTACTCTAGCAGTCGGGAGGAGCATGAGCAGCATCTTCGAAGTGTGCTTTACACCTTGAGGAAAAATCAGTTATATGCCAAGTTTTCAAAATATGAGTTTTGGTTAGACTCAGTTGGCTTTTTGGGGCATGTTGTATCGGCAGAAGGCATAAAGGTGGATCCTATGAAGATTGAGGCTGTTCAGAATTGGCCTACACCTACTTCAGTTATAGAGATCCGAAGTTTCCTGGGATTAGCAGGTTATTATCGTCTGTTCGTGGAAGGGTTTTCATCTATAGCAAGCCCATTGATCAGATTGGCCCAGAAAGGTGTCCCATTCAGATGGTCAGACGAGTGTGAGTTGAGCTTTCAGAAGCTCAAGACCGCTTTGACTACAACGCCAGTGTTGGTATTATCCACAGGTTCAGGATCGTATACGGTATATTATGGCACATCTCACATTCGACTTGGTGCAGTAATAATGCAAGATGGCAAGGTAATTGCATATGTGTCGCGGCAATTGAAAGTTCACGTGAAGAATTATCATGTTCATGACTTAGAATTGGCAGCCATTGTTCATGCGCTGAAGATTTGGAGGCTTTACCTCTACGGTGTCTCGTGTGAGGTATTTACTGATCATCATAGCCTTCAGTATCTGTTCAAACAAAAGGATCTTAATTTGAGGCAGAGAAGATGGTTGGAGTTGTTGAAAGACTATGATATCACCATTTTGTATCAACCCGAAAAGGCCATTATGGTGGCCGATGCTTTGAGTAGAAAGGCTGTGAGTATGGGCAGTCTTGCGTATATTCCGGTTGGTGAGAGGCCATTAGCTGCAGATGTTCATACTTTGGCTAATCAGTTCGTGAGGTTAGATATTTCAGAACCCAGTCGGGTTTTAGCTTGCATAGTCACTCGGTCTTCTTTATATGAGTGCATCAGAGAGAGGTAGTATGATGATACTCATTTACTTGTCCTTAAGTACATGGTGCGGCACGGTGATGCCAAACAGGTTGCTGTGGGGGAAGATGGGGTTCTGCAAATGCAGGGTCGTATTTGTGTGCCTAATGTAGATGGGCTTCATGAATTAATTCTTGAAGAAGCACACAGTTCCAGGTATTCTATCCATCCAGGTACCGCCAAAATGTATCAAGATTTGCGGCAACATTATTGGTGGAGGAGAATGAAAAAGGATATAGTTGCATATGTAGCTCGGTGTCTGAATTGTCAGCAAATTAAGTACGAGCATCAGAGACCGGGTGGTCTGCTTCAGAAGTTAGAAATTTCTGAGTGGAAGTGGGAGCGTATCACTATGGATTTTTTTGTTGGGCTCCCACGGATCAGAGAAAATTTGACGTAGTTTGGGTCATTGTGGACAGGTTGACCAAGTCAGCACATTTCATTCCAGTGACAGTTACCTATTCTTCAGAGAGATTAGCTGAAATTTACATTCATGAGATTGTCCGCCTTCACGGTGTGCCCGTGTCTATTATTTCAGATCGAGGTACGTAGTTTACCTCATATTTCTGGAGGGTTGTACAGCATGAGTTAGGCACGCGGGTGGAGTTGAGTACAATATTTCATCCACAGACAGACGTACAGTCAGAGCGTACTATTCAGATATTAGAAGATATATTTAACGCTTGTGTTATAGACTTTGGAGGTTCTTGGGATCATTTCTTGCCACTTACGGAGTTTGCTTATAATAATAGCTACCAGTCGAGCATTCAGATGGCTCCATATGAGGCATTATATGAAAGGTGATGCCCATCGCCAGTTGGTTGGTTTGAACCGGGAGAGGCTCGGTTGTTAGGTACCGATTTGGTACAGGATGTCTTGGATAAGGTCAAGATTATTCATGATCGACTTCGCACAGCTCAGTCTAGGAAAAAGAGTTATGCCGACCGTAATGTTCGTGATATTGCATTCATGGTTGGAGAAAGAATATTACTCCGGATTTCACCTATGAAAGGTGTAATGAGGTTCGGAAAGAAGGGCAAGTTGAGCCCTAGGTATATCGGACCCTTTGAAATTCTTGAAAGGGTGGGTGAAGTAGCCTACATGCTTGGATTACCACCTAGTTTATCAGCGGTTCATATGGTGTTCCATGTGTCTATGCTCCGAAAATATCATCGTGATCCGTCCCATATGTTAGATTTCAGCTCGGTCCAATTGGACAAAGATTTGCCTTACGAGAAGGAGCCGGTGGCTATTCTAGCCCGACAGGCCCGATAGTTGAGGTCTAAGAGTTATCCTTCAGTTCGGGTGCAATGGAGAGGTCAGCCGGTAGAGGCATCTACCTGGGAGTCCGAGTCGGACATGCGGAGTAAATAGCAACACCTTTTCTCCAGCTCAGGTACTTTTTCTAACTCCGTTTGAGGACAAATATTTGTTTTAGAGGTGGAGAATGTGATGACCCAAAATGTCATCTTTAAATTTAATAAGTAATTCTATGTTCTAAACCTCGAAAAGCACCATTTATCATTCCTCGACTTGCATGCGCAGTCCATAAAATTTACGGAAAGTTTTCATGTGAAAAATGGATTAAAATGTGAAATAGAGCTTTAAAACTCAATTAAGTTGACTTTGGATAATATTTTTAGCAAACAGACCCGGATCAGTGTTTTGATAGTTCCAGTAACTCCGTATCATGATTTGAGACTTGGGCGTATGCCCGAAATGTAATTTGGAGGTTCCAAGCTCAAGTTATGACCATTTAACGGAACTAGCAATTTAAAGGCTAAAGATTTCCAAGTTTGACCACGTGGTTGACTTTTTGATATCGGAACCGGAATCCGATTCAGAAAATTATAATAGCTCTGTTATGTCATTTATGACTTGTGTGCCAAATTTGAAGTCATTCCCGATTCATTTAATATGTTTTGGCACAAGATTTGCAAATTTAAAAGTTTAAAACTTAAAATTTCGAATCGAGGTGTGAATTGTAATTTTGATGTTGTTTGGCCTGAATTGAAACCCCGAGTAAGTCCGTATTATCTTTATGGACTTGTTGGTATATTCGAACGGGGTCCCGGACACAATAATCGCAGAAGCAAAGGCAGCGCAGTTGTGCATCTTTCCTCCGCAGGTGCGAGGCCTCGCCTGGCAGCCCTATTTCGTAGATGTGAGCTCGCAGATGCAAGCTTGCATGTGCGAGCTTGCATGTGCGAGCCCAGGCACTGCAGGTGCGGAAATGCCTGGGCAGTGTATATATCGAAGAGTCCGATATTATTTTCACATTTTGGTTGTTTTGAGCTCGGTTAAGGCGAAGGTTTGGGTGATTTTCACAGAAAACATTGGGGTAAGTATTACTTATCCTATATTAATTATATTTCATGATTCCATACTCGTTTATATCATGAATCCGTAAATTTATGGAAGAAAAATCAGATTTTTCTAAAATCTTCCAAAAACGAGAAATTTAGATTTAAAGGTCCATTTGATATCGGAGTTGGATAATTTTTATATGGTTGAACTCGTAGCGGAACGGGTATTTGAATTTCGTGAGGTTTTTCGGGATGTGAGACGTGGGTACCACTGTCGAATATTTTAATGAATTTTGGATTTTTATCCGAAAAATTAGTAAATTCATATGGAATTAATTCTTATGATTCGTATTGAGTATATTGAATTGTTTATGAATAGATTTAAAGCTTTTGGAGACAAATTTAAAAGGAAAAGCTGTGGTTGAGTAATTGATTGGAATTTTCAAAGCGAGATAAGTGTCGTGGTTAACCTTGACTTGAAGGAATAGAACCCTTAAAATATTTTTATGTGAAATGCATATGAACGACGTATAGGCGAGGTGACGAATGTCTATATGTCGTCAAATTAATTGTTTGCATAATTACTTGAAAAATCATAAATCGTTTTAAATCATGAATTAATTATTATAATAATTATTTTTCTCCTATTCTTTGTCAAATATTAATTCTTGAATTCCTGCATTAATTGTTACATGCTATTTGAATTATGTGTCTTAATTGTTATTTGACATTTAGCATATTAAATATTAAACTGCCTATTTTCTCACTGATTTCCTTAATAATTTGCTATTTGTCATTGTTTGTTTCATAATTAAATCATAATTATTGTATGCTTGTTGTCTTATAATTTTATATTAATTGTTGCATTTATTTGGGAAATTTCTTCTATAAGAATTGTTAGAAATGAACATATTGGTGGATCGGGTTTCACGCCGCAACAGAGTTATTAAAAAGTCCATATTAGTGGATCAGGTTGCACGCCGCAACAAACTTATTTAAAAGTCGACATACATATATATATATATATTGGGGGATCGGGTTGCACGTTGTAACAGACTTGATTAAAATGAATATATTGGAGGAACGGGTTGCACGCCCAACAGAACTGAATGTGAATATATTGCGAGAGCGGGTTGCACACTGCAACAGAATTAAATGTGAATATAATGTGAGAGCGGGTTGCACGCTGCAACAGAATTAGTTGAAATAATAATGGATTATGACTGTTGAGTTGGCTTCAATTATTATAAATGAGTTACATGTTTTATTTATATTATTTGTTGTTGTTATTAATATTGCGTACAGGTTGATGTAAGTGAACCGCCTTAGCCTCGTCACTACTTCGTCGAGGTTAGTCTCAGCACTTACCAGTACATGGGATCGGTTGTACTGATACTACACTCTGTACTTCTTGTACAAATTTTGGAGTTGGTCCTAGCGACGTACCATAGACTTGCTCGGATTTCAGCTACCAGAGGAGACTTGAGGTATAACTGCATGGCGTCCGCAGTTCTGAAGTCCCCGTCTATTTTACTTTAGCTGTGTGTTTATTTTCAGATAGCTTTATTTTATTCAGACCTTTATTTGTATTATTCTAGAAGCTTGTGCACTTGTGACACCAATTCTGGGATGGTATTTAGACATCGTTGTTTTTATGGATTATTCACTACATTTCAGACTTTACTTCCGCATTTGTTCTTTGATTATTAATAAATTTAAAAATTATTTTAAAAATAGATAATAGTATTCTAATGTTGGCTTGCCTAGCAAGTGAAATGTTAGGCGCCATCACGGTCCGAAGGTGGGAATTTCGGGTCGTGACAAAAATCAACAAGCATTTTAGCATTAGCCCAATCACCATTCGTAAGGTAATCGTCATCATCACTTACATGTGTATTAAACGTTGAGTTTATGGGGTTTTGATGTTAGGCTAAAAATCCATATTTTCGCATGTAATTTGCCTTGCATTATACATCAATCTTGTTAACTTTGGAATAAATATTTGTTACTCGAGCTTAATAATGGTGTTCATATATGTAGGAGTCAATTTGAAGAGATTTGGTAAACTTGCATGCAAAGTGAAGTAAAACAAAAGAATTTGGAGGGAATATGATTTTGGTGCCCAGGTTGGTGTCGGGCACCAACCAAAACGCGTAGAATAGTAGAAAATTAGGCGTCCTGATTGGCGCCAGGCGCCAAGCGAGACGACTAAGGGCGGATTTCATCCTAAGTTGGCTAGGACTTGGTAGATCCAACCCTACACGCCCCCAACATGTATAAAATGGGTTCTAAACCTATTTCTTAGAAAGGAGATGTCACGACCCAAAATCCAACTAGTCGTGATGGTACCTAACCCAACCCGCTAGGTAAGCCAACTAATAACCATCCTATTTCAATAATATTAATAAGATAATTGAACAAAAGGAATTATCTGAATCTTAAACATTTCCCCCAAGAACTGGTAGTACAAATCATGAACTTCTAAGAATAGAGTTTACAAAGCGGAAATGAAATAAATACATAGTCTGTTTGAATAGTACATAAACAGAGTTTTACAGATCTAAAGCTACCACGAACAAGAGGCAGCTACAGCCGGGACGCAAGTACATCTTCAATCCAGCTCCCATCGAACACAGCAACATCAGCAGCCAACATCTGCACGCAAGATGCAGAAGTGTAGTATGAGTACAACCGACCCCATGTACTCAATAAGTAACAAACCTAACCTTAGGTTGAAAGTAGTGACGAGCTTGTACCAAGGTCAGAGTCCAACTCCCATAAGCAACAACAATTCATAATAACATAAAGCAAGTAATAAAAGGAGTAACCCAGATATAAAATGCTCAGCTGAATCATGATTTCTAAAAATAGTTCTGCTTTTCAAGTACATCAATGAAAACCCAAATCGTTTACCGAAGTTGCCAAAAATATGAATAAGTTTAAAAACAATACTTTTTTCCAAAATCCTTTCAATAATAAATAAGATATTTTATTTTCTTTTCAGATAACCAGTGTAAAACAAATGCATCACTATGCCCATCTGTCAACATGCGTGAGAAATCATGAATAATGTGATACCATACAGCATGAAGCAAATACATCTATATGCCTGTATGTCATGTGTGCATATCAATGCAATGTATCTCAGAGATATACTCATGTACTCACACTCTCAGAGTACTCAATCTCACTATCTCACACCTTCCACTCATCATGCCCAATCAGTCGGTACTGTATATGGCCAATCCAGCCCAGGGAAGATCCATCCCGGAATATACACATCAACTGATCATGAGTCACTCAGTACCGAGTAGGGCCAATCCAGCTCGTGGAGAAGATCCATCTCCGGGTATATAATACTTCGGACAAGATCCATGTCCAGGGAAGATCCATCCCTCAATAATATCAACCACGCTCACTGGGGGTGTACAGACTCCGGAGGGGCTCCTTCAGCCCAAGCACTATAAACCGCACGGACAACTCACGTGCTATATAAAGCCTATAAGGCCTGCTGCAAGTGGGCAGCCCCGATCCACATAATAATAAAGTATATAAAGCCAATATGGCTTGCTGCGGCGTGCAGCTCGATCCCATAATTATCCTCATAATCAGGCCCTCAGCCTCACTCAATCATCAATCTCTCTAGTCTCTCGAGCTCAGAATGTCATGAAACTAGCTCAAAATGATGATATGATGCATCAATAAATAGCAACAGAGACTGAGATATGATATGTGATGAAATGAATATGACTGAGTATAAATCTTCAATTTAAACAAATAATTCACAACAATACGACCTTTGTGGGTCCCAATAATACTGGCACATAGCCTCGACATGATTGTTAATATGATTTTCAGCTAAATTTCTTTAACACATAAAACTACATAGAAAATGACAGGATTATTTCACTACAAAATTTTACGGAATCAATTATGTCATAATTTCTATGGTGCACGCCCACACGCCCGTCACCTAGCATGTGCATCACCTCCCAAAAACTCACATAATACATGTATTCAGGGTTCATACCCTCAGCTCCAAGATTAGAAGAGTTACTTACCACGAACAAGACGAATCCAATGTCGAGCAAGCTAAATAATGCTCCAGAAATTCCATTCTGCACGTATCAACTTCTGAACGGCTCGAATCTAGCCACAATTAATTTGATTCAGTCCACAAAATTATAGGAATTAATTCTATATCAATATACTAATATTTTCCACAAAATCTGAAATTACACCCCAAATATTACCTGTAGGGCCCACGTCTCGGAACCCGATAAACTTTACTAAATCTGAAAGTCCATTCAACCACGAGTCTAGCCATACTAATTTTACCAAAATCCGACCTCAACTCGACCCTCAAATCTTCAATTTAAACCAAGAGGGTTTTCCAAAATTTTAAACTTAATTCACCTATTAAATGATGGATTCAAAGGCATAATCATGGAAATTAATCAAAACTGGATAAGAATCACTTACCCCAAACACCCACGCAAGAATCACTATAAAAATCGCCTTCTACCGAGCTCCCAATTCAATTTTGTGTTATGAACTCAAAACACCCCGTATTGGAACTTTTAATTCTTCCCAGAAATGCTTTCATCGCGTTCGCGACCATAGCTTCGCGTTCGCGAAGCGCCAAGATTCCTTCTTCGCGTTCGCGATATCCTCACCGATTTTTGATACCTTCCGACCTCTACCCTTCGCGTTCGCGAGACACAAGTCGCGTTCGCGAAGGCTTAACATCAGGCAGGCCCCCAGTTCCCTTTCCTCTTTGCGTTCGCGTCCGCACACTCGCATTCGCGTACGCTTCCCCAGCTCCCTTCTTCGTGTTCGCATATCCTTCATCGCGTTCACGATGGGCAAATCCCAGCATTCCAAAATCCTTCTTCACGAACGCATAAGACCCTTTGCGTTCGCGAAGAACAACACCAGACACCAAATCCAACAGTTGCAAACCAAGGAAAAATTATCTGAAACTATCTCGGAACACACCCGAGCCTCCCGGGACCTCAACCAAACAAACCATCACGTCCCAAAACATCATACGAACTTAGTCAAACCCTCAAATCACCTCAAACAACACTAAAACCACGAATCATACCCCAATTCATGCCTAATGAACTTTGATATTTCAAATTGCAACAAACGTCGTCGGAACCTATCAAATCAAGTCCGATTGACATCAAATTTTGCACACAAGTCATAAATGATATAATGGGCCTATAAAAATTTCCAGAATCAAATTCTGACCCCGATATCAAAAAGTCAACCCCGGTCAAACTTCCCAAAAATTCAAGTTTTGCAATTTCAAGCCTAATTCCACTACGGACTTCCAAATAATTTTTCGGACACACTCCTAAGTCCAAAATCACCATATGGAGCTACTGAAATCATCAGAATTCGAAGCTGAGGTCGTTTACACATAGGTCAACATCCGGTCGACTTTTCCAACTTAAGCTTTCCATTTAAGAGACTAAGTGTCTCATTTCACTCTGAATTCTCTCTGAACCCGAACTAATTAACCCGATAAGTCATACAACATCTATAAAGCACAAACGGAGTAGTAAATGGGGGAACGAGGCTGTAATTCTCAAAATAACCAGCCGAGTCATTACAGGAGATATTATTTGAGAGGCAAGAAGGCTACGAGAACACTGGGAAGCAACGAATCACAAGAGTTTTCTCTTCCATTCTTCCTTAATCTGTATTTTAATGCTTTCAATTATTATCATGATTGTTAGTATGGTTACGAGTAGCTAAACTTTCTCATCTAGGGTTTGATGGAACCTTTTGAAGGATGATTTTTCTGTTGCATTTTATATAATTGAGCCGTTAGATTTCTCTACTTGTTTAACTATATGTTTATTACTGTTGGTTGAATGGCCATCAATTGACTGTGCCTATTTAGTATGTATTGCTTGGAAAAGGGTACATATTTAGGTAGTTGTTAAACAACATCACTCCTAACGGATGTGAGGAATCAATACGGAGGGTTTAAAGGTAAGATTCAGAATAACGAAACCTTGGTGCGATCTTAGTGAGCGGTGAATTAGTGCCAGCTAGCGTAGTTCAGAAGAATATGTCTAGTAAATTTTAGTATTGCTCAAAAGAGAATTATAACACCCGAAGTACTCACGATCGGTAGAGAATAACGTAGCGGGAGGGATTCTGACAATTGGGAAAATCATAACTCTAGACCTCCTTAGTCTTGTCTCAAATTTCATCCTTGTTAGTGATAATTTTACTGCTTTATAATAGTTGTTATTTAATTAGTTAGAAATAAATATTATAATCTTTATAATTAGAAAATTGTTTGGACTTGTGTTTCTTAGCAATATTGAACAACTGTAGCTAAGCCTTCGTTCTCTGTGGGATTCGACTTCGGACTTGTAAACTGGATTATATTTGCAACGACCGCTTAGTCGTTTTTATAAGGCATAGTTGGGCGTGATCAAATTTTGGCGCCGTTGCCGGGGAGCTAACGGTGTAGTTGTAGTTGTACATATTTCTAGGTTTCAAGTCTGAACTTTTTTTCTTTTTAGTATTTAATTTTTTATTTATTTTAGTTTTACTTGTTGATTTGAGAAACATGGCATCTTGGAATTATAGGAGTTTTGATGTGGGTAATTCTACTTTTGAACTCCCTCATGCATATTGTGGAGGAAACCACTCATGCCAAAATTATCAATATATTCCCGAGAGCGAGTTATGTGCACTAACTCATTCTCATGTGTGGAATGTGGGTGATACGTGTGGTGGTCAAGATGATCACTTTTATGATTGTGCTTATATTTCTTATCCTCCCCAACCCTTATTATGACAGTTCTGCTTTTTCTGGTGAAGTTAATAGGAACAAAGAAACTAGGGAAACTAACCTGAAGGAGATCAAAGATATGTTAAAGTGCCTCATGGAACGAAGTAATGAGAAACAAATGCAAATACAAAGGCTTGGGGATACTATCCAAAGGCAAGAAGCAACTACTCTTAACCTGGAGGCACAAGTGAGTCAATTAGTTGAAGCATTTAATACTCAACCAGCTGATATTGTGGATAGTAGCCAAAAGGAGCATGTATTAGATGCAGAATTTGAGGTGCTAAGGGAGGAGGTCAGAGTAGAACACCAACAATCTATCAAACTAGAATTTGAGGGTGTCGATGTTGTAGAACAAATACTAGAGTCAACCAAAGACATTGAAGATACATATTTAGTTAACTCTAGTGTCATTGGTTTTAAGGATGTTAATAGTCCCAAAGTTCATGTAGTTGAGCGCATTGGCCCACACTCCAAGCCTTTTTCCACATTGTGTTTGGATGAAGATATAGAAATAGAGTCATCCGAGCCAATTGAGGAGTCAAGAAATGATGAACAAGGTGCCTACACTCTGGAATTCGTCTTGCCGGAAAGTCAGGATTACACACCTCATCTAAAAGCCAAGAAGTGCAGAATACTACATTGTTTCCTTGGGCCAACTAGATTCGTTCCACCACCCCAGGAGCATAATCGTAAGCTTGAAGCAAAACCTGGGGTTCAATTCATATGCTCAAGGTGGAGGCAAAAAGTGATTTGCGTCATGCCGCGACGTTAAATCAAGCGCTTGTTGGGAGGCAACCCAACTTTACTTCTTTATTTATTTTTTTATTTTTTTATTTTTATTTTTTATTTTTTATTATTGTATTATTCTTGTAGTGTTGTTTTTGATTTCTCTAGGAGCATGGGAAGCAAGGCCATTGGAAAAAAGCAAAAGCAAGTGAGATGGTTAGAACTAAGTGTGAGGTGCCGCCCAAAGGACCATGCCTAGGAGAAGTCTGAGTATCCCATGAGCTGCTAATGCTTCGGCATTTAGCCTACCAGGGAGTTTCTTTCACCTTCTTGTTATTTATGGTTTTCACTAGGGACAATGCATAATTTTAAGTGTGGGGTGAAGAGATTGTCTGGGTGATTTTTTATGATATTTTAGTTGTGTTAGATTGACTAAAAAAAATTAAAAAATAATTGGACTTTTTCCTGACGATGGATCTCTTGAAAAACTTTCTTGAGGGATTAAGGCCCGATGAAAAATTCCAAAAATATTTTTTATTTTTTATTTTTGTTTTATTTTTAGTTAGTCGTAGGTAGATAATAATCACCCTTGGTTTTTCTTTTGGCATCGGTTCTTTTCCAGGGGATGTAACTTGAATCGGGCAATTTTATTTTTAAAAAATTAAGGGAAGAAAACTTGAGTGTTCTATATGCCTTTTGACATGTTGATGCTAGAATTGTTAGGCCATAGCATGCAAATTATCTTCCTAACATGTTTTAATGAAAAATATGACATGAAAGATTGAATCGCCTGTTTGCGATGCCTTCTCTCAGTTACTTGACTCATTGTTCATGTAGTGCTTTATTGGTTAATACTTCTTGACTTTGTGTTACTTGCCTAAACTTGAGAGTTGGAATGGAACCGTCTGACTGGGGTCATGTGCAATGTGTGATGTGAGGTTTTGATTACATTATGTGTTATCCTGTGTTTATCTAGAACTTGCCCTGTGTGTTAGTCGAAGCAACATAAGTAAGCTTTGTGAGTCTAAGAGATGATGTAGGCATTTCTTTGATTGTCCATTGAGATATAGCCACCATATATAAAATGATCTGTAGATAGCCCATTTGAGTCTATAAGGTTTTTATTTGGCACCCACATTACAAGCCGATTCCCATTTTGTTCTTAATTAAATCTTTTAGAACCTTTACCTCCGAAAGTACTTAAGTCGCTAGAAGAGTAAGGTGAGAGTTGGGGTAGATTTTGAGTGGAACCATAGAAAGGCCAAAGGTGCATGTATGTTTTGGAAGATCATTAGCTGGGCAACCTAAATTTATGGAGAGTGTTGAAGGAATATATATATATATATATATATATATATATATATATATATCACACACACACACACACACACACCTCCTATTCATCAGAGTTGTACTTAAAGAAAAGGGCAAAGTTGTATATGGTTTCATGGCATTGCTTGAATTGGTCATGAAAAGTGTGTAGTGGAAAATTAAGTGTAGTGTATTAAGGTGCTTAGGAGGGTGAGTCACTATATCCAAATATATATCCTACCCGTTATTTAGCCTACATTACAACCCGCAAAGACCTAATTGATCTTAGACTTTGCGAGCTTAGATTAGTGGAGATATACACTACGGGCAAGCATATGGTACAACCACGAGATGCACATGAATTTCTTTGTGAGAGCGAGTGTTCCTTTGTTCATATATGTGATGTCTTTAAATTATATTCGAATGCATATTTGAATGTGTAGATGAAATACCCTCTAATTCTTTGGTGAGGCACATGATTCCATAACGGATATGTGACGTTATTAAACATCTCTGGTTAGGTGAGTGCACGAGTTGAGAGTGCTTATTGGCGATGAGTCGGTCTTTGAGGTTGGGTGGTTATGGGCAGGTTGTTTAAGTGTTTTTAATTGGTCATTAATATTCCGGCATGTGGAAGGTGGGAAAGGTATGAATACGTATTCAAGGGCTTAATTGTTGATATCAACCATGGTCATAAGTATAATATGTTAAATTGCCAAAGGGTCCTCCATTGTATGATGTCTTGTGTGCATTGTTTGGTTAGCAAGGTTTTAGGTTGCTCAAGAACGAGCAAGAGCTTAAGTGTGGGGTGGTGATGTTAGGCTAAAAATCCATATTTTCGCATGTAATTCGCCTTGCATTATACCTCAATCTTCTTAACTTTGGTATAGATATTTGTGACTCGAGCTTAATAATGGTGTTTATATGTGTAGGAGTCAATTTAAAGTGTTCTGTCAAGCTTGCATGCAAAGTAAAGTAAAAACAGAAGAATTTGAAGGGAATATGATTTTGGTGCCCAGGTTGGTGCCAGGCACCAACCAGAACGCCAAAGGCAGAATAGTGGAAAATTAGGCGTCCTGATTGGTGCCAAGTGATACGGCTAAGGGCGGATTTCGTCCTAATTTGGCTAGGACTTGGTAGTTCCAACCCTACACGCCCCAACATGTATAAAAGAGGTTCTAAACCTATTTCTTATAAGTGAGACATTATTGGAGAGGCAAGAAGGCTACGGGAACACTGGGAAGCAACGAATCACAAGAGTTTTCTCTTACGTTCTTCCTTAATCTGTATTTTAATGCTTTCAATTATTATCATGATTGTTAGTATGGTTATGAGTAGCTAAATCCTTATCTAGGGTTTGATGGAATCCTTTGAAGGGTGATTTTTCTGTTGCATTTTATATAATGGAGTCATTGGATTTCTCTACTTGTTTAACTACATGTTTATTGCTGTTGATTGAATGGCCATCAATTGACTGTGCCTATTTAGTATGTATTGCTTGGAAAAGGGTACATATTTAGGTAGTTGTTGAACAACATCACTCCTAACGTATGTGAGCAATCAATATAGAGGGTTTAAAGGTGGGATTAGGAATAACGAAACCTTGGTGCGATCTTAGTGAGTGGTGAATTAGTGCCAGCTAGCGTAGTTTGAAAGAGTATGTCTAGTAAATTGTAGTTGTTGCTCGGAAAAGAATTACAACACCCAAATTACTCACGATCGGTAGAGAATACTTAGGCAAAATTATAGAAAACGTAGAGGGAAAGATTCTGACAATTGGAAAAATCATAACTCTAGACCTCCTTAGTCTTGTCTCAAATTTCATCCTTGTTAGTGATAATTTTACTGCTTTATAATAGTTGTTAGTTAATTAGTTATAAATAAACATTATAATCTTTATAATTAGGAAATTATTTGGACTTGTGTTTCGACTCCGGACTTGTAAACCAGATTATATTTGCAAGGACCGCTTAGTCCTTTTTATAAGGCATAGTTGGGCGTGATTAGGTTTCTATATTCATATGCAACAACCAAACTTTAATACATGTAATTCCATCTAGTTGGAAAAGGTTTAGGAACCTTTCTTTCTCTTAGGCCACATTCATCTGACGTTATCTTTAGGGTGTTTTTTTATGTGTCTAGGACGGGTATGGGGTTTGGTTCGGGGAGCCGAGGGCAGGGGAGGAGGAACAACAGTACCACTAGATTCGCCAGTCTTGAATTTTTCCTTATTCTTATTTTTACCAAAAATATTTCTTAAGGAAGATATCTTAATTAATCAAGTAATAGCAAATAAATAAAATAAATAAAACTATAATATTAACCATTAAGAGTAGGAACGAGTTTACCGAATTGATGAACAACTTGTTGAAAATTGATTATCGTTGAAGACTTGAAGACTTCAATTCACCAACTTCACAATTTTTTCACAAATTGTAACAACATCAATATAATTTTGACTATTTTTTGGAATAAAGTAAGCAATAATAGCAAGTATAGAAGAGAATTAGAGAGAGATTGTGATAGATTGATATTGATTTTGTAAAAAAATGAAAGAATAAGGGGGTATTTATAGTTGAAAATAGGGAAAAAGTGTAATAATAAAAAGTTTGGGGTTAAATCTAAGTTGGAGGGGTTAAATGGCTATTTTTTAAATATTGGCTATTTTTTAAACCCCCAACAGCTCTTTTTTACAAAAGCCAAATGGCTATTTTCTTTTTATAAAAAAAATATCCGTTGGGCCCGTTTGGCACACCAAGGGACCAGCTCGGTCCTAACAGTTCCTAGCTAAGAACCGGCCCATGAGACCGGCACGAGCCCACCTCTAGCGGTCCTAACGGTCCCCGCACACTTAGCCCTCGATCCCGGGCCCGGTCCGGCCCGACCCACTTGCCACTCTTACACATGGGGTTATTGTTGATACCTAATTTTGCCCTCATATTTTTCAAATAAGTATATATACTTTCAAAATATTATTTTTGCATCATTACTTAATTTATAAGATTTATACAAGCATTTTCCATAATTTTTCAGAGCATTTTCTTGCATTAAAATTACTTGAATATTTTCTAATTATTCCCTTAACAATCATCCTAATTTATTATTTTTAAACCACACACATGTTTTAAAATATTTTTATATCATTTCATATAATTATATCTGTATTTTTAGTTAATTATGTAACTTTTTACAGTATGTTCCTACATAAGTGCTCTTTTACTACATTATTTGTGTCAAAATAGAATTTCTATATTTTTATAATGCTAAATTATTATATTCAATTATTTTAGTGCATAAATAATATTTCTTATTTATTTATTAATCATTTTTATAAATTATGTTTTGATACATTTTGTGTATTTAAATAGTAGCCCAGTTTTAAGCCAATTTTCGGACCAAAATTGGCCCAATAACCTAGCCCAATAACCCCAAGCCCAAACCAGACAACCCCTTTCCAATTGACTCGGTCGGTACCCGCTAAAAAGACTTGCCCTGTTTCCCTTTGATCATGGCCGTTGATCTCAAATGATCAACGGCCCATAATAAATCCCTACCTTCCCTAATATCCCCTCACCCTAAACCCTAATCCCATTCCCACAACCCAACCACCTCTGCATTCCCTCACTCCTACACCAAACCCTAAACACCTCTTCCCAAATCCCCTCAAAACCCGGCTAAATCATGAAATTCTTTCACGATCTGCTTACCTTATTTGTACAATCTCATTATCATTCATTCGTTCGTGGTATTACTTAGTACTTGCCTGATTTTGGAAAATATTACCTCTCCGAATCGAGTGCAATCCCCCTCAACCCACAAGATTCAGACAAAAATTCATCGGTATACACTCCTAACAAGGTCGTATGGGTTTGATTCACCGAGATGTTTGGCTAATTTTGACTATTTGTCAAACTAGGGTTTGTCAGATCTTTGCCTAATTTGATTCGGAATAGCCTATGCATGTGACTTTCCTTGTTCCTACTTAAACTTGATTGATCTTCTTTCCTTATTTATGTTTGAATAATTTGTTTTCCATGTTTACTTGTTCGATTTCCACACTATATAAATCCCTCCCCCATTCCCCTTTGAAACAGACTTTAAATCAGGAGATTCACTAAAAACTAAAGGCTGTCACTCTATTATTCTCTCATTCTCTTATTCTATACTTTGGCTCTTGGCCGGCTGAAAGCCAAGGCCACTAGAATTCGATTTTTTTTTAACTTTTCTTGGTGCGAGCACTGCCCAGTATTCGTTTGAAGCCCTTTTGGAACTCTAACGCACTAAAATTCTAGGTTCTATTGCTCTTTGCTGACGTTCAGAGTATTGTGGTGTTTGTTCTTTCTTGTTTGTCTATTTGTCAAGTGATAACTGGTAAGTTCCTTAGCTTTTTTGCAATTTTATTCTCTTGTGTTCATGATTTGCATATTCATACCTCTGAAATTTCATGACCTAATGTGTTTCTAGACCATCTCTAGGTGCAACCTTATTGGCATTAAACTCGTTTTTGTGATCTGAACTTCTTTACCATTTGATTTTACCTAAAACTGCCAGTTCTGAGACATGTTTATGCTTAACTTGAATAATTTGGACTCTCTTAAGTTCGTTTAGCCTAATGTGTTGGTACCTGAAGGTTTACATTTGCTGCTTGGCATGAGTTTGCTTCCCTGCTTTGTTCCGGGTTGCTATAATGACCGACTCGTATCTATAATGTGTCCTAATCTATGTTAAGACCTTCACTCTAGCTATGACCTGCTCACATGCTATTTTGTCACTCATTATGTCTTCGGTTTGCCTAATCCTGTTTCCCCTAGTGATTAGTTGGGACCTTTAGAGTAGCCATCTTAACGTGTGTTTCCTTATAATGTTTGATACTGTTTTGTCTTAGTGTTATAAGTTGGCATGTCTACTTTATGGTGTTATGATGGATATTCAACATAATTTAGACCCCTAGGCTTTAAATCCTTTAAGTTAGTGCTATACTTTAGACTCGTTTAGCATTGTGCACCTTTGTATGTTAATCTTGTAGTCTTAGAAAACCTGATTCCCCTGCTTCTTTCAAAATGTTTTCTGCACAATATGCTAAGTATTTGAACTTGTGATATCAACTTGTCCTTTGAGTTTTTGTTGATTTTCTTTGCTTGTATGTTCTTTGTTTAATCACCCCTGCTATGCCTGCTTCTAAAATATAAATGCACCTCTTCAAGTTCTAACACTTGATCACTGTTCTCTTACTCTCATTTGTTACCTACACTATTCTGAATCTATCACTCTTGGCCGGCTGAAAGCCAAGGCCACCAAAATTCTATCTATTGACCTTCCTAGTGTGAGCACTGCTCGCGGTCCATTTGAGACCCTTGTGAACTCTGACACACTAGGATTTGGGGTTCTTTGATCACTCTCTTTGCTGCTGGAACTTGAGCTGCCTCTGGCATTTAGCTTTTCTTCCTCACATTATTTGTATAATCTGCAAACTGGGTTATGTAAGTGATTTCTGTGTAATTCAATATTTGGGTCATATGGTCAATTTGTGACTGTTTGGTTTGGCTTGAGTTCCTTTATGACTTTTGGGCTGTGCTGATGGGCATAGTCCCCTGTTTGGATCTGGGCATGCTATTTGCGAAGAAGGAGTTTGTTGAAGGCCCAGGCAATACTGGGTATCTTCTTTGGGCCTACTGTAGGCCTACTATAATTTCTTGTGTAATATTTGTAGTTATATTCCTCATCTGGTCTGTAATAATTTTGTAATAAACAATTGGGTTGTTAGTGAAATTGGTGAAACAGTATATTCTAATATTTGCATGAAAAGGTAAAAAACATGCCTATAGGATTCGTATGATTTACTTGTTATTTTATCCAACCTGCCATATATGTTATTTGAATTTCCATGTACACTAGTAGAAATCATGCCATTAGGGCAATCACACACTCACACAACTTGTTTACTATCAAAGCATGAGCTTAAATACTCTATTTATTCCCATGTCCACTGCTATGTGTCACTAGACAGCATGCCTATAGGAAACAGATGCCAATAACCATCCTTCAATTTGCATAACGGCAACATGTTCATTAGATACCATGCCTATAGGATTATACTAGCTTATGCTCTACTGGTCCTCATCTAGATATCATAATAGGTTCTTAATTGATTCATCAGCTACTGTTATATCTGTCACTCGCCTAGAAAACATGCCTATAGGGACGAAGTGTCACAGAATCAGTTTTCAACTGCCAACTATTAGAACCTAGCTATAAAATATTGCTACTTGCTTAGAAAGCATGCCAATAGGATCAAACATGAGTAATTCTGAGTATTCCCAATGGTTTTCATTCCCCCTATTGCGTAAATCACTTAGAGACCATGTCTGTAGGTTTTAATAACTTATAATCTGTAATCTCAATAAATAACATAACAGTACCAGATACTCTTAAACTGAGTAGTTGTTTAGAAATCATGTCTATAGAGCTTAATGACTTCAATTGGCCTCAATTCTGAAACTATTTAGTGCCTAATGTCGAAATTTGTCTGCGTGCATTTGTTGTCTAAGTGTGGAGGCTAACTGGAGACTTTAACTGTCCTTAAGTAAAGTCCTATTTGTTTTGAATGTCGCTTAGTTTTATCATTTTGAGCAGCCTAGGTAAAGTCTAGAACCACCCAAATAGAGGTCCAACGCCTCCTGGACCATAGGCATGGGACGGGCAGTGCACGCATAGGACGCGACCTGGAATTGAATTAGAACGCTCTAAGTAAACAATTTCAACATAGTAATCGAGTAGCAGGAGAAGATAGTTTGTGCCCGCTGAATAATATGAGCAACTCCTATCTAAAAGGAGTTACGAAGTATTATTTATGTTGCACGGGGTGATCCTTTAGGCTAAAAAACTTAGGACCCCCCCCCCTTTTTTTTTCTCTCTATACACTTAGTCATCTAATATAGACCGTTATAGTTGTATCCTTGTAGTCCTTAAGATTTGTACCAATTCTTATTGTGTTATAATGAAACTCTTTGACCTTTTATTCTCTTTGTTTATTTAATCATATTGCCTAATTATAATCCACATAGTCTTAAGTTCAGCCGGGACCCACAGTTGTGGACCTCGAAGAGTGCCTAACACCTTCTCTTTGACGTAATTTGAGCCCTTACCCGATCTTTGGTGGCGTTGACTAGTCAAACAGAGTTATCTGCACAATAGGTGTCCTAACGCACCTTAAAAATTATTAGGTGGCGACTCTTTTTCTTTTAACACTCTATCTCTCATCTATAAGAGTTGTCACACGTCGAAGCCCGATTTCGCGAGAAAAGGGGGCGCGACAGCATGGCGACTCTACTGGGGATTTACGCTTAGGCTCTTACCATAATAAACTTGGCTTATGTGGATTATTTTCTCTGTTACATGCTATGACATGCACATCCCTTCCCTTCTCCACCTTTATCTGTTTAAATTTGCAATTACATGCACATCCCTTTCCCTATTTGCCTTTTATTAGTTTAAATCTATTATGACATGCACATCCCTTCCCCGTTCACCTCTATTTGCTATGACTACTCTTCATTGCTCTTCATTTTGCCTAAGACTGCCATATCATGCCCCTCCCATCCCTACTCCCTTACTTGCTTTATTACATTCTCGCATATACTCCATGAACTAACTTCTTCCTTTTGTATTTCGTTTCTATGTTTTTCATGTTTTACCTTACTACTGTATTTACTGTTTTTAATAAGTCCCCAGGTTAATGGTCCAAAACATCCCACCTCTGCTACTTGACTGGTGGAAAGACCTTGCGCCTTGCGACAAGAATCATGTGAGAAGAGTACTTGGTGACTTGCCATCTTTGCTTAATATCCAAGCAAATAGAGCTTTAATTGAGGCTTCTACCATGTTCTAGGATGAGAAAAGTGTGGTCTTCCAATTTGGTGACATATAAATGACTCCTCTCTTAGAAGAAATAGGAAGTTTGGCTAAGACGCCATGGGATAGTCCGGGGATACTAATACCAGAGAATCGCACCCCTCGAGGTTTTCCAAAGATGTTGGGATTTAAGAAAAATGAAGAATTGATTTGCTTAAAGAAATCCTACATCCCTTTTATGTTTCTTTATAAGCGTTATGGGCATAGTATGTCGTACCGTCTTCATAATGAAGAACTTTCCATTACCTCCTTAGGTTGGACGCACCGCCGAGTTTATGTATTCATCATTTGCTTCTTGGGTTTGTTGATATTTTCAATGAAAGGGGGAAGGATTCACACTCGTTTAGCTATCGTTTAGCTATGGTTGCTATAGTTCGGACATTTTGAAGGTTGTAATCTATTACTTCAAGTCTGGCTATTGTAACACTTTCAAAGGGGAAAATATCGCCAAGAGCTTCTACGACGGCCATTGAATGACTACATAGCTTATCACCATCCAAAGAAAATGACATTCATCCCAGATAGGTTCGCACAACCTGGAAGTGCTGTATGTTGGGTACGTTTCCTCAGCAATCTGACAGACGAGAAGGTACATTGGATGTTTGAGTGGTTTCCTAGTAGTGAGTTCATCATCAGGTCGAGGGATACAACACATTTGGTATTGATCAGGTTGCGAGGCATTTTTCCTTATGCTCCTATAAAGGTAATGAGACAAGCAGGAAGAAAATAGGTCATACCTCGGGTTTCCAACATGGTCCAGTACAAGGCAGATTTCAAAGGGAACATCATTCCTTTCAAGTTCGAGGCGCAACATATGTGGAACCAGAAGGTCATTGTGGAAAGAGAGACTATCGAGCCAGACAGGTACCATGCTGGTCATGTGTATTTCTATCCATCATGGTTGGTAGATGATATAGCAGGAGACGTCAAGCCAGGGGCCAATTCGGAAAATAGGATCATTGATGATGCTGTTGAGGCACATGTCAAGTATAGAAGGCTTCGCAAAAGGGTTTTTGAGTCTAAAGCTAGACATCTGGACCAGCATAAAATAGACATGGAGGCTATAAATGAATGGAAGGGGATCGCCACTAACGCAATAGAAAGGTTAGAATATCTGGAACATGGATTGATGGAGCTTGAAGGGAAGATGAGAAAGAGGCTTTCAGATTGTCAGAACACGGATGGTAGTGAAGGAGGCATCTAGCAAAGGCTTACCTATTGTTGGATATGCGCGATCTGGGGAACTTGATTGATGGAGTCAAAAGAGCCAAGCACGGAGAAGGTCCTTCAGGGACCAAGTAGACTAACAAATAATGTCCTTTATTGTTTTCTAGCTTAGTTTTAGATTTCAATTGTAATAAGGCTAAATGCCATTGGTATCTTTATTATTATTGTAGATTTAGTGAAGGTTTGGCTCATTTTTACATTAATGAAATGACGCAAATTATTGGCATCAATTTTCTCCAAGTTTATGTGTCGCTTAGGCCTACCTCGGGCACAACGAGGCCCCCAAATTAGGACGCGAATTATTACATGATTTTGCAAAACATGTTTAATATTGCAAGTATTCTTTCAATACCCCTTACTAACTTGGGTATCTTCTGTTTTTCTTTCTTTTTTGATTATTCCCACTCCTCAAGGTTGGTTCGTGCATACTAGCATCGTCAGCATATTACACTAGATCCAGAGGTCCTCCACCTCCTCCTCCACCAAGCGATCCTAAAGGCAAAAGCAAAGGGAAAGGTAAAATGGATGATTTGAGTGGTATCAGGAAAGACAACGCCACCCTGGTAGAAAATGTCAAAACTTCGGATGGCCGAAGTACTTCGACATAGAATGAACTAGTCTTACGTCTGGAACAGAAAATCCTGGAGCTAAAAGGAGAACTTGAGCAGGTGCGAAACTTGGAAAACCTTTCTCTCACCCTCAATGTCCCTGATATTAACCAGCAAAATCCAACTACCCAGAACCAAGTGCCACTACAAAACAGACAAAACTAAAATCCACCGTCAAATCCTCTTGCACTACACCAGTACCCCATGCCTCCTCAAAACCTTAACCCTCCACCAGCACTTACTCCTCAACAACACCACCATCATCCAACTCCATACCCACAAACTACCACTTATCACACTCCCCCAGAACACATCGTAACCCACTCCTAATCCCTAAAACTCAACCAATGACCGCCCTTATGCCCTGATTCCCGGAGTTCATCAAAGTAATCCCATATACATAGAAACCTTACCCCACACCCCGCAACAAACCCTATACAAACCTGAATCAACCGAGAAAGACCTGCTCATTAAGAACTTGGCAGTAGAACTCAAGAAGCTCACTGGCAGAGTTTAGAATGTCAAAGCTATTAAAGGCATTGAAGGTTTAAACTATGAGGACTTGTGCATTCAGCCAGATATGGAACTGCCGGAGGGATACAAACCTCCCAAGTTCAAAATATTTGATGGAGCTGGTGATCCGAAGGTGCATCTGAGGACATATTGTGACAAACTTGTAAGAGTGGGCAAAGATGAACGAATCCGTATGAAACTATTCATGCGAAGCCTCACCGGAGATGCATTGTCTTGGTATGTCAGTAAGAACCCGAAGAAGTGAGTTAATTGGGTAAGCATGCCATCAGATTTCATGGACAGATTCACGTTCAACACAGAAAGTGCACCAGACGTTTTCTACATTCAAAACCTCAAGAAGAAACCAGCAGAAACCTTTCGCGAATATGCTACTCGGTGGAGATTTGAAGCCACAAAAGTAAGGCCCACACTTGAAGAAGAACAAATGAATAAGTTCTTCATCAGAGCTCAAGACCCACAGTACTATGAAAGGCTTATGGTTATTGAAAATCACAAATTCTACGACATCATTAAACTAGGAGAAAGAATAGAAGAAGGGATTAAGAGTGGGATGGTAACAAATTTTGAGGCATTGCAGGCCACGAATAAAGCATTGCAATCGGGAGATAATTTGAAGAAGAAAGAAGTGGGAGCCGTAATGGTGGCCCAGGGTCCTAAGTCTCCTCTCACATACCAAACACCTCCACCTACATACCAAACACCTCCACCCATATACCAGCCTTCACCCCCCTAGATACCGACAACCTGCTACCACCTACCACGCCTATAACACTCAACCCGTATACTACCACTCGCCACCACCCGCCCGCCAAAACTACCAAAAACCACGACCAAACTTCTACCGCAAACCACCTAGACAATACTCCCCAATCGCTGAGCCCATAGACCAATTATATGAGAGATTAAAGGCTGTTGGTTATGTCACTCCCATCCCTGCCATTGCTATGGAGAATTCCTCTCAGTGGATTAACCCGAACAAGACATGTGCCTATCATTCGGGCATGAAAGGTCATACAATTGATGAGTGCCGCACACTAAAAGATAAGATTCAGACACTGATCAACAACAAGTTCATACAGGCAAAGGAAGTTTCACCAAATGTTCGTAACAATCCTCTCCCGGATCACAGAGGTGAGGGAGTGAATGTGATAGAGACCGGCGAGGAATGTGAGCCGGAGGGGTCAATCAGACTCATTAAGGAGGGGGATAATCCTAAAACATCTCCGGTCATACTCACACCCATTGTGGTACAAACCCAAGCACCGATTGAAGTCGAGGTAACCACACCAGCATTATTTGAAGTAGAGGTAACCACACCCTTCACTGTGATGGTAGCTCACACTCTATCTTACAAGTCTAATGATATCCCATGGGATTATATAGCGGAAGCAAGGAGAAAAGGAAAAGCAAAAATAGAGGAAACAGGTGCGGTGCAAGGCATGACTGGAACTGGCCGAGTCTATACACCCGAGCACCCTGGAGGAACAAGCAAAAAAGTTGCATCTAAGCCACCTGTTGTTGAGACTGGCCCTGATGACCTTTGGAGAAAATTACAAGCAAGGTAATACTCTATCGTCGATCATCTGAACAAAACTCCCACTCAGATATCGATCTTGTCACTGCTGCAAAACTCCGAGACATACGGGAATGCCTTGATGAAAGTGCTGAGTGAAGCTTATGTACCCACCAACATCACTAGTGGGGAAATGGCCAACATGGTCGGGTAGTTACTGTAAAGCCACAAAATCACCTTTCACAAGGATGAATTACCACCAGAAGGACTAAGTCGTAACATGGCACTACACATCACAATGCAATTTGAGGATAAGTTCATCGCTAGGGTCCTGATAGATGGGGGTTCAAGTCTCAATATATGCCCACTGACTACTCTAAAGAGGTTGGGTAAAGGAATGCACGAGATACAGATGGGAAGTATGAATGTAAAGGCGTTTGATGGATCCTAAAGAGCCAAAATCGGAGAAATCAACCTCAACATACAAATGGGCCCGACCTGGTTTAATGTTGAGTTCCAAGTGCTGAATATATCTGCTACCTATAATCTATTATTGGGACGACCCTGGATACACGCCGCTGGGGCAGTGGCTTCTACTCTGCATTAGGCTGTGAAGTTTGAATGGAATCATCAAGAAGTTATTATCCATGGGGATGGAAGTAACCTTATCTACACCAATCAGACTGTTCCAGTCATCGAGAATATGAAGAAGATGGGTGGAGAAACATACCATCGCATTGAGCGAGTCAAGTCAATTGAAAAGGATCGATGGTGGAGTAACAAGATAGAAAGAATATTAATATGGACAGGATATGAACCTGGCAAGGGTCTCGGCAAAAACCTCCAAGGGATCACCAAACCCATACAACCGCAACATCATGGCACAAATTTTGGGATCGGATATGAATATACTTGGTAAGAGTACCAGGATTGGTCACCGCCATGGCGTGGTCCTTATTATCTGCTGGAACAACAAGTACCACCTCTGCACCAGACATTTCATCAAGTTGACATAATGTGGGGATCTGAGGAAGATTAAGTCTTAGCTGGCATGAGGAAACTGATTTTTGATGAAGAAAATATGGATTGCAGTGCAATAGTTGAGGAGGAAGACCTTACCATTCATACCGTGGGGAAGGGAGTTATTCTCAAAAACTAGACTGTTGCACCATCCCGGTCCCGTCAAGTTCCTGGGTAGCTTGGCAGATTAACATCAATTATTTTTAAGCATTTGAGACATTTTCAGTATTTTGCTTTGAAATAATTGCTCAAGTCATCAAGCCGCATTTGTTAATGTTTTAAAGATTTCAATTAATGCATTGCTACTTTTCATATTTACTATTATTCTCTACATTTTCTCTTTTTACAGCATTATTATAACTTATCCCGATGAACCTGTGACTGTGACATGTAATGAGACAATGCAACATAAGGATAGTAATTAAGAAGACCTGGAAGATGATATGATACCTGAGGAAATTGTCAGAGAAGTGGAAAATTTTGAAAACAAGCCAAAGTCCAATTTGGATGAAACTAAAACAGTAACTTGGGAGATTCCAAACTGGTCAAGAAAACACGCATAAGCATTCATCTATCACCGTCAGAGAAAGAAGAGTACATCAGATTCCTAAAAGAATATGAAGATATCTTTGCATGGTCCTATGACGATATGACAGGTTTGAGCACAACCATAGTAGCTCACAAGTTACCCACTAATCCTACATGTCCACCGATAAAGCAGAAGCTCAGAAAATTCAAGTCAAATATGAGTTTGAAGATAAAAGAGTAGGTCACCAAGCAGATCAAAGCCAAGGTTCTAAGAGTGGTCGAGTACCCGATTTGGTTGGCCAACATTGTGCCAGTTCCGAAGAAAGATGGGAAAGTCAAAGTATGTGTTGAATACCGGGATCTAAACAGAGCAAGTCCCAAAGATGATTTCTTGTTGCCTAATATACACATATTGACCGACAACTGTGCCAAACATGAACTCCAATCCTTTGTGGATTGCTTCGCAGGGTACCATAAGATCTAGATGGATGAGGAGGATGATGAAAAGACAGCCTTCATCACGCCATGGGGAATATATTATTATAAAATGATGTCATTTGGTCTGAAGAACGCCAGAGCCACCTACATGAGAGCCATGAAAACTATCATCCATGACATGATACACAAGGAAATAGAGGTGTACGTGGATGATGTCATCATCAAATCCAAAAGGAGTACAGATCACATAGCAGATTTGAAAAAATTCCTTGATCAGCTTTAAAGGTACAATCTGAAACTGAATCCTGCAAAGTGTGCCTTCGGATTCCCTGTTGGAAAATTGTTAGGGTTCATCGTCATCCACCGAGGGATTGAGTTAGACCCATCAAAGGTCAAAGCTATCCAGGACTTGCCACCTCCGAAGAATAAGAAAGATGTGATAAGCTTTTTAAGGCATCTCAATTACATCAGTCGCTTCATACCACAATCAACAGTGATATGTGAGCCGATCTTCAAAATGCTGAGGAAAGATGCTGCAACAAGTTGGACTGAAGAATGCCAGAAAGCATTCAACAAAATCAAGGAGTATTTATCCAAACCGCACGTTCTGGTCCCACCAGAGCCACGAAGACCACTAATGTTTTATTTGTTTGTACTGGATAGAGCTTTCGGTTGCGTTTTGGGACAACATGATGAAACTAGAAGAAAGGAGCAAGCAATATACTATCTGAGCAAGAAATTCACACCCCACGAAGCCCGGTACACTTTGTTGGAATGCACCTGCTGTGCTTTGACATGGGTAGCTCAGAAATTGAGGCATTATTTCTGTGCATACACTACATATCTCATATCGAGGATGGATCCACTGAAATATATCTTTCAGAAGCCCATGCCTATGGATAAGTTAGCAAAGTGGCAAATATTGCTGAGCGAGTTTGACATCATCTATGTAACTCAGAAGGCGGTCAAAGAAAAAACATTGGCAGATCATCTGGCAGAAAATTCTGTAGACGGAGAATACGAACCATTGAAAACGTAATTTTCCCAACGAGGAGGTGTCGTTCGTGGGAGAAGACATCACTGAAGCATATGATGGTTAGAGAATATTCTTCGACGGAGCAGCAAACTTCAAAGGAGTAGGTATCGGCGCTGTCTTAGTATCAGAAACTGGCCAACACTATCCGGTATCTGCAAAACTCAGGTTTTCATGTACTAACAATATGGAAGAATATGAAGCCTGCATCTTGGGACTCCGGTTGGCTGTTGACATGAATGTTTAGGAGTTGCTGGTAATTGGAGATTCCGATCTTTTGGTGCATCAGGTTCTAGGAGAATGGGCTACGAAGAATACCAAACTATTGCCATATTTGCACTGTGTACAATAGCTGATCAAGAGGTTCACAAATATAGAGTTCAAACAAGTTCCAAGGATTCAGAATGAGTTTGCAGATGCATTGGCTACTTTATCTTCCATGATACAACACCCCGACAAGAATTTCATCGATCCCATTCCAATAGGAATTCATAAGCAACCAGCTTATTGTGCTCATGTTGAAGAAGAAAGTGACGGAAATATGTGGTTCCGTGACATCAAGTAATATTTGGCAAAGGGAGAGTATCCAGAGCACGCAACCCATACTCAGAAGCGCACACTTCGAAGGTTAGCCAACTATTTCTTTCAAAGCAGAGGAATTCTGTATAGAAGGACTCCTGACCTGGGGTTACTACGGTGCGTCGATACAAAGGAAGGATCCAGATTGCTCGAGGAAATACATACCGGAACTTGCGGACCGCACATGAATGGCTTCGTCTTAGCCAAGAAAATCCTAAGAGCAGGGTATTTCCGGATGACTATGGAAACATACTGCATCAAGTATGTTCAAAAATATCACCAATGCCAGATACATGCTGATATGATATGATTTCCACCCAATGAACTCAATGCAACAAGTGCACCCTGGCCTTTCTCCGCTTGGGGCATGGATGTCAACTCTACCAGAACAGAATGGCAATAGCTTTCAACAAAAAGCTCAGACCAAGGCAATTCGCACCGGGGCAATTGGTGCTAAAGTGAATCTTCCTGCAACAGGATGAAGCCAAGGGGAAGTTCTCATCCAACTAGCAAGGTCCCTACATGGTTCATCGAGTACTAACAGGAGGAGCACTTATACTTGCATAAATGGTCGGAGATATTTGGCCAAAACCTATCAACTCAGACACAGTCAAGAGACACTATGTTTAGGATTGTTTATGTTTATGAATTTGATGTAACTGAACTATGCTTGACCTGATTCCCGTTTAAGAGGGTACACGTAGGTAGCCATGTGGGTTCGGTCACATCTTAATAAAATCTTCATTTTACCATGGTCAAAAAATAGGGGCAAGATCGCAAGTTCAGTCAACTTTCATATGTGAAACAACCAAAAGTATTGCATTTAAATTGGGGCAGAATTTTGAGGGGAGCCCTCAAAATTCTAAGGCAAGGAGGTTGCAATGTCTCTGAAATGTGTCACATCACCGGTTCATCTAAATTATTTGATATCACATACTACATTTCAAATAATTATATTTTCATAAAAGATTTATCAAATGCACGCATATATTTTTGAAAACTTTGTTTCTATGAGAGCCAGACGTTACCCAGGGTAACTCAAACAGGATCTCCAGATAGGAGTAAAGGCGAAGCAAGGAATCAAGAGCACGAGCCAACCGTCCCATGCAAAACTCACAATTTTCCTTTGAATGCAGGTACAATAGACACAACAGTAATATTCGCAAATACATACGCACAGCAAAATCACTACCTCCATGACGACAAGTTACTAAACGCAAACACATCAAGCCAAGAAATACTTTACTCTCTCGCAGCTGATCATTGCTTTTCTTGCGTAAGGCTAAGCACTGCCTTTATCTGCATGAGATTAAGCATTGTCTCCATTTCTTGCATGAGGCTAAGCATTGCCCCTGTAATTGCATAAGGCTAAGCACTGCCTTTCCCTGCATGAGACTAAGCATTGTCTCCATTTCTTGCATAAGGCTAAGCATTGCCTCCGTAATTGTATAAGGCTAAACACTGCCTTTCTTTGAATGAGACTAAGCATTATCTCCATTTCTTGCATGAGGTTAAGCATTGCCTCTGTAATTGCATAAGGCTAAGCACTGCCTTTCAATGCATGAGACTAAGTATTGTCTTCATTTCTTGCATGAGGTTAAGCATTGCCTCCGTAATTGCGTATGGCTAAGCACTGCCTTTCTCTGCATGAGACAAAGCATTGTCTCCTCTTCTTGCATGAGGCTAAGCACTGCCTCCCTAATTGCATAAGGCTAAGCATTGCCTTTCCCTGCATGAGACTAAGCATTGTCTCATCTTCTTGCATGAGGCTAAGCACTGCCCCCCTTAAATGCATAAGTCTAAGCATTGCCTTTCCTTGTATGAGACTAAGCATTGCCTCCCATCTTTACATGAGATTAAGCATTGTCTCCTCTTCTTGCATGAGGCTAAGCACTGCCTCCCTAATTGCATAAGGCTAAGCATTGCCTTTCCCTACATGAGACTAAGCATTCTCTCTTATTCTTGCACGAGGGTAAGCATTGCCTCCCTAATTGCATGAGGCTAAGCACTGCCTTACCCTGCATGAGGCTAAGCACTGTCTCCTCTTCTTGCATGATGCTAAGCACTACCTCCCTAATTGCATAAGGCTAAGCACTGCTTTATCCTGCATGAGACTAGGCATTGTCTCCTTTTCTTGCATGAGGCTAAGCACTGTCTCCCTAATTGTATAAGGCTAAGCATTTCCTTTCCTTGCGTGAGACTAAATGCTATCTCCACTACGCTACCTAAGACCTAGCACTATCACTTTGGTCACCTAGGGCTAAGCGCCGCCCTCATCTCACACAAGACTAAGACTTGTCTTGTCTCGTCCTCGCATATGACCAGGCATCATATCTTTGCATTTCATGGGCTGAAACATCGCCATTTTGTCCAAAGGCGTCATAGTCCGAAGGCATCATCCTCTTAGACGGGAGACACCATTATATGGCCTGGGGATCTCTCAAAATTGCACATCATTATTCAAAGCCGTCATAGTCCAGAGGCATCATCCTCATGGCCCGAGGACACCGTTTCATGGCCTGTGAATCCCTTATCATACGCTTCATGGCCCAAGACGTCATGGTCTAAGGACACCATCCTCACCATCCAAAGACAAAATTCATGGTCCAAAGGGAATTTGCATCACATTTAAACTTTCGCAATAACCCATACATATATTCGCACGCACCGTGCTTTAAGTTTTGAAGGTAATCCAGGAGGTAGCCGTTCTACAAACGGGAGCAATATTCGCTCCGATTTCCGTTCATAACATTCACATCCTTCAACTGTTTTAAACGTAACCCACTACCAATAATTGCCTACCTTTTACTCTGCAACCATTCATATTTCTGCCTTGTGACGCATCCTTAACGTTTCAAATTCACATTCACGACTCCGCTTAAAGTCATCCGATACTATCATACCCAAAAGAACCCTCTCTGAAACATGCAAACATTCCTATAAAAACTCCATCGGTTTTGTTCACCGTTGGATCCAGAACTATACACGGCCTGATTCCCGTAACACCAGGGATATGTAGGCAACTCAGGTATTTTTCAAATCACATCATTCCCACTCAATTCGGCCAAAATTGGTCATCATTTTTCTTTACCCGACAACTCTTTCATCATTCCCGGGTAAAGAGGGGCAGTTGTTGATACCCAATTTTGCCCTCATATTTTTCAAATAAGTATATATACTTTCAAAATATCATTTTTGCATCATTACTTAATTTACAAGATTTATACAAGCATTTTCCATAATTTTCATAGCTTTTTCTTGCATTAAAATTACTTGAATATTTGCTAATTATTCCCTTAAATTATTTGCATAACTCAATTCCTAATTTATTATTTTTACACCACACATTTTTAAAAATTTTTATATCACTTCATATAATTATATCTGTATTTTTATTTATTTATGTAGCATTTTACAGTAATAGCCTATGTTCCTACATAAGTGCTCTTTTACTACATTATTTGTGTCAAAATAGCATTTTTATATTTTTATAATACTAAATTATTATTTTCAATCATTTTAGTGCATAAATAATATTTTTTATTTATTTATTAAGCATTTTTATAAATTATGTTTTGATAAATTTTGTGTATTTAAATAATAGCCCAGTTTTAAGCCAATTCTCTGACCAAAATTGGCCCAGTAGCCTAGCCCAATAACCCCAAGCCCAAACCAGACAACCCCTTTCCAATTGACCCGGTCGGTACCCACTTAAAAGACCCGCCCCATTTCCCTTTGATCCTGGCTGTTGATCTCAAATGATCAACGACACATAATAAATCCCTACCTTCCCTAATATCCCCTCACCCTAAACCCTAATCCCATTCCCACAACCTAGACGCCTCTGCATTCCCTCACTCCTACACCAAAACCTAAACACCTCTTCCCAAATCCCCTCAAAACCCGGCTAAATCATGAAATTCTTTCACGATCTGCTTACCTTATTTGTACAATCTCATTATCATTCATTTGTTCGTGGTATTACTTAGTACTTTTCTGATTTTGGCAAATATTACCTCTCCGAATCGAGTGCAATCCCCCTCAACCCACAAGATTCAGACAATAATCCGTTTGTACACACTCTCAACAAGGTCGTATAGGTTTGATTCACCGAGATTTTTGGCTAATTGTGATTATTTGTCAAACTAGGGTTTGTCCGATCTTTGCCTATTTTGATTCGGAATAGGGTATGCATGTGACTTTCCTTGTTCCTACTTAAACTTGATTGATCTGCTTTCCTTATTTGTGTTTGAATAATTTGTTTTCCATGTTTACTTGTTCGATTTCCACACTATATAAATATATCCCCCATTCCCCTTTGAAACGGACTTTGAATCAGGAGATTCACTAAAAACTAAAGGATGTCACTCTATTATTCTCTCATTCTCTTGTTCTATACTTTGGCTCTTGGCCGGCTGAAAGCCAAGGCCACCGAAATTTAATTTTTTTTCAACTTTTCTTGGTGCGAGCACTGCCCAGTGTTCGTTTGAAGCCTTTTTGGAACTCTGACGCACTAAGACTCTAGGTTCTATTTCTCTTTGCTGACGTTCAGAGTATTGTGGAGTTTGTTCTTTCTTGTTTGTCTATTTTTCAAGTGATAACTGGTAAGTTCCTTTGGGCCCAGGCAATACTAGGTATCTCCTTTAGGCCTGCTGTAAGCCTACTATAATTTCTTGTGTAATATTTGTACTTATATTCCTCATCTGGTCTGTAATAATTTTGTAATAAAACATTGGGGTGTTAGTGAAATTGGAGAAACAGTATATTCTAATGTTTGCATGAAAGGGTAAAAAATATGCCTATAGGATTCGTATGATTTACTTGTTATTTTATCCAACCTGCCATATATGCTATTTGAATTTCCATGTACATTAGTAAAAATCATGCCATTAGGGGAATCACACACTCACACAACTTGTTTACTATCAAAGCATGAGCTTAAATACTCTATTTATTCCCATGTCTACTGCTATGTGTCACTAGACAGCATGCCTATAAGAAAAAAATGCCAATAACTATCCTTTAATTTTCATAACGGCAGCATGTTCATTAGATACCATGCCTATAGAATTATACTAGCTTATGCTCTACTGGTCCTCATCTAGATATCATGTCCATAGGTTCTTAATTGATTCATCAGCTACTGTTATATCTGTCGCTCGCCTAGAAAACATGCCTAGGACGAAGTGTTACATAATCATTTTTCAACTGCCAACTATTAGAACCTAGCTATAAAATACTGCTACTTGCTTAGAAAGCACGCCAATAGGATTAAACACGAGTAATTTTGAGTATTCCCAATGGTTTTCATTCCCCCAATTGCGTAAATCACTTAGAGACCATGTCTATAGGTTTTAATAACTTATAATATGTAATCTCAATAAACAACATAACAGTACCAGATACTCTTAAATTGAGTAGTTGTTTAGAAACCATGTCTTTAGAGCTTAATGACTTCAATTTGCCTCAATTCTGAAACTGTCTAGTACCTAACGTAGAAATATGTCTGTGTGCATTTGTTGTCTAAGTGTGGAGGCTAACTTGAGCCTTTAACTGTCCTTAAGTGAAGTCCTATTTGTTTTGAATGTCGCTTAGTTTTATCATTTTGAGCAGCCTAAGTAAAGTCTAGAACCACCCAAATAGATGTCCAACGCCTCTTGGACCATAGGCATGGGACGGGTAGTGCATGCATAAGACGCGACCTGGAATTGAATTAGAACGCTCTAAGTAAAAAATTTCAACATAGTAATCGGGTAGCAGGAGATGATAGTCTTTGTCCGCTGAATAAAATGAGCAACTCCTATCTAAAAGGAGTTGCGAAGTATTATTTATGTTGCACGGGGTGATCCTTTAGGCTAAAAAAATTTAGAACCCCCCTTTTTTCTCTTTATACACTTAGTCATCTAATATAGACCGTTATAGTTGTATCCTTGTAGTCCTTAAGATTTGTACCAATTCTCATTGTGTTATAACGAAACTCTTTGACCTTTTATTCTCTTTGTTTATTTAATCATCTTGCCTAATTATAATCCAAATAGTCTTAAGTTCGGCCGGGATCCACAGTTGTGGACCTCGAAGAGTGCCTAACACCTTCTCTTTAAGATAATTTGAGCCTTTACCCGATCTTTGGTGGCGTTGACTAGTCAAACAGAGTTATCTGCACAGTAGATGCCCTAACGCACCTTAAAAATCATTAGGTAGTGACTCTTCTTCTTTTAACACTCTATCTCCCATCCAAAAGAGTTGTTACACGTCGAAACCCGATTTCACGAGAAAAAGGAGGCGCGACAGTTATTTTCGGGTTCAGAATTTAGTCCTTTTAAGTTACTGAATTCTAAATAAATAATGTAAAATTTTAAAAACAAATACAATATTTGAACCAAAATTACTGGGCTCGACTGAACCCTAATCCATAGACTAGCTCTGCCCCTGGTTATTTTCCACACAAGATGGAAGCATAAGTAATTTTGTTCTTTGGTAGAGTATAAAAAGGGAGGAGGATATGGAAACTAAAATTTCTCATATGATATTCTGTACAAGACGGAAGCGTAAGTATCATAGACTCTTGCTGAGATTAATTGTTCCAAGAGCACTTTGCCACAAGAAAATAATAAGTAATTTGTTATGAAAATAATTATATTATGGATGTTCATTTATTACTCCGCTATAGATAATCTTTCTGAAGAAGATTATCCATTTAGTGCTCTGTTGAAGTTTATCTACAAGCAGCTGATGCAGGAAGGTTGCAAGCAGCTCAATGAAATGATTTGCAACAGCTTCTTATTAAACAGGCAGGTTGCAAGTAGCTCATGCAGACAGCTTACAAGCAGCTAAAGAAAAGCCTTGCAGCTGCTTCCTGAAAAGCCTCGCACTGCTTCCTTTCTTCTATAAATAGAGGAGTTTTCAGTTCATTTATGTACATAAGTTTGAAGTTTGAATAATATATCAGTTTCTCTCTATACTTATCTTTACTTTACAGTTCTTATTTTATAACACGTTATCAGCACGAGACTCTGCCATCTCGAGAAAATACTTTGAAAGTATCAGAGGTACGAACTTTCTTTTTCTAAATAATGTCAAATCTTTCTAAACTTGAGTTTGTAGCCCTTGATATATCGGGCAAAAGCTACATGTCTTGGGTGCTTGATGCCGAAATTCATCTTGATGCGATGGGTCTGGCAGCCACCATCAAAGATAAAAATCAGGCATCAAACCAAGACCGTTCCAAAGCAATGATATTCCTACGTCATCACCTTGATGAGGGCCTGAAAATGGAATATCTTACTGTTAAAGATCCAGTTATACTGTGGAATAATTTGAAAGATAGATATGACCACCTGAAGATGGTCGTTCTTCCACAAGCACGTTACGATTGGACTCATCTAAGGCTACAATATTTTAAATCTATCAGTGAGTATAATTCTGCTATGTTCAGAATTATTTCCCAATTGAAACTATGTGGTGATAATATTACTGATCATGATATGTTGGAGAAAACTTTCACCACTTTTCATGCCTCGAATATTCTCCTACAGCAGCAATATCGAGAGATGGGATTTAAAAAGTATTCTGAACTTATCTCACATCTTTTTGTTGCCGAGCAACATAATGGGCTATTAATGAAAAACCATGAAAGCCGACCTACTGGTTCTTGTCCATTCCTTGAAGTGAATGAAACGAACTTCCACCAAGCTAAGCGTGGAAGAGGACGTGGCCCCAGTCGTGGTCTTGGCCGTGGTCGGGGAGGAAACTCTAATCGTGGTAATAACAATGCACTAAAGAACCCTCATCACCACCAGCAGTGGAAAAGAAAGGAACAAAAGCATGAAGAGTGCAAGAAGCAAAGCCAGAAAATGCATGTTATAGATGTGGAGGAAAAGGGCACTGGTCACGTGCATGTCGCACGCCAAAGCACCTGGTTGAGCTGTATCAAGCCTCTCTGAAGAAGACAGAGAAAAATGCTAAAGCAAATTTTATTTCTGAAGATAATTTAGACTTCATGCATTTAGATGTAGCTGATTATTTTGCACTCCCAGAAGGAGAAACAAGTCATGTGATCGGTAGTGAATCTGTAGAAATGTAAATATTTTAATTTTTGTTGTTTGTAGTAGATAGTATGGTTATTTAATTGTTGTACATAAATAAATGTTATGCTTTAATAATAATGTTTACTATCATATTTATTTTGTTTATGTCATTTTGAAGAATATGGATAATCCTCAAATTATGTTTGGATCAAAGACCAATCATGAAGATATTTGTGTAATTGATAGTGGAACAACTCAAGCCATATTCAAAGATCAGAAATACTTTTCTTATTTGCATAAGGAAAAAGCAAATGTTTCTACAATTTCTGGTAATATAAGTTTGATTGAAGGCTCCGGAAGAGCTATTGTATTTCTGTCTAAGGGAACAAAACTTATTATAGACAATGCATTATTCTCCTCCAAGTCTCGAAGAAACTTGTTGAGTTTTATAGATATCCGCCGAAATGGGTATCATGTTGAGACAATAGATAAAATGAACGTGGAATATCTTTGTATTATAAAGAATATTTCTGGCCAGAAATGCATTGTAGAAAAGTTACCAACTTTATCTTCTGGCTTATACTATTTAAAGATTAGTACAGTTGAAGCACACTCTATCGTAAATCAGAAGTTTACTGATTCAAATACTTTTGTGCTTTGTCATGGCCGTTTGGGCCATCCTGGATCAATAATGATGAGACGAATTACTGAAAATTCGAGTGGGCATCCATTAAAGAACCTGAAGATTCTTACAAATGATGAATTTTCTTGTGATGCTTGTTATCAAGGCAAAATGATCACTAGACCATCACCAATGAAGGTTGGCATTGAGTCCCCTACCTTTTTAGAACGTATACATGGGGATATATGTGGATCTATTCACCCACCAAGTGGGTTGTTTAGATATTTTATGGTCCTAATAGATGCATCTTCAAGATGGTCTCATGTTTGCCTACTATCATCTCGCAACCTGGCATTTGCAAAGTTATTAACCCAAATAATTCGATTAAGGGCACAATTCCCAAATTATCCTATTAAGGCTATTTGCCTTGATAATGCTGGAGAATTCTCATCTCAAGCTTTTGATAATTACTGTCTATCAGTTGGAATAAAAGTTGAACATCCTGTAGCTTATGTTCATACTCAAAATGGCCTTGCAGAGTCATTTATTAAACAGCTGCAATTGATAGCAAGACCACTACTTATGAAAATAAAATTGCCCACTATTGTTTGGGGCCATGCTATCTTGCACGCAGCATCACTTATCCGTCTCAGACCAACACATTATAATAAATATTCTCCGTCACAATTAGTTTTTGGTCATGAACCAAATATTGCCCATCTACGAATTTTTGGATGTGCTGTATATGTGCCAGTAGCACCACCACAGCGCAGTAAGATAGGCCCCCAAAGAATGTTAGGAATATATATTGGGTTTGAATCACCCTCTATTATTCGCTATCTTGAACCATTGACAGGAGATTTATTTACTGCTCGATTTGCAGATTGTCGATTTGATGAAAAACAATTCCCACAATTAGGGGGAGAGAAAAAGGAAATCAAAAGAGAAATTATGTGGAAAGTTTCATCATTATCTCATTTTGATCCACATACCCCTATATGTAATCAGGAGGTCCGAAAGATCATCCATTTACAAAATATAGTAAATCAAATGCCAGACGCGTTTACTGATTTGAAAAGGATAACTAAGTCACATATCCCTGCAGAGAATGTGCCTATATGAATTGATGTCCCAGCACGACCATCTACTAGCATAAGAACTAGTGAACCTAAAGCACGCCTGAAGCGTGGTAGGCCTTTGGGTTCTAAGGATAGAAATCCTAGAAAACGAAAATCGACAAATGATCAAAATGATATTATGAAGGGATCTCCTGAAGAGACCCAAGATCTGATTAGTTCTGAGATTCCTGAAGAAATCAATGAACCCGAGACTCAAGTGAGTGAGGAACTTTTAATAAGTTCTACTGGTGATGGGATTAATTTAAATCGATCTGAAATAGTGGTGGATAATATTTTTGCATATAATGTTGCACTTAACATTATGCAAGATAGTGAGGATTGTGAACCGCGATTTGTCGAAGAATGTCAATAAAGATCTGATTGGCCAAAATGGCAAGGGGCAATTCAATCAGAATTGAACGCACTTGCTAAAAGAAAGGTCTTTGGACCAGTAGTTCAAACACCTGCTGGTGTAAAACCAATTGGTCATAAATGGGTTTTTGTGCGAAAAAGGAATGACCAAAATGAAGTTGAAAGATACAAGGCTCGCCTTGTCGCACAAGGATTCTCACAACGACCTCGAGTCGATTATGAAGAAACATATTCACCAGTTATGGATGCCATAACATTTCGATATCTTATCAGTTTTGCCTTACGTGAAAGACTTGAAATACATATGATGGATGTGGTTACAGCTTATCTGTACGGGTCACTTGATAATGAGATTTACATGAAAATCCCTGAAGGATTTAAAATGCCTGAAGCATATTCAAAATCTCAGAAAATGTATTCAATCAGATTACAAAGATCTTTGTACGGTTTAAAGCAATCTGGGCGCATGTGGTATAATCGCCTTCGTGAATATTTACTGAAAGAGGGTTACAAAAATGATGTTATTTGTCCATATATTTTTATGAGAAAATGACATCAGAATTTGTTATACTTGCTGTTTATGTTGATGACATAAATCTTGTTGGAATTCCATAAGAGCTCCAAAAGGCAATTGAATATCTTAAGAAAGAATTTGAGATGAAAGATCTTGGAAAAACAAAACTTTGTCTTGGATTGCAAATTGAACATTTAGCAAACGGGATCTTTATGCATCAATCTGCCTATAGAGAAAGGGTCTTAAAACGCTTTTACATGAACAAAGCGCACCCATTGAGTACACCAATGGTTGTTCGATCACTTGAAGTGAATAAGGACCCGTTCCGACCTCCAGAAGAGGATGAGGAACTCCTTGGTCCTGAAACACCCTATCTCAGTGCAATTGGTGTGCTTATGTATCTTGCTAATGCTACAAGGCCTGACATAGCATTTTCTGTTAATTTACTAGCAAGATATAGCTCTTCTTCTACTCGGAGACATTGGAATGGGATTAAGTATATTTTGCGATATTTAAAGGGAACTCTTGATATGGGTTTGTTTTATGCTAACAAAAGTAGTGCAGATCTTGTTGGTTATGCATATGCAGGTTATTTATCTGATCCCCATAAAGCTCGATCTCAAATCGGGTATGTGTTTACATGTGGAGGTACTGTCATATCATGGCGCTCCGCAAAGCAGTCAATTGTTGCTACTTCTCCAAATCATACTGAGATAATAGCTATTCATGAAGCAAGTAGGGAGTATGTATGGTTGAGATCAGTGATTCATTTTATTCAAGAAAAATGTGGTTTGGAGTGTGATAAAAGATCCACAATTTTATACGAAGACAATGTTGCATGCATAGCCCAATTGAAGGGAGGATTTATATAAGGAGATAGAACGAAGCACATTTTACCAAAATTATTCTACACACACGATCTTCAGAAAAATGGTGACATTGATGTGCAGCAAATTCGTTCAAGTGACAATCCGGCAGATTTATTCACTAAATCTTTGCCAACTTCAACTTTTGAGGAGATAGTATACAAGATTGGAATGCGAAGACTCAAATATTTGAAACAAGATTTTCATCAGGGGGGTAAAATATGCGATGTACTCTTTTTTTCCATACTAAGGTTTTTTTCCACAGGGTTTTTCTTATAAGGTTTTTAATGAGGCAACTAGAAATGCGTATTACTAAATATGTATACTCTTTTTCCTTCACTAGGATTTTTCACACTGGGTTTTTCCTCGTAAGGTTTTAACGAGGCACAATACCTTTTAATGAACATCCAAGGGGGAGTGTTATGAAAATAATTATATTGTGGATGTTCATTTATTACTCCGCTATAGATAATCTTCCTAAAGAAGATTATCCATTTAGTACTCTGTTGAAGTTTATCTACAAGCAGCTGATGCAGGCAGGTTGCAAGCAGCTCAATAAAATGATTTGCAGCAGCTTCTTATTAAACAGGCATGTTGCAAGCAGCTTCTTATTAAACAAGCATGTTGCAAGCAGCTCATGCAGACAGCTTACAAGCAGCTAAAGAAAAGCCTTGCAGCTACTTCGTGAAAAGTCTCGCAACTGCTTCCTTTCTTCTATAAATAGAGGAGTTTTCAGTTCATTATGTACATAAGTTTGAAGTTTGAATAATATATCAGTTTCTCTTTATAGTTGAAGTTTGAATAATATATCAGTTTCTCTTTATACTTTTCAGTTCATTATGTACATAAGTTTGAAGTTTGAATAATATATCAGTTTCTCTTTATACTTGTCTTTACTTTACAGTTCTTATTTTATAACATAATTGAAAATTTTCAATAATGGATAGCAATCTATATCAAATGTGAAAGACAAAGACTTCAAGTTCACCACCACCCACTAAGTTCATAATCCACTTATCCACACTAGAAAACAGTAAATTAAATAATAATTTCAATTATATTATAGATAGCAAAGTAGATCAAATGTGAAACCTGGTAACACCGCCCTTTAGTTCTCAAATACTAATCTCCACTAAAACAATTTGGATATATTTAATATAATAACCTTTGTGTTTTAATAGATTCAATCACCTTCAACGCATTATTTAATTGTTCGCTAACGCTAGGTTGCTCTAATGGTGAGCACCCTCCGCTTCCAACCAAGAGATGGTGAGTTCGAGTCACCCCAAGAGCAAGGTGGGAAGTTCTTGGAGGGAGGGAACCGAGGGTCTATCAGAAACAGCCTCTCTATCCCAGGGTAGGGGTAAGGTCTGCGTACACACTACCCTCCCCAGACCCCACTAATGAGATTATACTGGGTTGTTGTTGTTGTTGCTGCTAACGCTATTCATGAACATGTGCAGGGGTATATTACTTTTCTTGACCACAATCTATGATATATTCATGTCCAGATGGCGTGGTGATAACTTACTACTATGTTAAAACAAGATTTAGATTAAATGTAATGCTACAAGTTTGAGTTTAATAACTACAATTAATATGATTACAATATTCGGTGTCAGTTCAACAAAGTTGGTAGCCCAAAGCAAAATTTTAATAAGAAGCCTTAATTTCATATATTTTTTCATTTAAATTCTATTTATGTAGCTTATAATGAATTTTTTCTAATATCTTTTTCCAATTAACAATATAGCTAATCAACCATATGGCTAAATAGTTCTCTTTTATTTTTTTAAATAAAGATCTTGTAATTTTCACCTTAAAATATTGAATATTTTTTGAAAAAGATTTCCTTAGAACCTCAACGTACTATCAACAAAATATGGGGCTCCAAATTTTGAGGGCTTAAAGACTTTGCTTTAGTTGCTTTGGCCTTGAACCGGCACTGTCACTAGCGCTGACTCGATGTTATAAAAATATTTAATGTTATGAGTTTTCATGAGAAATAGAGCTTTGCTAAGAAGACAATATTTGGCTAAACATGTGAAGATGCAAAATCAGAAGAAGAAAAAATGTCACATTTATTAGCTGAAAAAACTTAATAGTCAAATATAATAACAATAAATGATTCCTTAGGCTATGGGTAAACCAAGTACTTATATATGGATTAGATTGATGAGCTTGAGTTAGAATTGAAAACCTAGAGATTAGAACCAAATGGATAGGAATTCATTGAGTTCTCCATGTTTAGATGAAATAATAGTTTGGTAACTTTGGAATTGATTTAATAATAGAAGAATATGGATACCCATGGACGACCTGAAATTGACGAATATAGAGGGGTAAGAAGTTTTAATTGGTTTTTATCCGATTTTCAGTAATCACATTAGAGCGATTAATCTGAATTTGCACTGAAAATTTGACTTTAGTTAAGAAAGAAACATATCTATCACTCCACCTCAACCTTTGTTCGCGGGAGAAAAATCTAACCTACAATAAACTTTACATTCGGAGTAATTCAACATAAGTACGTAAAATAACTTCTTCATAGATCTATTTTTAACTACAATATGTTTTGAAAATTATTTTTTTATTATACCAAATCCATTCCATTATATTTGATGTAGTTTGACTCGGTACAAAATTTAAATATGTCATAACATTTATGTAGCTATAAGAAATTATTAAGAAAAAAAAATATATAATTCATTTTAAAAGGGATTAATAAGAAAATGTATCAAATAAAATGGAACGTAGGGAGTACTATATGCTAAGAGGAAAGTTATTTCATATTTTACTGTATATACAATCACCTTCATGAATGCAAATTCTCCACATCAATATCATGTGTAAAAAACTAAGATAATTACATTAACAAAGTCATGAGATGATGTTTGTTCTGCTGTTGATCTTTGTTGTTTAAAAATAATGTACGGTAAGACCTCTCTATAACAGCATTCCTATATAACAACACTTCACTATAAAAGTCAAGTTTTTTCGGAACCAATTTTTATGTTATGTTATAAAATATGTTCTCTATAACAGCATTTTACTATAACATTCAAAATTATTCGAAATAAACGAGATTATTATAGAGATGTTTGACTGTATTAGTTTAGCTCAAGACTTTTTTATGTGTTGAAAAACTTATTTTGACCAAGATGTAATGTACTTATCCGCTTTTTGGGTATTTAATATAACTGTTATGTAGGCGCTTTTTGTGTATTTAATTCATTTGCTTGCAACACTCAGCATTTATACACCTTGGGGTTAGACTCCCTTCTTAGTTGCTTATAAATTAAGTGTTGCATATGTAAAATTCTATAGATATTTCAGAAGGTAATTATTTTTAACGGTTTAACAAAATATACGAGTTTACAAAATATATAAATTTATAAAATTTATATGTTTACAAAAGAAGAATCATTAAATAATAGTCGTCAATTTACCTCTAGTCACAATAAACTTCCTACGTGGTCTATATCCTAAATTTTGAACCTCAAAACCTCAACCCTGGATTAATAGACGTACTTCATAGTCGATTGTTAATTATCGATTGTGTACTCAACTTCTATACAAGCCAAGTAGAAACTATTGGTCGACTGTTGATATAATTAGTTATTAAACTTAATTTTTACCATGAAATTGATAAAATTATAACATTTACACATGTTATTAATCATGTTATGACATAAACATTTATGAGAAATGGACAAGTTCATACTACCACTAAGGATTTAGTCATTCTACAACATGCAATGACTTAGCAATGTATTATCATAGTAGATATTGCGAGTATAATAAAAGTATTGATTAATCATTTGAAAATGTAAGTTTATAAAATGGAACATATCAGAATACCTTTAAAGATTGATCAGAGATGGATAATTTCATATTACCCTAAGGATTTAGTCATTCTACATTACGCGATAACTTAACAATGTTTTATCAGAGTCAGATCACGCGGATTCAGGATTTAAATCCTATGGGTTTAGCTTTTGAAGCTTTTAGCATTGAATCTATTATATATTTAAAGTTATGGGTTCATATATATACTATTTTTACAATTTTAATGAATTTTTACTTATAAATTTTTACTTTGCGTCGAAAGTTAAGAGTTCATTTGAAACCGTCGATAATGTACTACATCCGCCCCTGATCAGAGTAGCATTAAAAGTATAATGAAGGGATTGACTAATCATTTGAAATAAAAATAAAATAATAAATTAGCTTATTTTAAATATTTTTCTCAATAATGAAGAAGCGGAAAACACATTTTATATCAAGCACGTGGAGACAAAAAGAAAAGGAAAAAGAAAAAGGAACACCGCGTCTATAGATCTGCTTCACAAGAGAAAAGTTGATACCAATTAAGTAAAAAAGAAGAAATCAGGAATAGTAAAAGGAAAAGAAAAGGCAAAACAAAGAATGAACTTACACAACTAAATTGACTATTCTTTTCACCTAATGAAAGTGAAAAACGTGTGATCTCGAAGAGTAATAAGACATATAAATCCTGCGTTGTAGCCAAGGTAGGATGAAGGGACAAGCGTATTCAGATTTAGTACATTAAACTCAATTCGAATTTTTGTCCTTTTTATAAGGCATAGTTGGGCGTGATCACAAGGATTAGTATATTGTAATTGCTTATGGTGATTAATAATGAAATTTTATGTGAGTAATAATATAGAAATTATTATATATGAATTATGTATACGGGTGAACTCGAGGTCAACACACGCCCCGAGTTCTAGGTGAGTCTGACGAAGTACGAATGTATGGGATAAAGACCGAGTCTTAGAACTCATCGGTTCGAGGGCGGAACGGGGTGCTCGCCACCGGGCCCGACAAGTCAACACCCCCCGAACCCAGAACGAGTACCAATACCTTGGAAGGCAGTACAAACGGTTGCACACGACTAACAGAGAGTCGTGATATCCGCATCCAATCGGATATCACGGCGCGGATCTCGCTCGATGCCGGTAGCGTATCAGTGATTGATGTACAAGGAGGATTTTTACCTTTTTTTAGAATTATACTAGGAATAAAGGGGGGTTCTTATTCAATGAACACATTATAGCACGCATATCAAGGTAATATAAACTTACTTCTTTGTTTTTAGTCATTGAAAGGTTCTTATTTTGTTCATAGTTCTCCATACACATTTGGCTTCCAATCGAAGACCCGGTCAAGGGTAAGACCACTGTTAAGCTAAAACCCGAGCCCGGACTCAACGTCACAACTGGTTTGATTATTGATTTCATCTTCAATTCGTTTATCTAACATTTTTAATTTCTTGTATTGAGTCTATCCACGTATCCTTAAAATCGCGTACAAGTGTAATTGTTATTCATTTTAAGGGTAAATAGTTTGGCGCCCACCGTGGGGCTAAGGATAATAGTGGTGGTTTGATACAAACCTCCATAACACACTCTATTTTATACTTGTTCTTTAAGGTCTCAATTTCATGTCAGCTTAAAAATGTCAAATTCTCAGTCCGCTCGCTTGAACGTTGAGAATGGGTCTGGCTATCTTGGCGAAAATAACAATCTGGTGCCTAGCAATGAGGTGCCCCCTGCTGATCCCAATGGGGTCATAGTCGTATACCCAGTCGATGCTAACTCACATGTGGCCATCAATGCCAACCTTCCTACCGCCCCGAGAATAGCATTCGCGGAGTAGCCCGACCAACGCCTCGAGGAGCGCTCGAAGGAGAAGGTGATGGGGTCAGTCTGCGATTGATCATCAAAATGTTGAAGGCTCAACAGGCGGCGATAGCGCAGCTACAAAATCAAAGACACGCCCCGAGCAGGGTGGAGCCCGAACCATCCCAGAAAAACACCCGAAGAAGTGAGCATATCACCGAAAGGCTGAGTGAAGCTGAGCCCGGTGTCAGCCCTGAAGTAATGAAAATGCTTGAAGCATTAACGAAACAAGTAAAATCAGGCGAAAAGAAAATTGAAGCAAACGACAAGTCTTCCAAAGTAGGCGTGTCCACGCCATCGAAGAAGGAGTGGAGAGGGTCGTCCACGTCGTGAACTCCTTCACTTGACTTTTCCTTTCCTGCTTGGGCCTCCTCAAGCATGGACTCGGTGTATGAGGGCGTCTCAATGATGTCTATTACACCGATTGCCTCCTTTGGAATAGAAGCAGCTTCTCGGGAGGTCTCAGCCCCCGTTTCAATCCCGGCCTCCCGAGTCGAGAAGAGATCGACCTCATGGATTTCTTCTTCGGCTATAACCTGCTCCCCGACAGGGGTCGATCTGTAAGAGACAAAGATGTCGTCTTCTTCAGACTCATCCCTAAGTCGGTGAAGTGAGTCAGAATCCGACACTTGGGAGTTGGTGCTCTTCTTGGGCTTGCGAACCCGAGTGGCCGCCCTCTTTTTTAACTTCACCTCGGGCCCCGGGCCCCTCCGAGCCCGAGGATTTCATTTTTCACTTCTTCTCCTCCGCAGCAACTAGGGGCGCCCCGTAACGGAGGGATCAACGGCTCGGGACGCATCTTCGTCCCCTTTCAACGGCCTAAGTTCGGTGGTCTTAGGCAAACCTGCGAAAGAAAGAGAAAGGGTCAGCGTTAAGTAAGTTTGGGGTGTAATAATAACTATTCTAAGAAGAGCCTTACCATGAGAACGGGCCTCACATCGGCCCTTCGATGCCGGTAGCGTATCAGTGATTGATGTACAAGGAGGATTTTTATCTTTTTTAGAAAAGTACTAGGGGTAATACTCCCTACTATATAAAGGGGAGGTTTCTTATTCAATGAACACATTGTAACACGTATATCAAGGCAATATAAACTTACTTCTCTACTTTCTAGTAATTGAAAGGTTTATTTTGTGCATAGCTCTCCATACACATTTGCTTCGAATCGAGGGCCCGGTCAAGGGTAAGACCAATGTTAAGCTAAAACCCGAGCCCGGACTCAACGTCACAACTAGTTTGATTATTGATTTCATCTTCAATTTGTTTATCTAACATTCTTGATTTCTTGTATTGAATCTATCCACATAGGGGTGGATCTACCTTATGAGGTAGGGGTGCCACGCCACCCGCTCGCTTCGCTAAAATTCTTACTATGTGCATAATATCTCTGTGAAAAAAGGTATATATCAACAGAGTGGCACCCAGAAGACACAAAGTGGACGTGGGTACCATTGGTTCAACGTCCCCTTTGAAGGCTTTCCTTGGCCTCATGAAAGCAAGTTTGATTCCCTGTTGGAGCATCTCCTTTGATTTTTCTCTTTTTCTACTTATTAAGATTTTCTTTATTTTCAGTTGGTCCCTAGGGCCTCACCTCTTTTCCTTCATTTTCGATTCTTTCCATCCTTTTCTTCCTTTTATTTGCTAATTCTCTCTTTTTTGTTTTTTTAACTTTAAGTCCTCATTTTATTTCTATCATTATACCTTACATTATGAGCAATTATTTTTGATAGGTAATTTCAATTGATTTTAATTAGCGTATAATTTCTTTCTTTTTAATGAAATGATATAAATTTATATATTAGAGTATAATTTGAACAATAATTTCTATTGAGTTTTGAAAAAAAATTAAATGGCTTGATTGATAGTCATTTTGAGTCGAATAGCATAGGTTAAATGTTGAAGGTTTTTCTTTGAAAATAATTGTCATAAAACTGAACAATTAAATGAAAAATAATTCAAAAGCAATACAAGTAAATAATCTAGTCAAACAAATAATATATAGTAGTTAAGCTATTCTTTAAACAAATTTTAATATTGGAGGTGCTCTTTCATGAAATATTATTTTTCTTTTGTATTTTTATTTTAGAATGTGTTTAAATTAAGTGTTAAAATTTGAACTAAAATCGAACTTATTTGCTTTGTGAATGAAAGGCCTATTCGAATTAACCAAAAACTAACCGAACCGACCCATTATTCCTAATCTGTCTTTGTAGCTAGTATATTGTATGCATAACATGTTGGCATTATTTACCCGTAAAACGGTACAGTTGAATTTATATATGATTTCTAAATAAGTGAACTAATTTGATCCTGAAATAATATAATAATCAAAGAAATATACAATATTTAGCCTTAGAATATAGATGAAATAGAAAAGATAGTGATTCTATGAACACGGTCTCTGAACACAGCAATGATGAAATTAAAAAGCAAGGAAGTGAAATTGTATAAAGCTTTGTATAGAATATAGTATATGGTCTTGCCAGAAAATTCGTGTCCTTTACAATGGTAACTGAGCTCACTATTTATAGTTATGCCTAGGGAAAAAAGGTCTTAGGATCATGCCCTCCTTTGATGCCAATTATGAGGGTCATTGATGAAGATGTAACATTAAGCATAAAAGCCAAATTCTCTGTAACGGACCGTCGCTCTTGATGTTGTAAAATATTCCTTAGTAAATGCTACCGGGCGCAGAGCATTTAATACACTTTTATGAACGTTATCCGTTTTGGTGACAAGCGCAGTGGCTGCGTTCGGTCCTCAGCCATCCCATCTTGGATTTCACATGTCCTCCTTTTAGTCAGTCACGTGTCATATCATATTTTACCCTATACAGATAGTCCATCTGCTTTACGGTGACATAACTTTGTGTTACCGGGAAGTTGGTAGAAATACCTTTTTGGCGGGAATTACTATAATCTCCTCTAAAGGTTTCTGACAGTTGATTAGACACACGTCTCTCCGCATTTAATGCCCCGAACACGCGTCATCCCATGATTCAGCACAACCTTTTGCCGATTATCGAGGTAATCATGGCTATGAATTTAGCCGCCAAAAGTTTAATTATAAGCAACTTTCTTTTCCTTTGTGTTTTACAACTACTTGAGCTTCTGATTTGCATCCTCGTTTTCCATCCTTTTTCTAATTTTCTTCAAACACAAACTCTTTACCTTCTTATTTTCTAATGGCTTCTTCCTACAAACGTGGTGGTTCTACAAAGAATAAGAATAAAACCAAGGATTTTGTTCCACCAATAGTGGATTCCATCATCCCAAGAAGGCTTAGTACTTCGAAGAATTTTGAAGAGAAATTTTCTACTGCTAACCCTCGTACATGGGTTGTTAGTAGGTACCATTCTTCCATTTGTCCTTACAATATTCCTATTGTAAAGGAGTACTGCCGCTGCAATGAGTTGGAAATTATCGTTCCTGATCTATCGGAGCGAGTGACCCTTCCCAAGGAAGGTTTTACATAATATTTCATGTACCTTTTTACTTTGGGTCTGTTTTCTTTGTGCGAAGAGCTAGATTCTGTGATTGCAGAGCTTTGCCTTCGCTACCAAGTATGTTTGGCACAGGTAAGTCCTTCAGTGTGGAGGACGATCGCCTGCCTCCGACGCTTGTGCCAAGAAACTGGAGAGGAGCTAACCTTAGCTCATGTGATAAATCTCTATTCCCCCAAAATCTTTCGCGGGGGAATGATAAACCTTTGCAAGCGTGGCCACCATGCTTTGTTGTCTAGCATGGATGATGACAACGATCATGATTGGATGGAATAGTTCGTTGCAGTTGCCACCAATGACATCATTCCGACAACGGCTTCATCCTTTCCAGTTGCTTGGAACCGCACTCGTAAGTTCTTTGTATAATATTCCTCTTACTAGATATTCTTCTACGGACGTATCATCTCTTCACCCTTCGTATATTTTAGCAACTCGATGGCCCCCACTTGTGGTTCAGAAGATCTTGGACGTCACAATGCCCGAAACTCATTCGTGAAAAGAACTGGCCCTTAAATACGGGTGGAAGGCCGAAAATCATGGTAACTCTAATTTACCTTGCTTCCATTTTTTTTATATGAAGAACTTGGTAGAACCCTTCTGACTTTATTCATGGAATTAGGTCTACCTGCGTACTCTGTTGCTTTCCCCGAGGAGGATGTTCTGGCTGATCATGCTGATGTAGCGAGGCTGCTTCAGGAAGCACTTACTCAAACATGTATCTCCGGGCCTGTTTCGGGTGCAAATATTTTTTTACGGAGTCCCCGATCGGAGGATAAACAAACAAAGAGAAGACGTTCCTCTGTGGCCGGAAAAAAGAATAAAAGGGCAAAGATTATTGCCCCCGAGTCATCTCTGGTGGCGATGATGACTGGTCCTTCTTCTGGGTCCTCTTTGTTGGAATGAGGTTGGTGAAAGAAAATTGGTGGGTCCTGATATTGTTCAACAAACTGAAGATAAGATAAAAATCATCAAGGATCGCTTAAAAATTTCCTCAGACAGACAAAAGTCTTATGCTGATCTTAAGAGGCGTGAAATTGAGTATAAAGCGGGTGATAAGGTATTTTTAAAGGTTTTTCCATGGAAGAAGATTATGAGATTTGGACAAAAAGGTAAACTTAGTCCACGATTTATTGGACCTTATGAAGTGCTTGAGAGAGTTGGAGCAGTTTCTTATAAACTAGCTCTTCCTCCAGAGTTAGACAAGATCCACAACGTCTTCCATGTTTCTATGCTTAGAAGATACCGCTCAGATCCATCTCATGTTCTTCCTATTGAATTTATAGAGGTCAATCCTGATTTGACATATGGAGAAGAACCAATCCAAATCTTAGCGCGCGAGTTAAAGGAGCTTAGAAACAAGAGCATCCCCTTAGTAAAAGTTCTTTGGAAAAATCATTCTGGCGAAGAAGCTACCTGGGAGCGAGAAGAGGATATGCGAATTCAATATCCAAATTTGTTTAGGGACTAGTACCAGGTAAATTTCGGGATGAAATTTATGTTGCTCCCATAAATGCTGTAACACCCCAAATTTTTACTAATATTTGCATTTTCGATTTAGCATCTTTATAATGAGGAAATATTTTTACTTCGCACTTCCTAAACGTAAAATTTACAATACATGAAAATTTCTTACTCTAGGTTGTGTTAATACGGACAAAGGAGTTCTATGGCAATTGCTATGCGTAACACTTATTATTATTTTGATGAATTATTATTAAATACATTAATTAAATTTTTGGACTGTCACTCTTTTGTATTTATCTAAGGATATTTAGTAGTTGGGCAGCCATTTATATTTCATATTTATCCAAAATTCTTAAAGACAACTTTGATTGACATAGTCTTCCATAAACTCCCCATTTTCATTCTTTCAAGAAAAATAAAAACACCCCTACCATCTCTCCTTATTATCACCTGAAAACTTCATGAAAACCACCATAAATTTCCACTAAACCAACCAACAAAATTCGTTCTTGGTGAAGCTCAAGTTGCTCCTCTCTTTTGTGGTAAGTTACTAAACCCGTTTTTACACTAGACAGCTATTAGTGTTTTCTTCATATCTTTTTGTATAGAGCTTTGTTTTAAGTGATCTAAAACTTTATGGAAAGCTATTTCATAGATCTATAACTCTTATGAAGGAACCAAAGCCTGATTTATCTTTTATTTACCCGAAAATAGGTAATGAAGTACAGGGCGGATGCTGCCCAGATTTTCTATTTTACAAACCCTCCCTGTACTATGGTTAGTAAGTTTAACATAACGTTTTGTACAAAATTAAAATGGGGGTAATTCAAAATGCTCTGAAACGCTAAGACACATATCTATAACTGTAAAGAAGACCGCACGGTCTATTTTGTCCTTTTTCATCTTCAAATCTGAGTCACAACACGAGGTAGTGATACTGTCCAGAATTTCTGTTTCAAACATTTTGGGTAATTTTCACCAATATCATATTTATTTTGACATGTTAAATCACTGAACTTATATAGATATTTTATTATGTATTTAAGGTTTATATATCATTGTAAAATCTAAGGGGAATTGTTTGAGGAAGTGGACGGATTTGGTTTGTCTAGAGCGTAGACGATTCGAACGTCCTCAAGTTGTGGTTGAACTATTTTGTGGTAAAACACCAAGGTTTGTGTATAAACTTTGTACTCTTTTTACTTGCTGGAATATTTTGAAATAACCTAATATTTTATTTTTTTGTCTTCAATTAATAGCATTGTATTCGTGTTATATCAAGTATTATAAGATATTTGCTAAATCGCCCACTCGTACGGATTATTTGATCATTTTGCATTCTTGTTGGGACTTTGTCCTTCTTGTGGCAGTGACTTTGTCACTCATCTTGGCATGCCTCTTGATTTGGATTTTTTGCCATCTTGACTTTGGATTTGTAGTTCGTCTTAAATTATGGAACTTGTCCGTGTTAAGTATGAACTGGGAAGCCATTTTTAATATGGTTCTTGATTCTCTTGACTATTGGGTTTTGACTCTACTTGATTTTGGGCTTCGGTCCATCTTGATATCTGATTTTGCTTAGTGTGATGGCATTACGTACATATTGGGCGAAAAATAGATATTTGACAAGCTTTCTTTGATTGATAGTATACGCTTTCTCAACTCTTGAATCTTGAACATAGTTATTGATAATTGGAAACACTTCAAGGGTTGATATTTGATACTTTTGATATATTTGTTCACTTGTTTTAAATTATATTTCATTTGAGCTACCTATGACTAAAAATGAGAATTGGAGAAGTTAATGGCTCCAAGCCCCCAAAGTTTATACGCCACTAAGCTTTATGCTTAGCGATAGTTGTTTTCTATCGTAGGTAATGTACAGGATGGAATTTGAAGACGGCCTTATGAAGTAGTCTTTTTGGGAGCACTTAAGGAGATCACATTTGCATATGCACCATGGTTTTGTATAGTTTTGGGACTTGTACATGATATATATGTCACACTTATGTATGTTATTTGGAGGCTTGGATATTAAGACCAAAATCTTGTAACTTGAATTTGGTAACTTATTTTGCTATTTTGAGGTGTGGTAATAACTCAAGTCTTGTAATATGTTAAATTTACATATATATATATACACACAAAGGAGAAAATTAGTTTTCCTTTTTATACCCGATAGTTTGAAATTTATGTACAATACAAACTTGCAGTGATGTCGAATGAAAGTATAATTTTGTTAGGAAGTTGCTTTAACGTGTTGATTATTCAAGAAGGGTTATATCACCTTATGTTGAAATTTTGACACTGTATTTTTCTTCTTTTTTTTTATAAAAAAAATAAAATTATGAGGAGTATTTTCGAAAATAAAAATATTGCACTTTGGACCTCATCGCATGGGCCTATTTCCGCTACTAAATTATTCTGAATATATTTTTAATTAATATCTTCTTAATGTTGTAAGTAATAAATTAGATTTGTTTAGTAAGTAGCACCCTCCCAAAGGGGTTGCTACATCGTCATCGTCATCGTCATCATCATCATCGGAGGCTAAGGCCCTAGCATCGGCTTCAAGCTCTCTTGCCTTCGTTATCTCTTCAGAGAGATTGAAGCTCCAAGCATGGATCTCCTCGAGGGTTTCCCTCAGAGATTGGAATTTGGCAAATTCGGTGATCCAATGTGCTCGAGTTCGAGCGGTCTCGGCCACCTCTCTCGCATGTGACTGAGCGGCTTCAGCATCAACCCGATAAACAGCCACAAATGCGTCTGCATCGGCCTTTGTTTTTTCAGCCTTGGCAAGTTCAGAAGCCAACCGAGCCTCAAGATCCTCCGTTTTCCTTGCTTGAACCAAGCTTTTCTCCTTCAGGCTTTGAAGTTGACTTTCGGCCGATGACATTTGGGCTCGAGCAACCTCTTTCTCTGCAGCAAAGCGGTCTATATTTCCTTTCCATTTCAAGGACTTCGCCTTTATCACATCGACCTCCTCATGGAGTTTCCCGATCAACTCAAGCTTCTGCTATAACTGTGAGACCGAAAGATTAGCCTTCGTTCCAGTATCGAGCCCATAGGCTTTTAATAGTATCATTACCTGCTCGGACAAATCGGTCTGATCTTGGTGATTTTTAGCCAACTCAGCTCGGAGGTCCTTGATTTCCTCCCCCTTTGCCCTAAGAGGAGTTTAAGGGCATTCTTCTCCTCCGTGACCCGTTAAAGATCGGCCTCGTATCGACGCAGCTCAGCTCGGGATCGAGAACATGCTTCTCGATGAGCTGCCACGGCCTACGAAGAAAGAAGAAACAAAGTAAGAAAAGAAAAACAGGCATAAGAGATAATACCAACAAAATAATTTAAGGCTTTACCTGATTCAAAGCCTGCTGCACTCCGTGAAAAAGATCTGATGTATCACTAGTGCCGACAGCATCCTCGACACCGGTAAATAGGTCACAAAAATGATCCTCTCCCTCATGAGGCCTGTCTAGTTCAAGGGCCCCCAAAGCTTGGGCTTCCCGAATCGCCCCTTCGGAAAAAGTAGGAAAGGTGGGCGAGTCTTCGATTGCTACTGCCCCAAGTGAGTCACTTGGGGCGTTCCCTTTGATTCGAAGAGATTCAGGGACAACCCCTTCAGACATATCCCCCATCTGTTGGCTTCGATAGGAAGCATCCTCGATCTCCAACGACTCGGGGACTCTGCCCGAATCTTCCTCCAATATATCCTCAGTTCGAGGCGGAGCCTTATAAACCACCATCGATCCAGCTGCCTGTGGAACATTGGTGGTCTTCTTCGATCGGGCCACCAGTACGGACCCGTCATCTTCTTCTTCCTCGTCTCCATCCCTTAGATGCTGAATCGATTCTAAGGTCAAAGGGATGGTATTCTTCCTAGGCTTGCAAGTCGACCTTGCCTTCGGTTTTGGATTTTCGGGAGTAGAGGCCCTTTTTCTCTTATTTCCCTTCGCCGATTTAGAAACCGGGTCCGAGGCTTCTTACTCACCGGGCAGGGACCTCAAAACTGCATCTCTGCCTAGGCCTACATACAAGAAAATCGGTTGAATATGTAGAAAATATTTCGTTCGAACTCTCAAAACATGAGAAATAGGCTTACCATGATTTTTGGCCTCCCATCGGCCCTTCGCCAAATCACACCACGAACGTTCGACTTATGTAGAGGTCGAAGCCAGGGCCCATACCCAGCTCTTAAGATCGGGAATGACATCGGGCATCCAAGTAACCGCTGCATCACAAAAGAGATATCAGCAAGAAAGAAACAAAGAGACAAGGCGATAGGGAATAAGCAGCAGAATTACACTTACGCTTCATATTCCATTCTTCGGGGAATGGCATCTTTTCGGCTGGGATCAGGTCCGAAGTCTTCATTCAAATGAACATGCTCATCCAACCTCGATCCTTGTCCTCATCTATGGTGGAGAACAATACCTTGGTAGCCCGGCGTTGAAGTTTTATTAATCCACCTCGAAATAGGCGGGGACTATATAATCTAATAAGATGATCGAGGGTGAAAGGCATCCCCTCGATCTTGTTTGCAAAGAAACGGATCAGGATAACGATCTGCCAAAAGGAAGGATAAATCTGACCTAGAGTTATTCGGTATTGGTGACAAAAATCGATGATAACAGGGTCGAAAGGTCCTAACGTAAAAGGGTAAGTATACACACTAAGGAACCCTTCTACGTGGGTGGTAATATCTTCATCGTGAGCCAGAATTACCACTTCCTTATTATCCCAGTTGCAATAAGTCTTTAACTGTGCAAGTTGCTTTTTGGTTATCGAGCACAAATACCTCGATACCGGCTCACACCGACCGGGAACCAACGAGTCCTTATCGACCTTAAAATCGGAGGTGAGAAGACACGTTCCGGGAACAAACTCCTCAGGTCATGGCTCCACCGGTGTTTTATCGGCAGCAGGTTGTGAATAAAAAGCCTCTTCTTTTGGGGGGATGGTTTTTGATGTTTTCACCATTTTTAAATTTAGAAGAAAGAAATAAAGAAGATGTGGTGTTTCAAAGAAAGATCTTGCAGTAAAAACCGCAGAAGGAAAATTCCACACTTAATTCAGAAGGTATGAGAAGATGCTTAGGAAATTTTGAGATAGAAGATGTAAAAGTGATTAATGGTGAAAGAAGGGGATGTTTATAGGCTGAGCAGTGGCGGTGCAATATCGGTAATGGCCGACCGCCGTCTGACACGCATTAAATACCTCGATAAACTGAACTGATGGGACAACTATCGTGTACGTCACGATCGGATTCGATGCACACGTCAGCATATATCTAATCAGATTCGATTAGTCCGTCGTACGGACTGGTCAGTATGATAATACTTTGATCAAAGAGCGGCTTCGTAATACCAGGTCGAGGTCCGAAGTCGGGTCATCAAGCTTCGAGTTCTAGGACCGATCAATGACAAGCTCGGTATCATTATCGGGCTCGTATCCAAATCGAGCTACGGGGCGAAGCAAAATTATCGTGCTTGAGATGCATAGACCGACCGACACCGACCCCGAATCAATATCAGACTCCGAGTAAGAATCGAGCTCGAGTCAAGATCGAGGGCTCGAGTCAATACCGAGCTCGAGCCAATATCGAGCTCACAGATAAGAGTCGTTATAACCGCATTAGGGGAGAGAATCCTGGCAGGAATTAGGAAAAAATTAGTTCCTCATGGGTTTCCCACTATATATTTTTTATTATATCTAAAGTAGGATCTTTCCACTATAAAAGGGATGATTGTTATTTCTGTGAAGGACATTCACACATTGTAACAAAAGATTGCTTCTCATATGGAAAGATCAATCCTTTGAGCTCTTTTACTTCATTTTATCTAGGTCATTCATTTTTCTCCTTTCCACCGTTTGTATCTTTCATCCTTATAAGTCAAGACTGTATATTTCTATTTCTTCTATTTCTTATTACGATTTTGTATCAAGTTATACCACATACCCTTAGAACTACGTATAAATTTAACTCTATCCGATTTTCTGATTTTCTGAATGAACAGAAGGATCTAAGAGAAGTTAAATGTTAAGAAACGAACCAAAGGGGTGGGGCTGTTTTGTATAGTACAGTAGGTACAACAACAAAGGGAAACAAATAATTGAAAACTATTATTATAGTTGTTGATTTTTTTCTTGCTAGTACAAATAATATTCTTTCTTTTCTTTTAGTTTTATATCTAGTTTTCTGCCTTTTAATCTAATTATTCCACCAAAGTTTTATTCCATTGTAATTTTAGAGAGCACAAAACGACATTAGTAAGCAACTATGTTGTACTCTCTATTGGCTTTTATAGAAGTTAGAACAGTATTATGTTCATCTGAATTTAGTGAATTCTACATAAAAAAACTACTACATACGTCAACAACTATTAAAATTTTAATCTGCTTATAAGGACTCTAGTACCCCACTAAGACATTATAATAAATGGAGATTTATTAAATCTAAACTACTTCTGCTGTCTTAATTGTATTTGGTAGATAGTCGGTTCACCACCCTTTAGTTTGAGGGAAACATAAATATATAATGATTGGTCTAAATTTTATTTCATTTCTGTTTTTTTCCCTGCGATCATGCATCAAGAACAGTCTTATGTCTTTAATTATTATTTTCTAGATCAGTCCTATGTTGGAATGAGACAAAGATGTCACTATACTTATGTTCTCAATACCCTGCCTACCCATAAAAATTTAGAAAAGAAACAACTACAATTAATGTGAGAGATTATTAAATAATGCCCAGTTAACCCTTTTTATATAAAAAATTTATACCAACACAAATGTTTATTATATAATGTTAAAGACCGTAAATTTTAAAAGTTTTATAACGACATAAATATTATGATATTTTTTAGATCACACATTTTTAAAAAATAATTATTTAAATTTCGTATCGAGTCAAACTATACCAAACAAAATGAAAAAAAAAAAGTAATATTAGTAAAATAATTTCAAAACATGCTATAGTTGAACATCGAACTATGAAAGACAATGAAAGAGTTATATTAAGTTCAATTATTTCGAATATAAAGTTTATTGGAGGTTAATAGTTCGTCCTTTTTCAAATTTTAGGGTCAAAAGATTACCAGTCTAGGTATTTAATAGTCAATTTCTTAATTGCCTAATTTGGTCAAATTGTGATCAACGCCCAAATATCTCTCCTCTTAGGGTATGTTATCTTACCCTAAATATTCGTCAATTTAGGGTTATCCATATCCTTTTTCTATCTAATCAATTTTAACTCACCAAACTATTATTTCATCTAAACACGGAGAATTCGATCAATTTCCACCATTCAGTTGACTTAGATTTTAATCCAGCAATTCTAACTCAATCTTATCAATTTAATCCATCAGTTGGTTTAGGTTTACCCATAGCCTAAGCATTTATTATTATTATTATTATTATTATTATTATTATTATTATTATTATTATTATTATTATTATTATTATTATTATTATTATTATTATTATTATTATTATTATATTTTAGAGTCCCAATAATCTTTTTTTTATCTCTTAAATTCACATGTTCAGCCAAATATATTATTTCTTAACGGAAATCTACGTCTAATGAAAACTCAAAATGTTAAATACTTCTATAATAGCGTTAGCAAACAAGTACGTAAATAATGTGTTGAAGGTGATTGAATTTATTAAAAACAAACATTATCACATTAATTAACATATCCAAAGTTCTGTAGTGGATATTAGTGTTTGAGAATTAAAGGGCGGTGTTACCAGGTTTCAAATTTGATTTTGTTTAATATCTATGATTGAAAATTATTATTAATTTTCATTGTTTTCTAGTAGTGAATAAAGTGGATTATGCACTTACTGGGTGGGATGAACTCATGAACTTGAAGTCTTTGTGTTTCACATATGATCTTGATTGCTAATCCAACATGATAAAAAATGATTTTAATAAGAAAATCTTGTCTTTAGTTTGGTAAAAAGCATGATTATATTTTTGCTTCGGAGGAATTGAAATTTGAAGTCTGTTACCAAGTTTCTCTTGAGTCAAAAGTGTCTTTTCTGTTTGTAAAAAGTATTTTTTTCCTAAAATTAAGGTGTTTAACCAAATTTTTGGAAAGAAAAAAAATACTTTTGTGGAGAAGCAGAAACAGTTTTTGAAAAGCAAAAAAGTACTCTCTCTCCAAAAATACGTGTATGAAAAACACTTTTGAGAAAAATACACTTAAAAGTTTTAAAAGTTTTGCCAAAGAGTCAAACACTAATTGCTAAAAAGTACTTTTAAGAAAAATACTTCTCAAAATAAGCTAATTTTAGAAACTTGGCCAAACAGGCTATAAGAATCATTTGTGCAATAACTATAAAATTTAGTTTATTATGCGTCCATCTTGTGTAGAAAAAATCCTACATGAAAGCATATTATATATAGTTTCTAAATAATGCTATAATCACAAAAATAGAAATAATAAAAGTCCGAGTATAATTCATACATATATTAGAGAATATACGCATGGATCTCAATTATCGAACAACTATAAGAGGGCGAAATATTAGTATAACAATAATTCAATCAAGTATCGCTTTAAATTAATATCATAATTTTTATTCTAAATTAAGTGAACTTGTTTTTTAATTGTGAAAGAGGAAAAAGAAAATAAAAAACAAAATGGAAAAAAGATTCTATATGAAGCTTATTAAACAAAAGTTGAGGAAAGTCACAGGCGATAAAATATGTGGAATAGGTCAGAGCTGACGTGTCATCTAGATCCTCAAAATAAAGTGACAGAATAGTTATCCCTTTTACTTTTTCTACTAGCATAGAATAATAGTTTTATCTACGACATAAACTCATAACAGATTAATTAACTGTGGGATCGTTTGATTGTATATTGGTAGAATTAATACCAGCATAAAATCTTGCCAAAATAATATAATTTTTATTGGCTGTATAAAAAAAATTCATCATCGCATAACTGACGCAATATTTGATTTCTGTAAATAATATTCATATTAAATTATGCAAACATCTATTATAGTTTTACGTGTATAACATGTGGGGATTAAATTATTTAAAGATAACAATCTATTTTTTAAGTAAGCAATTTGTTTACCCTTAAAATGGATAGCAATTACATTTGTACGCGTTTTTAAGGACTAGTATCTATGAACGTGCGTTGCACGTTAATAATGACTCGTGGTGATTTAAATATTTATTTATATGAAGGAACAATGAAATTTAATTAATAAGAGAAATTTTATGTATAATAATACAACAATCATCTAAATGCCAAAAAATATTACTCCCTCTGTTTGAATTTAGATGAACCCATTTGATTGAGTACGGAGTTTAAGAAAAGATAGAAGACTTTTGAACTTGTGGTATAAAATGAGGTGCATATATTTTGTGTGGTTATAAATCATTGCATAAAGGTAAATTGTTTAGCATAATACAGGAATTTAAAATAAAAGGATATCATCAAAACTTACACAAATGATCAATTTTGTCATGTTAGTTAGATAATTATGTATTATAGTTTAAAAGTATTTAATGTGGTGGTATCTTAACAAACACTTCTTTGTGGACAGTATTTTTTTATGTATGTTTCCTCCTAATGCTTTGGTTGCCCTGCCTTAACCAAAACTCTTGTTGTCGATCTTGATATCCCTCTTGAAAGTGCAACATACAGTTGTTCGTGCAAGCAAACATATTGCCGTAAATATAGTCCAATATTTAGGATGTTTGTCTCCTGAGACGATGGTCTATTGGAAATGACCTCTCTATCCTTACAAGGTAGGGGTAAGGTCTGCGTACACACTACCTTCTCCAGCCCCCACAGTGTGGGATAAGACTGGGTATGTTGTTGTTGTTGTTGTTGTGGACAATATTGTTTTGTGTATGTTTCCTCATAATGCTTTGGTTGCTCTGCCTTAACCAAAACTCTTGTTGTCGATCTTGATATCCCTCTTGAAAGTGCAACATACAGTTGTTCGTGCAAGCAAACATATTGCGGTAAATATAGTCCAATATTTAGGATGTTTGTCTCCTGAGACGATGGTCTATTGGAAATGACCTCTCTATCCTCATAAGGTAGGGGTAAGGTCTGCATACACACTACCCTCCCCAGCCCCCACATTGTGGGATAAGACTGGGTATGTTGTTGTTGTTGTTGACAATATTTTTTTTGTGTATGTTTCCTCCCAATGCTTTGGTTGCTCTGCCTTAACCAAAACTCTTGTTGTCGATCTTGATATCCCTCTTGAAAGTGCAACATACAATTGTTCGTGCAAGCAAACATATTGCGGTAAATATAGTCCAATATTTAGGATGTTTATCTCCTGAGACGATGGTCTATTGGAAATGACCTCTCTATCCTTACAAGGTAGGGGTAAGGTCTGCGTACACACGGTCTGCATACACACTACCCTCTCCAGCCCCCACAGTGTGGGATAAGACTGGGTATTATGTTGTTGTTGTTGTTGTTGTTCAGTGTCTTCTTGCTTTGTGTCGGAAACGAATAAGAGCATCCAATAAAAGATAATTTGGTTCTTCCTGAACACTTGGATGCTCTTATTCGTTTCCGACACAAAGCAAGAAGACACTAAATACTGGATCTGTTCTTACTTTACCTTTTTTGTCAGTTGAATCTTTTTCATTTGAGGCCAGAAGTATAACTTTGGCAAGCTACCTTTTACAGTCTCTGCTTTTGTCGATTTTGGAACTACTGGTAGTACTTGACATAAATTATCTCCCAAACTATTATTTTTTTACTAAACGGTTCATTAATATCCAATATATCTCTAGAACTCCGCTTGACACTTAGCCATAAGTGCTTCATCCCATATTATCAATTTTGCTTTCCTTATAAATTTAGCACCATTGCTCTGCTTTGATATGTTTGTGATGGTTATTTAAGTTATTTGAAGAGGTATATCAAATCTAAAGTGGGTGGCCTCACAATAAAATCGTTGTTGGTACACCACTTGCTATTATTGCTAACAGTATCATGCCTCTTGATATGATATTTGTAAGTAATGCATCACATAGAAATATTATTTCGATTCCGCCGGAGGCATCTGCAAAGAATAATCCCGTTATAGCAGAGTCAACTCTTTATAATATAGTCTTGAAAGTTTGTTCTTGTTTAATATTTAGCTTTGATTGTGCTTCCTCAGAGACTTGTATAGCATTTTGATTCTTAATAATATATTAGCCTTTTTATTTTGTGTTCTAACGCTCTTTTTATGGAATAAATTTATGTACCCTAAGATTTTTTTTAACTTGAATAAGAATTTTACTCATGTGATGAATCGAAAAAAATAATTGAATTGGATTCTCTTGCTAAATAATTAATTAAAAGATTTAATTATTTGATTTTAATATAAAAAATAATTTATTCTATGTTGATTTAGATCTTAATATTAGTTCATCTCTTGTTTTGAATATTTAGTCTTAATTATAATTTTATCCACAATAAATTTTATTTTCAAAGAGTAAAAGATTGATATGACATTTCACTTTTAGATCTTTATACCTGTAGAATCACCAGTGGTATTGACTCTTACTAATCATTTTTTCTCTTTCTCACACATTTATATTCTTAAATATTTTCTTAGTTGTAGTTTAATAACTGGGTATTGTTTTAATATTACATGAAAAATTGATAAAAAAAATATTATTTGAGTAGGAAAATAGTTCAAATATAATATAAAAATATATTATCATGGGGTATTTTTTTTTCCTCAATGTCAACTCTTTCTACAGTCCATTTAATATATTGTTTTTGGTATTGGACATTATGGAGTGGTAACATATTGCCAATACGGAGGAGTCTGATAAAATTAATTTTATTAAACCTTCCTACATATTTTTAATAAGAATTTAATAGATAAATTTTATTAATTTTAAAATATTAAATATTAAAAATTATCATAGATGGTATTGTAGTCCAAAAAATAAGTTATTGCGGTTATTCCCTTTCCCTATAGTTCTCCCGTTTAATATTTTTGGGCTATTCTGGTATATTAATATTGTATTTATACTTTTATAATAATATAGACTCTACTTTTTCTAAATGGATTTGGACATTATAATACATTCTCAAATTAAATTAGTAATAAGACATTATAATACGTTTTCAAATTAAATTAGTAATAAAAATTTTAAAAAGTATATCCTAAAAGTAATAGGATTACATGACTAAATATATTTACTTGTTCAATTTTATACGAATTAGACAACCGGAAAGTAATTATACTAATAGGATTCCTAAAGGTAATCATGTAGGATTCCTAACATGTAGTATTATGTCCTAAAACTAATAGGATTATAAGGCTAATATCTAGAATTCTGATTATGTCCTTTTATTATGAGTTATTATTATAAGGTTATTTTTATAAACCGACATTGTATTCATGCTTTTATAATAATATAGATATAGATATGTGAATACAGAGGCGAATCCGGGATTCGAAGGTTGCAGGTGCCTATATAGGGTAAAATATGATATGACACGTGGCTGACTAAAAGGAGAACACGTGGAATCCAAGATGGGATGGCTGAGGACCGAACGCAGCCACTGCCCTTGTCACCGGAACGGATAACGTTTATAAAAGTGTATTAAGTGCTCTGATCCCGATAGTATTTACTAAGGAATATTCTACAACATCAAGAGCGATGGTCCGTTACAGAGAATTTGGCATTTATGCTTAACGTTACATCTTCATCAATGACCCTCATAATTGGCATTAAAGGAGGGCATGATCCTGGACCTTTTTTCCCTAGGCATAGCTATAAATAGTGAGCTCAGTTACCATTGTAATTGACACGAATTTTATCGCAAGAACATATTCTATATTCTATACAAAGCTTTATATAATTTCGCTTCCTTGCTTTTTAATCTCATCATTGCTGTGTTCGGAGACCGTGTTCACGGAATCACCATCTTTGCTATTTCATCTACATTCTAAGGCTAAGTATTGTATATTTCTTCAATTATGATATTATTTCAGGATCAAATTAGTTCACTTGTCTAGAAATAACGTATAAATTTAACTGTACCGTTTTATGGGTAAACAGTTTGGCACCCACCGTGGGGCCCAGACAGTCGTGCAATTAAATTGATCCTTGTATTTTTTACTAACGTATTTTGATTATTTTGTCTTAGAAAAAATCACAAAAAATGGCAGATAACACTGTTAACGATGCACACAACCTTAAAATTCGGGGGGATCAGCCTCAAATCGAGGATTCAATCAGTGACACCAGCAATGAGGGGAATGACGCCACACCGGTGCATGATAGGCAGTACCCTCGACAGGTTCGGGAGACAACTCCCGATGATGCTGATGAGGAGCAAGTACCAGATGCTGTGAGGATCCTACAAGAGCAACATGCAATTATTCTAGGCCATCTCACGCGGCAGGATCGGGTTCTGATAGAATTGAAGCAAACTCTATCAGGTGCTTCGAATAATGAAAACAGGCACGATCCTATTCCTCCCGTTGTTCCTGCATACCAAACAACATAGAGAATCAACAACAACACTCCCAGGGGTGAAGTTGGCTCCGATGGGGCTGGGAGAGCAGATCAGGTCTTAACAAATAGAACGATTCATTCAAAGATGAGCATTTATAGTTCATGAGAAAAGTAAATGCCCGCATGGATCAAATCCCGGGCGCACCACCGGTATTGAAAGGCCCGAATTCGAAGAAGCATGTTCAATTACTGTACAAGCCAAGTGTGATGACCCAAAATGTCATCTTTAATTTAAACATTCATTTCTGTGTTCTACCTCGAATAGCACTATTCTTCATTCCTCGACTTGCGTGCGCAGTCCGTATAATTTTCTGAAAAGTTTTTATGTGAAAATGGATTAAAATATGAAATAGAGTTTTAAAACTCAACTGAGTTGACTTTGGTCAATATTTTAAGAAAACGAACTCGGATCAGTGTTTTGACAGTTCCGGTAGGTCCGTATAGTGATTTGGGACTTGGGCCTATGCTCGGAATTGGATTTGGAAATCCCTAGCTCAAATTATCACCATTTAACGGAAACTAGAAATATAAAGACTAAAGAGTTTCAAAGTTTGACCGCGGAGTTGACTTTATTGATATCAGACTCGGATTAAGATTCTAAAAATTTAAATAGCTCCGTTATGTCATTTATTACTTGTGTGCCAAATTTGAAGTCATTCCGAATTCATTTAGCATGTTTCGGCACGAGTTTTGTAAATTGAAAAGTTTGAAATTTATAAGTCTGAATCGAGGTGTAAATTGTGATTTCGACGTTATTTAACGTGATTTGAGACCCCGAGTAAGTCCGTATTATATTACGGGACTTGTTGGAATGTTTAAACAAGGTCCCGAGTGGCTTGGATAAGTTTCAGATGTGTTTCAGACCTGTCACGACCCAAATTCGCCTATAGGTCGTGATGGCGCCCAACACTACAGCTAGGCAAGCCAACTAATAAGTCAAACATACATTTGTTAAACTTTTATTCCAAGAAGATAATAAAATACCAATTTCTACTAATGTGTGTGCCAAGACCCAGTGTCACAAGTGCATGAGCATCTAGTAGATTATACAAAACTCCAAATACTGTCTGAAATAAAATAGACAGAATAGAAATATCAGAAGAGACACTGGTAGCTGCAGAACGGCTCAGAAAGGCAGCTCACCACTATGCCTCAGGATGACGTGGGTATGTGATGATAGGTCCTCCACTAGTACCTGTCTCAGATCCTGCACAAAAAGTGCAGCAAGTGTAGTATGAGTACGTAAACAACGTGTACCCAATAAGTATCAAGCCTAATCTCAAAGTGGTAGAGACGAGATGACCAACTTTGACACTCACTATAGGTCAATAATAATTGAAATAAAATTAAGATATTTAAATCAGCATGATTTACAGAATTTACAAATAATTTATTTACTCAGCGGAAATAATCAAATTCCTTCAAATGTAACAATTCTCAATATTTTAATTAACTTCCTCCAACTCAAATAATTTCCAATTTATCAATTAAATCTCATTTACAGGAGTAACAATTAATTCCTTAACAAGCAAGAATAATAATTTGTTAAATTTCATGGATTTTTCAATTTATTAATTAGCTTCCCGAGCTGAAATAATTTATTAAAGTATCATGTAATTATTATTATTAAGCACGATTTCTGCCGAGGACGTACGGCCCGATCCAGAGTGTCGTGTACACTGCCGAGGAACATGCGGCGCGCTCCATAGATGCATCTATCCTGCCGAGGCGTTCGGCCCGCTCCACAAGAAATGAGGACATTTTCTTATATGCCTCCGGAAGGACAGTATGTTTATTATATGAGAAATTTGGGAGGAGAACAATTTCGTTTGATAATTAATTGATTTAAATAGAAATCAAACCTATGAGATTTTCATCCTTTAATATCTTTATCAAACAATTCACAATATATTCATATATATATATTAATTAATATTAATTAATCAAAGAATACAATTTACACAAGTAATACATGCTTTGAGTCCTAAACTGCCCGGACTTTAGCATTAATAGTAGCTACGCACGGACTTTCGTCACCTCGTGCGTACGTAGCCCCCACAATTAGCAATAATTATTTAATCTTAATCACCTATGAGGTAATTTTCCTCTCACAAGATTAGACAAGAGACTTACCTCGTCTTGCTCATATTTAATCCACAATTTTGCCTTTTCCACGATTATCCAACTCTGTCTGGCTCGAATCTAGCCAAAATAATTCGATACAATCACTAAAAATTATAGAAAATAAATTCTATAAGGAAATGCTACATTTTTAATAAAAATCCCGAAATTAATTAAAAATTCGCCCGCGAGGCCCACATCTCGGAATCCGATGAAAGTTACGAAATCTGACAACCCATTCAATTACGAGTCCAACCATACAAGTTTCACTCAAATCCGACTCCGAATCGATACCGAAATCTCAAAATTTTGTTTCTATGAGATTTCTAGATTTTTCCAAATTTCAATCTCAAAACACTAATTAGATTGTGAAAACAATGATATACTTGTATATGTAGACCAAATCCGAGTTAGAATCACTTACCCCAATGTTTTTCCCTTGAAAATCTGCCAAAAGTCGTCTTTGCTCAAGCTCAAGTTCGTCAAAAATGGCAAATGGGACGAATGTCCTCTCTTTATAACACTGCCCAGCACTTCGGAACTGGGCCTCGAACAGGGCCTCGATCGCGGCATCGAACATGTGCCTTCGATCAGGGCATCGAGGGTTGGGCCTCGATCCTAGCCCTCGAGCCATACCTTCGATCATGCCATCGAGCCTTACCTTCGATCGTGACTTCGATCACAGGCTCGAGCCTGGACCTCGGTCATGGCCTCGATCAGGGTATCGAGGTTGGGCCTTCGATCATAACCTCAATCATGGCATCGAGCTTGAACCTTCGATAGTGACCCTCGATCTTGGGTCTCGATCCTGACCCTCAAGCCTTGCCTTCGATCATGGCCCTCGAGCTGGACCTTCGATTATGGCTTCGATCTCAAGCTCGAACCTGAGCCTCGTCAACCCTGGGCTCGATACCTGGGCTCGATATCTGGGCTCGATATCTGCCCAGAATATCCAACAGAAGAGGAAAAATTGCAGCAGCTTTTAAGTCCAACTTTTGATCCGTTAACCATCCGAAACTCACCCGAGGCCCTCGGGACCTCAACCAAATATACCAACAAGTCCTAAAACATCATACGAACTTAGTCGAACCTCTAAATCACATCAAACAATGCTAAAACCATGAATCATACCCCAATTCAAGCTTAATGAAACTAAGAGTTTTCAACTTCTACATTCAATGTCGGAACTTATCAAATCAACTCCGATTGACCTCAAATTTTACACACAAGTCATAAATTAAATAACGGAGCTATGAAAATTTTCAGAACTGGATTCCGACTCCGATATCAAAAAGTCAACTCCCCGGTCAAACTTTCAAACTTTAAATTCCTATTTTAGCCATTTCAAGCCTAATTTCACTACGGACTTCCAAATAAAATTCCGATCATGCTCCTAAGTCCAAAATCACCATACGGAGCTATTGGAATCATCAAAATTCTATTCCGTGGTCATTTTCTAAAAATGTTGACCGAAGTCAAACTTAGCACATTAAGGCCAACTTAAGAAACCAAGTGTTCCGGTTTCACCTCAAACACTTCCAAATCCCGAACCAACTATCCCTGCAAGTCATAAATCATTACAAGCACCTACAGGAAGTTTTATTTTAGGAAACGGGGTTATAAAAGTTAAAATGACCGGTTGGGTCATTACATTCTCCACCTCTTAAACAAACGTTCGTCCTCGAACGGGTTTAGAATTGTACCTGGAGTGCTGAATAAGTGTGGATATCTGCTCCGCATGTCTTCCTCGGCCTCCCAAGTCGCTTCCTTGACTGGTTGGCCCCTCCACTAGACTTTTACTGCAGAAATCCTCTTGGACCTCATCTGGCGAACCTGTTTATCAACAATGGCAATTGGTTCCTCTTCATAACCCAAGCTATTATCTAGCTGAACTGTGCTGTAGTCTAACACATGTGATAGGTCGGCATGATACTTCCGGAGCATAGATACGTGAAAAATCGGATGAACTCCCGATAGTCTGGGAGGCAAGGCAAGCTCATAAGCAGCCTCCCCAACTCGTTTCAACACCTCGAATGGGCCTATAAACCTTGGGCTCAATTTGCCCTTCTTCCCGAATCTCATAATTCCCTTCATCGGCGAAACCTTCAAGAGAACTTTTTCACCTACCATAAATGATATATCACGCGCTTTCTGATCCGCGTAACTCTTTTGTCTGGACTGTGCTGTACGAAGTCGCTCCTGAATCAACTTTACCTTTTCTAAGGCATCCCTTACCAAATCAGTACCATATAACTTAGCCTCACCTGGCTCAAACCATCCGATAGGTGAACGACATCGCCGACCATATAAAGCCTCAAATGGAGCCATCTCGATGCTAGATTGGTAACTGTTATTATAAGCAAACTCGACCAAAGGCAGGAAACGATCCCACTGACCTCCAAAGTCAATCACACATGCCCTGAGCATATCTTCTAAAATCTGAATTGTCCTCTCTGACTGCCCATTGGTCTGCGGATGAAAGGCTGTGCTGAGCTCTACACGGGTCCCCAACTCACTCTGTACTGCTCTCCAGAAATGCGAAGTAAACTGAGGACCTCTATCTGATATGATGGAAATTGGCACACCGTGCAACCGAACTATCTCCTGAATATAAATCTGGGCCAACCTCTCTGAAGTATACGTAGTCACAACAGGAATAAAATGTGCAGACTTGGTCAACCTGTCAACAATCACCCAAACTGCATCAAACTTCCTCAAGGTCCGCGGCAACCTAACTACAAAATCCATAGTAATTCGTTCCCATTTCCACTCTGGTATAGTCATCTGCTGAAGTAGGCCACCTGGCCTCTGATGCTCATATTTAACTTGCTGACAATTTAGACACCGAGCTACATACTCAACTATGTCCCTTTTCATTCGTCGCCACCAATAATTTTGCCTCAAGTCACGATACATCTTAGTAGCACCTGGATGAATAGAATATCGAGAACTGTGTGCCTCTTCCAGGATCTTTTTCCTCAGTCCATCCACATTAGGAACACATAGACGATCCTGGAGTCGCAGAACACCATCCGCTCTAATAGTAACTTCCTTGGCATCACCTCGTAGTACCGTTTCACGAAGAACCACCAGGTGTGGGTCATCATACTGGCGAGCCTTGATCTGCTCAAATAGTGAAGATTGGGCCACAACACATGCAAGAACTCGGCTGGGCTCTGAAATATCCAGTCTCACAAGTCTGTTAGCCAAAGTTTGAATATCTGAGGCTAATGGTCTTTCCTCTGCTGAAATGAAAGCCAAACTACCCATACTCTCCGCCTTTCTGCTCAAGGCATCTGCAACCACATTTGCTTTGTCCGGATGATACAAGATAGTAATATCATAATCTTTTAGTAACTCCATCCATCTGCGCTGTCTCAAATTTAGGTCCCTTTGCTTGAACAAATGCTGCAAACTGCGATGATCAGTGTAAACTTCACAAAACACCCCATAAAGATAATGCCTCCAAATCTTAAGAGCGTGAACAATCGCAGCTAACTCCAAATCATGTATCGGATAATTCTTTTCATGGGGCTTCAACTGACGTGAAGCATATGCAATAACTTGCACTTCCTGCATCAATACACAACCCAAGCCAACGCGCGAAGCGTCGCAATACACTGTATACATCCCCGAACCAGAAGGCAACACTAACACTGGTGCTGTAGTCAATGATGTCTTGAGCTTCTGAAAGCTCACCTCACAATCATCGGACCATCGGAATGGAGCACCCTTCTGGGTTAATTTGGTCAAAGGTGCTGCAATAGATGAAAAACCTTCCACGAACCGATGATAATAACCTGCCAAACCCAGAAAACTCCTGATCTCCGTCGCCGAAGTGGGACGATGCCAATTCTGAACTGCCTCAATCTTTTTGGGATCAACTTTAATACCTTCACCCGATACGATATGTCCCAAAAATGCTACAGACTCTAGCCAAAACTCACATTTAGAGAACTTAGCATATAGCTTTTGTTCCCGCAATGTCTGAAGCACTACTCCCATATGCTGCTCATGCTCCTCCTTACTACGTGAGTAGATCAAAATCTCATCAATGAAGACAATGACAAATGAGTCAATATATGGCCTGAATACCCTGTTCATCAGATCCATAAATGTTGTCGGGGCATTAGTTAAACCAAAAGACATTACCAGAAACTCATAATGACCATACCTAGTACGGAAAGCAGTCTTCGGAACATCTGAATCCTGAATCTTCAACTGATGGTACCCCGACCTCAAGTCGATCTTAGAGAATACCCTAGCACCCTGCAACTGGTCAAATAGATCATCAATACGCGGCAACGGGTACTTGTTCTTAATAGTGACTTTGTTCAATTGGCGATAATCAATACACATCCGCATTGTTCCATCCTTCTTTTTCACAAATAATACCGGTGCACCCCAAGGCGATACACTCGGTCTGACAAACCCTTTGGCTAGTAACTTTTCAAGCTGTTCTTTCAATTCTTTCAATTCTTTCGGAGCCATACGATACGGTGGGATAGATATAGGCTGGGTATCTGAAGCCAAGTCAATACAGAAATCAATATCACGATAAGGTGGCATACCTGGAAGATCTGACGGAAACACATCGGGGAACTCCCGAACTACAGGCACTGAATCAATAGCTGGAGTCTCTACAGTAGTATCCCGAACATAGGCTAGATAAGCCAAACAACCCTTCTCAACCATGTGTTGAGCCTTTATAAAAGAAATAACTCGATTAAATGAACTAACATGCGAACCCTTCCACTCCAGCTTAGGCAATGCTGGAATAGCCAAGGTAACAGTCTTGGCATGACAATCTAGAATAGCATGATATGGAGATAACCAGTCCATACCCAGAATAATTTCAAAATCGGTCATCTCAAGCAATAGGAGATCTGCTCTAGTTTCATAACCACAGAATATAATAATACAAGACCGGTAGATCCGGTTCACAACAACAGAATCACCCACAGGAGTGGACACATAAACAGGAGTACTCAAGGACTCACGAGAAACACCTAGGAATGGAGCAAATAGAGATGACACATATGAATACGTAGATCCTGGATCAAATAATACTGAGGCACCTTTGCCACAAATAGAAATAATACATGTGATCACGGCATCTGAGGCCTCTGCATCTCGTCTAGCCAAAAAAGCATAAAACCGAGCTGGAGCGCCAACTGGCTGGCCTCCGCCTGGCTGACCTCCACCTCTAGGACGGCCCCTACCCACCTGTCCTCCACCTCTGGGTGGTCGGACTACTGGTGGAGCAACTGGTCCGGTAAGCATAGGCTGCTGACCCTGCTGTACTGGTCTACCCCGAAGCCTGGGGAAAAACCTCCGCATGTGACTGGGATCCCCGCACTCGTAACAACTCTTCGGTGCGATGGGCTGCTGACTAAGTGTCTGGCCCTGGGGACCTGAATACCCACTGGGAGGACCCTGAATAGCTAGTGGGCGGTAAGAACTCTCTGGGATAGCATTGAGATAAGGTCGCACTGGAGCACCTCGAGGAGGTAGTGGTGCTGGATATGGGGGTCTGCTGGACTGTCCCCTCAAGAACTGACCTCTGCCCCCGGACGAAGCACCTCTGAACTCTCCAGAGTACCTGAACCGCTTATCTCTCATAATCTGCTCTCGGCTCCGCTGACGTACACCCTCAATCCTCCGGGCTATCTCCACAACTCGCTCATAAGAAGTACCCATCTCAACCTCTCGAGCCATAGTAGCCTGAATACCAGTATGTAAACCGGCTACAAACCTTCGCACTCTCTTCGCCTCGGAAGGGAGTATCATTAGTGCATGGTGAGATAATTCAGAAAACCTCGCCTCATAATCAGTCACTGACATCTGACCCTACTGGAGCTGCTCAAACTGAAACCGCAACTCTTCCCTCTGGGAGGGTGGAATATACCTGTCCAAGAAGATACAGGTGAACTTGTCCCAAGTCATGGGAGGAGAATCTGCTGGTCTGCCAAGAGCATAAGACTGCCACCATCTACGGGCTCTACCCTCTAGTTGAAAAGTAGCGAAATCAACCCCATGGGACTCCAATATCCTCATATTGTACAGTCTATCCTTGCAACAATCAATGAAATCCTGTGGATCCTCATGTCGCTCACCCCCGAAGACAGGAGGATGTAGCCTAGTCCATCTGTCCAATAGTTTCTGAGGATCCGCGGCTACAGCTGGCCTGGGCTCCGGTGTAGCTGCTGCCACTGGCTGGACTCCACCCACGGGTAGTGCACCCTGGGTCTGATATACAACAGCTGCTTGTCCATGAGCCTGCGCGGTAGGGGTCTGTGCTCCCCCGCCCGCCTGAGATGTGGCTGGGTCTACCGGAAATAAACCGGCCTGAGTCATATTATCCATGAATCACAGCATACGACCCAAGACATCCTGAAATCCCGGTGTAGATGTGAAGTTCACCGGAGCTGGCTCTGCCACAGGCACCTCACCCTGCTCCTCAATAATGGGATTCTCTGCTAGATCCACTGGCGGCATAAGCGGAATAGTCATGGGACGTCCTCGCCCTCTACCACGAGCTGGAGCCCTCTCTCGGCCTCTAGCAACTGGGGGAGTAACTCTTCCCTGGTCTGGAATCTCATTAGAGCGTGTTCTCACCATCTGTGAGAGAATAAGAGAAGGATATTTAGTACTACATCAATTGCACGATAGAATATGAAGAAAGTTAGTTTCCTAACACCATATAGCCTCTCGAAGATAAGTACAAACGTCTCCGTACCGATCCGCAAGACTCTATTAGGTCTGCTCATAACTTGTGAGACCTACGTGAACCTAGTGCTTTGATACTATGTTGTCACGACCCAAATTCGCCTATAGGTTGTGATGGCGCCCAACACTACAGCTAGGCAAGCCAACTAATAAGTCAAACATACATTGGTTAAACTTTTATTCCAAGAATATAATAAAATACCAATTTCTACTAATGTGTGTGCCAAGACCCGGTGTCACAAGTGCATGAGCATCTAGTAGATTATACAAAACTCCAAATACTGTCTGAAATAAAATAGACAGAATAGAAATATCAGAAGAGACACTGGTAGCTGCAGAACGGCTCAGAAAGGCAGCTCACCACTATGCCTCGGGATGACGTGGGTATGTGATGATAGGTCCTCCACTAGTACCTGTCTCAGATCCTGCACAAAAAGTGCAGCAAGTGTAGTATGAGTACGTAAACAACGTGTACCCAGTAAGTATCAAGCCTAATCTCAAAGTGGTAGAGACGAGATGGCCGACTTTGACACTCACTATAGGTCAATAATAATTGAAATAAAACTAAGATATTTAAATCATCATGATTTACAGAATTTACAAATAATTTATTTACTCAGCGAAAATAATCAAATTCCTTCAAATGTAACAATTTTTAATATTTTAATTAACTTCCTTCAACTCAAATAATTTCTAATTTATCAATTAAATCTCATTTACAGGAGTAACAATTAATTCCTTAACAAGCAAGAATAATAATTTATTACATTTCACGGATTATTCAATTTATTAATTAGCTTTCCGAGCTGAAATAATTTATTAAAGTATCGTGTAATTATTATTATTAAGCACAATTTCTGCCGAGGATGTACGGCCCGATCCAAAGTGTCGTGTACACTGCCGAGGGACGTGCGGCGCGCTCCATAGATGCATCTATCCTGCCGAGGCGTTCGGCCCGCTCCACAAGAAATGAGGACATTTTCTTATATGCCTCCGGAAGGACAGTATGTTTATTATATGATAAATTTGGGAGGAGAACAATTTCTTTTGACAATTAATTGATTTAAATAGAAATCAAGCCTATGAGATTTTTATCCTTTAATATCTTTATCAAACAATTCACAATATATATATTCATATATATCAATTAATACTAATTAATCAAAGAATATAATTTACACATATATATATATATCAATTAATATTAATTAATCAAAGAATACAATTTACACAAGTAATACATGCTTTGAGTCCTAAACTACCCGGACTTTAGCATTAATAGTAGCTACGCACGGACTCTCGTCACCTCGTGCGTACGTAGCCCCCACAATTAGCAATAATTATTTAATCTTAATCACCTATGAGGTAATTTCCCCCTCACAAGATTAGACAAGAGACTTACCTAGTCTTACTCCAATTTAATCCATAATTTTGCCTTTTCCATGATTATCCAACTCTGTCTGGCTCGAATCTAGCCAAAGTAATTCGATACAATCACTAAAAATTATAGGAAATAAATTCTATAAGGAAATACTATATTTTTAATAAAAAGTCTGAAATTAATTAAACATTCGCCCGCGGGGCCCACATCTCGGAATCCGACGAAAGTTACGAAATCCGACAACCCATTCAATTACGAGTCCAACCATACCAGTTTCACTCAAATCCGACTCTGAATCGATACCGAAATCTCAAAATTTCGTTTCTATGAGATTTCTAAACATTTCTAAATTTCAATCTCAAAACACTAATTAGATTGTGAAAACAATGATATACTTGTATATGTAGACCAAATCCGAGTTAGAATCACTTACCCTAATGTTTTTTCCTTGAAAATCTGCCAAAAGTCGTCTTTGCTCAAGCTCAAGTTCGTCAAAAATGGCAAATGGGACGAATGTCCTCTCTTTATAACACTGCCCAGCACTTCGGAACTGGGCCTCGAACATGGCCTCGATCGCGGCATCGAACATGTGCCTTCGATCAGGGCATCGAGGGTTGGGCCTCGATCCTAGCCCTCGAGCCATACCTTCGATCATGCCATCGAGCCTTACATTCGATCGCGACTTCGATCACAGGCTCGAGCCTGGACCTCGGTCATGGCCTCGATCAGGGTATCGAGGTTGGGCCTTCAATCATAACCTCAATCATGGCATCGAGCTTGAACCTTCGATAGTGACCCTCGATCTTGGGTCTCGATCCTGGCCCTCAAGCCTTGCCTTCGATCATGGCCCTCGAGCTGGACCTTCGATCATGGCTTCGATACACTAGTTCGAGCATGTACCTCGTCAACCCTGGGCTCGAGATCTGGCTCGATATCTGGGCTCGATCACAGCCCAGAATGTCCATCAGAAGAGGAAAAATTGCAGCAGCTTTTTAAGTCCAACTTTTGATCCGTTAACCATCCGAAACTCACCCGAGGCCCTCGGGACCTCAACCAAATATACCAACAAGTCCTAAAACATCATACGAACTTAGTCGAACCTCTAAATCATATCAAACAACGCTAAAACCATGAATCATACCCCAATTCAAGTTTAATGAAACTAAGAGTTTTCAACTTCTACATTCAATGTCGGAACTTATCAAATCAACTCCGATTGACCTCAAATTTTACACACAAGTCATAAATTAACTGACGGAGCTGTGAAAATTTTCAGAACTGGATTCCGACTTCGGTATCAAAAAGTCAACTCCCCGGTCAAACTTTCAAACTTTAAATTCCTATTTTAGCCATTTCAAGCCTAATTTCACTACGGACTTCCAAATAAAATTCAGATCATGCTCCTAAGTCCAAAATTACCATACGGAGCTGTTGGAATTATCAAAATTCTATTCCGGAGTCATTTTCTAAAAATGTTGACCGAAGTCAAACTTAGCACATTAAGGCCAACTTAAGGAATCAAGTGTTCCGGTTTCACCTCAAACACTTCCAAATCCCGAACCAACCATCCCCGCAAGTCATAAATCATTACAAGCACCTACATGAAGTTTTATTTTAGGGAACGGGATTATAAAAGTTAAAATGACCGGTTGGGTCATTACAAGACCATTTTTGTAAAAACTTGCACATCTGGTTCTGGTATTTCGCACTTGCGCAATTTTGGACGCAGGTGCGTGATCGCTTCTGCGGAGGCAGTGTCGCTTCTGCGACTTTGAGACCAGGGGAGAAGCTTCGCTTCTGCAAAGCTTGGGACGCAGGTGCGATGCCCGCTTTTGCGGTGCTATGATCACAGATGCAATCTTTCGTGCTTCTGCTGTTCCCTTCGCGTATCTGCGCCTTCACTTCTGCGACGTGAAGGTCCGCAGGTGCGGCCCTCTGCTTGGCTGCCATGTTCCGCAAATGCGAGCTTTGTCTCACAAATACGAGCTCGCAGATGCAAAAATTTAGTCCGCAGATTCTACACATAAAAATCGGCTGTTAGCCAATTTTACTCATTTTTGAGTTTTGAGTCTCGGATTTGGGCGATTCCAAAGAGGTTTTTCACGACTTTGACTTGGGTAAGTGTTCTATACCCGAAAGTGATTATATTTCATAAATCCTTGCTTATATTCATCATTTATTTCGGATTTAAATGGAAGAAATTTGAATTTTTTGTAAAACTTTTCAAAAATAAAATTTAAGATTTGAAGGTCCATTTGGCATCGGAATTTTATCATTTTTGTATGGTTGAACTCGTATCAGAATGGGTGTTTGAATTTCGTGATTTTTTTGGGATTTGAGACTTGGGTCCCACTGTCAACTTTTTAAATGAATTTCAGATTTTAATGTGAAAAATTAGTAAATTCATATGGAATTAATTCCTACGATTTGTGTTGAGTATATTGAATTGTTTGTGATTAGATTTGAAGCTTTCGGATACGAATTCGCGAGGCAAAGGTTTATTGGAATCTTGAATTTGGTTGCAAAGCGAGGTAAGTGTCGTGGTTAACCTTGACTTGAGGGAATAGAACCCTTGAATTATTTGTTATGTGAAATTCATATGAACAGCGTATAGGCGAGGTGACAAGTGACTATACGTCATCAAATTAATTGTTTGCATAATTATTTGAAAATCATAAATTATTTTAAATCATGAATCAATTTTTATATTAATTGTTTATCTCATATTCCTTGCTCATTATTATGCCTTGAATCCATGTTGTAATTGCTACATGCTTATTTGATTTATGTGACTTAATTGCTACTTGACATTTAGCATACTAATTATTAAATTGCCTATTTCCTCCTTAATTTCTACAATTAATTGCTACTTGCCATCACTTATTTCTAAATAAATCGTAATTATTATATGCTTGTTGTCTTATAATTTCATATTCATTGATGCATTAATTGGAGTAATTTATTTATAAGAATTGGTAAATTATATTGTTTGAGGAGCGGGTTGCACGCCGCAATAGAAATGACAGTGAATTTATTGGAGGAGTGGGTTGCACGCCACAACAGAGTTGATTGAAATGAATATATTGGAGGAGCGGGTTGCACGCTGCAACAGAATTGATTGAAAAGATATATTGAGGATCGGTTTGAACGCCGTAACGGAATTGAATATGAATATAATAAAGGATCAGGTTGCACATCGCAACGAAAATTAATTAAAATAATAATTGGTTGTGACTACCGAGTTGGCTTCAACTGTTAAAATGAGTTACCTGTTTTATTTCTATTATTGTTGTTATTATTATTATTATTGCGTACAGGTTAATGTAAGTGACCTGCCTTAGCCTCGTCACTACTTCGTCGAGGTTAGGCTCGGCACTTACTGGGTACATGGGGTCGGTTGTACTCATATTACGCTCTGCACTTCTTGTGCAGATACCGCAGTTGGTCCTAGCGGCGTACAATAAATTTGCTCGGATTTAGCTATTCGCATGAGACTTGAGGTATAACTGCATGGCGTTCGTAGTTCTGAAGTCCCCTTCCACTTTATCGTAGCTGTATATCTTTCAGACAGCTTCATTTTCATTCAGACCTTTATTTGTATTATTCTAGAAGCTCGTGCACTTGTGACACCAGTTCTGGGATGGTATTTAAATATCGCTATTATTATGGATTATTCACTTTATTTCAGAATTTATTTCCGCATTTATTTCTTTGTTATTAATTAATTTAAAATTGTTTAAAATGGCTAATATTATTCTAACGTTGGCTTGCCTAGCAAGTGAAATGTTAGTCTCCATCACGATCCCGAAGGTGGGAATTTCGGGTCGTGACAAGTTGGTATTAGAGCCCTAGGTTACTTAGGTCTCACGAGTCACGAGAAAGCTTAGTAGAGTCTGAAAGATCGGTACGGAGCCGTCTGTACTTATCTCTCAGAGTCTATGAAGTTTAGGAACAATATCACTTCTTTCTTATTCTGTCGTGCGTTTTTATTCTATCATCGATGATTGAACCATTCTACTCTTATTCTCTCACAGATGGTGAGAACACATAATACATCTACCGACGGACAGTGACCAGAGCCCTCAGTGGCAACTATGACCAGGGGTAGAAGCCGAGGCAGAGACGCAGCTCAGTCTAGAGCTCGAGCAGCAACACCTATTGTAGAACCTCAGGTGGATTTGGGAGCGGAGGCTACAACTCACACTGTACCTGTTGGGCCAGTTCAGGTCCCGGAAGGATTCATAGCTACTCCAGTACTTCAGGACGCACTAGTCCGTTTGGTGAGCCTAATGGAGGGTGTGGCCCAGAATGGTGCATTTCCAGTGGCACCAGCCGTCTCATAGGCTGGGGGAGGAGCACAGACTCCCACTACTCCCGCTCTGGGGCAGACAACTCCCCAGTATCAGGCTCCAGTAGCCCATCCAGTTGGGGTAGTTCAACCAGTTATTGCAGCACAGACCGATGATAGGCCTGCTTTATCTTCTGAGGCTTTGTTGAGGTTGGACAAGTTTACCAAGCTATTTCTAATCCATTTCAGTGGTACACCTTCTGAGGACCCACAAGATTTTCTTGACCGCTGCTACGAAGTATTGCAGAACATAGGGATAGTCGAAAGCAATGGGGTTGATTTTGCTGTGTTTCAGATGACTGGTTCCGCCAAGAAGTGGTGGAAAGATTATGTATTTACTAGACCAGTTGGTTCGCCTGCACTTACTTGAGAGCAGTTCTCATGGCTATTTCTAGAGAAGTTCCTCACTATCACATTGAGAGAGGATTACCGCAAGCAGTTTGAGCATCTCCAACAGGGCAGTATGTCAGACACTCAGTATGAGACCTGTTTTGTGGATCTAGCCCGCCATGCTCTTCTTCTTCTTCCTAGAGAGAGAGAGAGGGTGAGGAGTTTCATTGATGGAACCGTTCAACCTATCAAGCTACAGATGGCCAAGGAGACCGGGAGTGAGATTTCTTTTCAGACGACTGCTAATGTTGCCAGGCAAATCGAGATGGTTCTTTCACAGGAGAGAGGGCCAGTGTCAGATAAAAGGCCCCATTATTTCGGTAATTTCATAGGCACCTCATCTAGAGGTAGGGGTACTTATTGTAGGGGTCATCCTCCCAGGCCATTTTATTTAGCACTTCAAGCATCTCACGGTGCTTGAGGGAGTCATGGTCCTATTATGCCTTACTCTGGGCAGCCGACATTTAGTGCACTACCACTCCAGAGTCACTATGGCGGCTATCCGACCCGTTCGGGTCAGCTTCAGCTTCAGAAGCCATGACAGAAGGATGGGTGTTATGAGTGCGGGAACATTGGTCACATCAAGAGGTATTGCCCTAGGTTATCGAGCAACAGATCTCAGCAAGATTCTCGTGCCATCATACCGGCACCAGTTGCTCCACCGCTCGCCTGGCCAGGTAGGGGCAGGGGTCGGATAGCTAGAGGTGGAGGTCAGGTTGTTAGAGGTGGAGGTCAACAGTTAGAGGCCTTCCCAGAGATATAGCTCCGAGTGGTGGAGCCCAACCACAATTTTATGCTTTTCCAGCTAGGCCTGAGGCTGAGTCATCCGATGTCGTGATCATAGGTATTGTTCCAGTTTGCCATAGAGATGCTTCAGTTTCATTTGATCCAGGATCTACTTATTCCTATATGTCCTCCTACTTTGCTTCATATTTGGTTGTGCCTCTTGATTCTTTGAGTGCTTATGTGTATGTATCCACACCGGTGGGGGATTCTATCACTGCAGATTATGTCTATCGTTCGTGCGTGGTTACTATTGGGAGTCTTGAGACTAGTGTGGATCTTCTACTTCTCGACATGATAGATTTTGATATCATACTGGGTATAGATTGGCTATCACCTTATCATGCTATATTGGATTGTTATGCCAAGACGGTGACCCTAGCCATGCCGGGGTTACCTCGATTAGAGTGGAAAGGAACTTCTGGTTACCAGCAGGGTTATTTCTTATATGAAGGCTCGGCGTATGGTCGAGAAGAGGTGTCTAGCCTATTTGGCTTATATTCGCGATCCCGGTGCAGATGTTCCTTCTATGGACTCAGTACCAGTTATTCGTGAATTTCCAGAAGTATTTCCTGCAAATTTGTCGGGGATTGCCACTCGACAGAGATATTGACTTCTGTATTGATTTGGTTCCGGGCACTTAGCCCATTTCTATTCCACCATACCGTATGACCCCATTGGAGTTAAAAGAGTTGAAGGAGCAGTTACAAGACTTACTTGATCAGGGATTCATTAGACTTAGTGTCTCGCCCTGGAGTGCAACAGTGTTGTTTGTGAAGAAGAAAGATGGTTCAATGCAGATGTGTATAGATTACCGGCAATTGAACAAGGCTTCTATCAAGAACAAGTATCTGTTGCCAAGAATTAATGACTTATTCGATCAGCTTCAGGGTGCCAAGGTATTTTCGAAGATTGAATTGAGGTCTAGCTATCGTCAGTTGAAGATTAGGGCATCTAATGTCCCTAAGACAACTTTTTGGACTCGGTATGGGAATTATGAATTTCTAGTGATGCCATTTGGGCTGACAAATGCCCCAGCAGCATTTATGGATTTGATGAACCGGGTATTAAAGCCATATCTTGATTCCTTTGTGGTTGTATTAATTTATGACATCTTGATTTACTCCAGCAGTCAAGAGGAGCATGAGCAACATCTTCGGACTGTGCTTCAGACTTTGAAGAATAATCAGTTATATGCCAAATTTTCAACATGCGAATTTTGGTTAGACTCAGTTGCCTTTTGGGGGCATGTTGTATCGGCAGAAGGCATAAAAGTGGATCCTAAGAAGATTGAGGCAGTTCAGAATTATCCTAGCCTACTTCAGCTATAGAGATCCAGAGTTTCCTGGGTCTGGCAGGTTATTATCACCGGTTTGTGGAGGGATTTTCATCTATAGCATCTCCATTGACCAAATTGATCCAGAAGGGTGCCCCATTCAGATGGTCAGACGAGTGTGAGTTGAGATTTCAGAAGCTCAAGACAGCTTTGATTACCCACAGGTTCAGGATCTTATACGGTCTATTATGATGCATCTTGCATTGGACTTGGTGCAGTATTGATGCAAGATGGCAGGGTGATTGTATATGCATCGCGGCAGTTGAAAGTTCACGAGAAGACTTATCATGTTCATGACTTAGAATTGGCAGCCATTGTCCATGGGCTGAAGACTTGGAGGCATTACCTTTACGGTGTCTCGTGTGAGGTATTTACTAATCATCATAGCCTACAGTATCTGTACAAACAAAAAGATCTCAATTTGAGGCAGAGAAGATGGTTGGAGCTGTTGAGAGACTATGATATCACCATTTTGTATCACCCTGGAAAGGCTAATGTGGTGGCCGATGCTTTGAGTAGAAAGGCTGTGAGTATGGGCAGCCTTGCGTATATTCCGATTGGTGAGAGGCCATTAGCTGCCGATGTTCAGACTTTGGCCAATCAGTTTGTGAGGTTAGATATTTCAGAGTCGAGTCAGATTCTAGCTTGCACAGTCGCAGATGATCCTCATTTGCTTGTCCTTAAGGACATAGTGCAACACGGTGGTGCCAAGCAAGTTGATGTGGGATATGATGGAGTTCTGCGGATGTAGGGTCGTATATGTGTTCCTAATGTGGATGGGCTTCGTGAATTAATTCTTGAGGAAGCCCACAGTTCCCAATATTCTATTCATCCGGGTGTTACCAAAATGTATCAAGATTTGCGACAACATTATTGGTGGAGGAGAATGAGAAAGGATATAGTTGCATATGTATCTCGGTGTCTGAATTGTCAGCAAGTTAAGTATGAGCATCAGAGACCTGGTGGTTTTCTTCAGAAATTAGAAATTCCTGAGTGAAAGTGGGAGCGTATCACTATGGATTTTGCTGTTGGGCTCCCATAGACTCAGAGGAAGTTCGATGTAGTATGGGTCATTGTGGACAGGTTGACCAAGTCAATACATTTCATTCCAGTAGCAGTTACCTATTCCTCAGAGCGGTTAGCTGAGATTTACATCCGCGAGATTGTCTGCCTTCACGGTGTGCCCGTGTCTATCATTTCTGATAGAGGTAAACAGTTCACCTCGCACTTCTGGAGATCTGTACAGCGTGAGTTAGGCACGCGGGTTGAGTTGAGTACATCATTTCATCCACAGACAGACGGACAGTCAGAGCGCACTATTCAGATATTGGAAGATATGCTTCGCGCTTGTGTTATAGACTTTGGAGGTTCTTAGGATCAGTTCTTGCCACTTGTGGAGTTTACCTATAATAACAGTTACCACTCGAGCCTTCAGATGGCTCCATATGAAGCATTATACGGGAGGCGATGTCGTTCGCCAGTTGGCTAGTTTGAACCGGGAGAGGCTCGGTTGTTGGGTACCGATTTGGTACAGGATGCCTTGGATAAGGTCAAGATTATTCAGGATCGACTTTGCACAGCTCAGTCTAGGCAAAAGAGTTATGTCGATCGTAAAGTTCGTGATGTTTTATTCATGGTTGGAGAAAGAGTATTGCTCCAGGTTTCACCTATGAAAGGTGTAATGAAATTTGGAAAGAAGGGCAAGTTGAGCCCTAGGTATATCAGACCCTTTGAAATTCTTGAAAGGGTGGGTGAAGTAGCCTACAGGCTTGCACTATCACCTAGTTTATTAGCAGTTCATCCGGTGTTTCATGTATCCATGCTTCGGAAATATCATGGTGATGCGTCCCATGTGTTAGATTTCAGCTCGGTTCAATTGGACAAGGATTTGACTTATGAAGAGGAGCCGGTAGCTATTCTAGCCCGACAGGTTCGACAGTTGAGATCTAAGAGTTATCCTTCAGTTTGGGTGTAATGGAGAGGTCAGCCGGTAGAAGCATCTACCTGGGAGTCCGAGTCGGACATGCAGAGTAGATATCCACATCTTTTCACCATCTCAGGTACTTTTCCAATTCCGTTCGAGGTGGAGAATATGATGACCCAAAATGTCATCTTTAATTTTAAAATTCATTTATGTGTTCTATGACCTCGAATAGCACTATTATTCATTCCTTGACTTACGTGCGCAGTCCGTATAATTTTTCGAAAAATATTTATGTGAAAAATGGATTTAAATGTGAAATAAAGCTTTAAACTCAACTGTGTTGACTTTGATCAACAGTTTGAGCAAACGGACTCGGATCAGTGTTTTAACAGTTCCGGTAGGTCCGTATAGTTATTTGGGACTTGGGCATATGCCCAGAATTGGATTCGGAAGTCCCTAGCTCAAATTATCGCCATTTAACAGAAACTAGAAATCTAAAGCCTAAAGATTTCCAAAGTTTGACCGCGGAGTTGACTTTATTGATATCGGACTCGGATTGAGATTCCAAAAATTTGAATAGCTCCGTTATGTCATTTATGACTTGTGTGCCAAATTTGAAGTCCTTTCGGATTCATTAAACACATTTCGGCACGAGTTTTGTAAATTAAAAAGTTTGCAATTCATAAGTCCGAATCGAGGTATAAATTGTGATTTCGACGTTATTTGATGTGATTTGAGACCCCGAGTAAGTCCGTATTATGTTATGGGACTTGTTGGAATATTTGAACGAGGTCCCGAGTGGCTCGGGTGAGTTTCGGACGTGTTTCAAACCATTTTGGTAAAAACTTGCAGGTCTGGTTCTAGTATTTCGCACCTGCGCAATTTTGGTCGCAGGTGCATGATCGCTTCTACGGAGGCAGTGTCGCTTCTGTGACTTTGAGGCCAAGGGAGAAGCTTCGCTTCTGCGAATCTTGGGATGCAGGTGCGATGCCCGCTTCTGCGGTGCCATGATCGCAGGTGCGCTCGTTCGCGCTTCTGAGGTTCCCTTCGCGCATCTGCGCCTTTGCTTCTGCGACGTGAAGGTTCGCAGATGCGGTCCTCTGCTTGGATGCCCTATTCCACAAATGTGAGCTTTGTCTCGCAAATGCGAGTCCGCTGATGTGAAAATTTGTCCGCACATGCGAAAATGCTGGACAGAACACATAAAAATCAGGTGTTAGCCATTTTTACTCATTTTTGAGTTTTGAGTCTTGGATTTGGGCGATGCCAAAGGGGCTTTTCACGACTTTGACTTGGGTAAGTGTACTATATCCGAAAGTGATTATATTTCATAAATTCATGCTTATATTCATCGTTTATTTCAGATTTAGATGGAAGAAAATTGGAATTTTTGTAAAACTTTCCAAAAACAAAATTGAAGATTTGAAGGTCCATTTGGCATCGAAATTTGATAATTTTTATATGGTTGAACTAGTATCGGAACGGGTGTTGGGATTTCGTGAGTTTTTTCGGGATTAGAGACGTGGGTCCCACTGTCAATTTTTAAAATAATTTTGGATTTTAATTCGGAAAATTAGTAAATTCATATGGAATTAATTCCTATGATTAGTGTTGAGTATATTGAATTGTTTGTGATTAGATTTGAAGCTTTCAGACACGAATTCGTGAGGCAAAGATTTATTGAAATCTTGAATTTGGGTTCAAAGCGAGGTAAGTGTCGTGGTTAACCTTGACTTGAGGGAATAGAACCCTTGAATTATTTGTTATGTGAAATTCATGTGAACGACGTATAGGCGAGGTGACGAGTGTTTATACGTCATCAAATTAATTATTTTCATAATTATTTTAAAATCATAAATTATTTTAAATCATGAATCAATTTTTATTTTAATTGTTTCTCTCATATTCCTTGCTCATTATTATGCCTTGAATCCATGCTATAATTGCTACATGCTTATTTGATTTATGTGACTTAATTGCTACTTGACATTTAGCATACTAATTATTAAATTGCCTATTTCCTCCTTAATTTTCACAATTAATTGCTACTTGCCATCACTTATTTCTAAATAAATCATAATTATTGTATGCTTTTTGTCTTATAATTTCATATTAATTGATGCATTTATTGGAGTAATTTCTTTATAAGAATTGGTAAATTATATTATTTGAGGAGCGGGTTGCACGCCGCAACAGAAATGACAATGAATATATTTGAGGAGCGGGTTGCAGGCCGCAACAGAGTTGATTGACATGAATATATTGGAGTAGGGGTTGCACGCCGCAACAGAATTGATTGAAAAGATATATTGAGGATCGGGTTGCACACCGCAACAGAAATGAAAATAAATATATTGTGGGATTGGGTTGCACGCCGCAACGGAATTGAATATGAATATAATGTGGGATCGGGTTGCATGCCACAACGGAAATTAATTAAAATAATAATTAGTTATGAATGCCGAGTTGGCTTCAACTGTTGAAATGAGTTACGTTTTTTATTTCTACTATTGTTGTTGTTATTATTATTGCGTACAGGTTAATGTAAGTGACCTGCCTTAGCCTCGTCACTACTTTGTCGAGGTTAGGCTCGGTACTTACTGGGTACATAGGGTCGGTTGTACTCATACTACACTCTGCACTTCTTGTGCAAATATCGGAGTTGGTCCCAGCGGCATACAGTAGAGTTGCTCGGATTCATCTATTCGCAGGAAACTTGAGGTATAACTACATGGCGTTCGCAGTTCTGAAGTCCCCTTCCACTTTATCGTAGCAGTGTATTTCTTTCAGACAACTTCATTTTCATTCAGACCTTTATTTGTATTATTCTAGAAGCTCGTGCACTTGTGATACCAGTTCTGGGATGGTATTTAGACATCGCTATTATTATGTATTATTCACTTTATTTCAGACTTTATTTCCGCATTTTTTTATTTATTATTAATTAATTTAAAATTGTTTTAAAATGGCTAATATTATTCTAACGTTGGCTTGCCTAGCAAGTGAAACGTTACGCGACATCACGGTCCCGAAGGTGGGAAGTTCGGGTTGTGACACCTAGTGCGGCACCATAACTAATCCTGAAGTGTTTCAAAATGCCTGAAGTTCCAAAGTATGATGGAACTTTGGACCCACAGGAACATATTACCACCTACACAACAGTGGTGAAAGGAAATGATCTAGCTCCTCACGAAATTGAATATGTGTTGCTAAAGAAATTCGGCGAAACTCTCACGAGGGGAGCCCTAACGTGGTATTCATTACTGCCCGAGCATTCCATAGATTCCTTTGAGATGCTCGCGGATTCTTTCATTAAATCTCATGCCAGGGCCAGAAAGGTACAAGCCCGGAAGGCCGACATATTCATAATCACACAAGGAGAATATGAATTGTTATGAAAGTTTGTTACCCGATTCCAGAAAGAAAGAATGTTGCTCCCGGTCGTCCCGGATGAATGGGCAGCTGAAGCATTTGAATCCGAGAAGTTCAGACACTTCCCGGAAGCTGAAGGAGAGCCTGATTGAATTTCATGCAACAACCTGGGCAGATGTTCACAACCGGTATGAGTCAAAGATAAGGATCGAAGATGACCAGGTCAGTTCTACATCATCGGCCAAAGGACGGGAGAAGAACTGAGAAAAATCAAAGGATGCCTACGATGCAGATAGGCGGATTTCGAGGGGTCGGTTTTTGCCCTACGAGCGTACCAAAGGCCGTCGCAGAAATTTTCGAGCAGCAAACAAGTTCACCATTGATGGAGGGACTGATCGTGGTCGAAAAAATAGATTACTTCAAGATAAACAAACGTCGGGGCCTCGAGCTCTTTCTTACCCCATGCTGTCACAATATAACTTCAACATCAGTATAGTAGAACTAGTTTCAGCCATGAGGAACATTAAAGAAGCATGATTCCCGAGACCTATGAGGTTCGATTCTGGCCAGAGGATACCAATTTATGGTGTGAATACCACGGGACGAATGGTCACCAGACAAGGGACTGCCGACATCTTCGGGAGGAGGTAGCAACGCTATTGAAGAATGGTCATCTCCGAGAATTCTTGAGTTATCGAGCTAAGAACAATTACGGTCGCAATTGAGACAACGCAGAATCTTTGAAAGCAGGAGAAGAAGCCCCATGCCATATGATCAACATGATCTTTGGGGGGAACGAAATTAACGAGGTCACCTTTTCGGCGGCAAAGAAGACTAAAGTATCGATAACTCACAGCAAAAGACTCCGGGAGGATGATATCACTTTCGCGGAGGAAGACGCAGACAGATTGTTGTTACCACACAATGATACACTGGTAATCTCTTTAAATGTGTTAGATTTTAAAATTAAGCGTGTTCTAGTGGATCCATGAAGTTCGGCTAATATCATACAATGGAGAGTATTGGAACAAGCTAAACTCACCGGAAGCATTATTCCGGTAACAAAACTCCTCGTTGGATTCAACCTTACGAGCGTGATGACCCAAGGAGAAATCCTCCTACTCACCAACGCTGAAGAAGTAATGAAAACAACTCTCTTCGAAGTTGTGGATGGTGGCATGGGATACAACATCATTTTGGGAAGGCCATGGCTACATGAAATGAAAGTTGTACCTTGGACGTATCACCAATTGCTGAAGTTTCCAATGCCCGAAGGAATCAAGCAAATAAGAGGTGATCAACCGGCAGCAAGGGAGATGAATGCAATCTCAGTTTCCAGTAGCAAAGGGAAGGAGCGCACGACATAGCAATTCCAGGAACCGGTGCCTACTCCCGAGTTAGAAGAGATTATTCCAGGGGTAGAGTCGTCAGAACAGTATTAGGTGCCGAGATATTTCCAAGTTTCGGAAGAGACGGATGCAACAAAGTCCACGACAAAGGAACTAGAGCAAGTGGCATTGTTCGAAGAATTCTTAGAAAGAAAATTTTACTTGGGGACAGGACTGCATCCCAAGCTCGGGTCTGGTTTTATTGAATTACTTAAAATTACCGCTGATTGTTTGGCATGGTCGCACGAGGATATGACAAGTATCCCGACGGAAATAGCCGTGAACAAGATGAGCTTGGATCCCAACGTACCACCGGTATGACAGAAGAAGCGCTCTATTACCGAGACCAGGAATAAATTCGTCAAAGAAGAGGTAACCCGCTTGCTTAAAATCGGTTCGGTCAGAGAGGTAAGATATCCATACTGGCTAGCCAATGTAGTAGTAGTTCCTAATAAGAAAAATAAATTTTGTATGTGTGTAGACTACAAATATCTTAATAAGCGTGCCTGAAAGACTCATTTCCACTGCCAAATATCAATCAAACGATTGATGCCACGGCCGGGCACGAGTTAAAGAGTTTCCTTGATGCTTATTCCGGGTACAATCAAATTAAGATGAACCCGGAAGATTAGGAAAAAAAATTATTTATAACAAATTTCGGTACATATAGTTACAATGTAATGCCCTTCGGGTTGAAAAACGCCGGGGCCACTTATCAATGGCTCGTAAATAAGATGTTTGAAAAGCAAATAGGAAAGACCATGGAAGTTTATATAGACGATATTCTTGTTAAGTCTTTAAATGCAGGTGACCACCTTAAGCATTTGCAAGAAATATTCGATATCCTGAGGAAGCATAACATGAAACCTAACCTCGAAAAGTGCACGTTCGGGGTTAGCTCTGGTAAGTTCCTGGGGTTTCTGGTCTCACAAAGGGGAATTGAAGTAAACCCCGACAAAATCAAGGCCATAGATGATATCCCGGATCAATTATCAAACGTAAAGGAAGTCTAAAGACTCACAGGAAGGTTAGCAGCTTGGAGCAGGTTCATTTTCCGGTCGTTGGAGAAGTGTCATCGCTTCTTTATGTTGCTAAAAAAGAAGAACAATTTCGAATGGACGCCAGAGTGCTAGTAGGCTTTAAGGGACGTGAAGAAGTACTTATCGAGCTCTCTATTGCTCTCGAAACCAAATGAAGGCGAATAATTGCTAGTCTACCTCGCGGTTTTAGAAGTTGTGGTAAGTGTGGTTTTAGTCCGGGAGGTCAAAGGTACGCAGTTTCCTATTTATTACGTTAGCAAAATTTTAACGGGAGCAGAAACTTGCTACCCACATTTGGAAAAACTAGCCTTAGCTCTCATAGTCGCCGTTCGAAAGCTGAGGCCCTATTTTCAATGCCACCCAATAGCTATGGTGAGTACTTTCCCTTTGCTGAACATCCTTCATAAACCGGAGCTCTCGGGCAGATTGGCTAAACAGGCCGTCGAAAAGAGTGAATTCGACATAAAATATAAACCGAGGACTGCAATTAAGTCACAAGTCTTGGCTGACTTCGTGGCCGATTTTAGTCTGCGACTGCTGCCACTGGTAACCAATAAGGCAGTAATGGTTTCAGAATCGACATCGAGGATTTGGACCTTATTTACGGACGGATCCTCGAACGTAAAAGGGTCCGAGCTCAGAATAGTTTTAATCATGCCTTCGGGGGAAACCTTAAGGCAAGCCATCAACAATCCCTTTAACTAACAATGAAGCAGAGTATGAAACTTTGATTGCAAGGCTCGAATTGGCTCGGGGACTTGATCCGAGGTTATAAAAATCAAATGCGACTCACAGTTGGTGGTAAACCAGGTTTACGGGATCTTGGATACCAAAGAAGAACATATGCAATAATACGTGGTAAAGGTCCAGGCTCTTTTGGCACGATTTCATGAGTAGTCAATAACTCATATCCCGAGAGAGGATAATGCAGAAGCAGATTCATTAGCAAACTTAGGCTCATCAACCAAATTAAAGGGATCGGAGTCCAGAATGATGGTATAACTAATGAGCTCAGTCCTTGATACGGATGGTTACTACGAGATGAATTAGGCTAGTCTGGTCTGGGACTGGAGGAACAAAATAATTAACTACCTCGAGCACGAAAAGTTGCCCGACGATCCCAAAGCATCACGGGTGTTACGAACCAAAGCTGCACGTTATAGCATCAGGAAAGGCCAATTGTATAGAAAATATATCCAAGGCCCACTGGCCCAGTGTTTAGGAGCGTCAGAAGCTGACTATGTCATGAGAGAAATCCACGAAGGGATATGCAGTAATCACTCAGGCGCAGAGTCTTTGGTGCTGAAATTACGGGCAGGATATTAGTGGCCTCGCATGGAACAAGACGCCAAAGATTTCGTACAAAAATGTGATAAGTGCTAATGCTACGCATCACTAGTACATCAACCGGTAGAACCCTTACATTTGGGTCTATCCCCATGGCCGTCCATGAAATGGGGGATGCACATCGTCGGACCGCTGCCACCTGCTCCCGGAAAGGTAAGATTTCTTTTAATATTGAATGATTCTTTTTCTAAATGGGTGGAAGTAGGTTCTTATCAGAATATCGGAGAACGCGAAGTGGTCGATTTCCTATGGGAAAATATAATTTGCAGGTTCGGAATACCAAAAGAGATAGCATGCGACAATGGGCCACAGTTTATCGGTGCAAAAGTTACAAAGTTCCTCGAAGATTTGAAAATAAAGAGAATCACATCTTCGCCTTATCACCCAAGTGCAAATGGTCAAGCAAAGTCGACAAACAAAGTGATCATTCAAAACCTCAAGAAAAGGTTGGAAACAGCGAAAGGCAAATGGCCCGAAGAGTTGCTCGAAGTTCTATGGGCCTACCGAACAAAGGCCAAATCAAGTATAGGAGAAACTTCTTTTTCCCTCGTGTACGGTGCTGAAGCCCTAATCCCGGTTCAAGTGGGCGAACCCATTCTGAGATATTCACAGACAAACAAAGAATCGAACGATGAAGCAATGCTAATCAACTTGGAACTTCTCGAGGGACGCAGGGACATGGTGCATGTAAGAAAGGCAAATCAAAAGCAGAGGATGGAGCGATATTACAATCGGAGAGCCAACTTTCATTTTTCAAAGTAGGAAACTTGGTTATAAGAAAAGGAACACAAATACCCGGGAGCTTAACACGGGAAAGCTAGGTCCAACGTGTGAAGGCCCTTACCGGATTTCAGTTGTCACTGGGAAAGGTTCATACGAGTTGGAGAACCGGAATGGAGACAAGTTGGCCAGCAACTGGAACGTGTCACACCTCAAAAGATATTATTGCTGATGAACAACACTCAAACAGAAAGTATGTGCTGCATCCCTTCGTTCAGTTTTTGTCCCAATTGATTTTTTCTGGCTAGGTTTTTAAGGAGGCAACGACGGAAAACATACTACGAAGACAACAACAATAAGACCTTTGATAGCAAGGCAAACGAACAAGCTTCCAGTCGGGGACAATTAGGTAATCTTTGGTTCGATAGGAAATTCCCACCGGGAAGTTAAGTTTGCTACCGAACAGAGGTTACCCGACCGTTCACGGGCACAAACTGCCAGAGGACTGTTAGCTATTCTTTCGCTATATAGCATGGATTCCTAAGGGGAAACAAGATATGTTACCGAGTGAAGGATTACCGATCAATTCATTGGTGGGACCTTCGAAGATACAAGACTTCCAGTGTTCCAATTCGCATTCTTCGCATTCAAACACTGGGGGAGAATGATATGAGGATACGGAAACAATGACTACCACATCAATCGGGAACGAAAATTTAGAAATACGGCAACAATGACTACCACGTCAACCGAGAACGCAAATTTAAAAACAACATGCATCATCGGGACCGGGCACTGCGCAGCCATCCCCGTAGAAACAAGTTGTACAAGATAGCCACAAGTAATGGCAATTTCTTTTCTGCATAGCAAAATGCTTATGTAATTTCTTAAAATAGAAGGAATAAAATGAAATCCTTTTACTTTTATCTTGTTTCTTGTCTGAGCGATGAGCTGATTTTGTCATTTGAAAGTTAAACAATTACTTCAAATGTTAGTGCCGTAATGAACAAGAGACGTCCTCTTCAAGAGCATCGTAAACATAAGAGGGTCCTCTCTTATAAAAACTCTCACATTAAAGAGTTGGTTCCGGAAGAATCAATGCCCGAAATCCAAAATGCCATTGGGGAAAAATACACCCGATGTCGTATATGAAAAGAACGCAAAAAGCAAACTTGCACAAATATTCATAGAAACCCTCAAGAAAAAGGGAAACTTGCACAAATATTCATAGAAACCCCCACGTAAAAGGGATAATACTCGGAACCAAAATGCTTCGAAGAAAAGGCATCCCAGACTACACATAGTAAGGCGCGAATTGAACAATATGCGCAGAATGTTTGAGCAAATGCAAAAATTAAAAGTTTGCATGGATATTCAAACAGAAGTAAGACTCAAATGATATTTGAATAAAAAGTATGTCTTTATTCACAAGAACGGGCAAAAACATTACAAGTACAAAATGAGAAAAGAAAGGAAAAGCTAAACTACAGTGCCTCCGGAACCAGGAGGAAGAGAAGTATTTGCATTGCCGGGAAGCGTAGGGGGTTTTGCCGATGGCTCAACGCTTTCCCCAGTTTGGTCTTCGACCTCATCGCCTTCCTATCCTTCTTCAGCTTCCGAAAATTCGGAACCGGAATCAGAAAAACCTGGAGTATCAGACTGCACTGAGAGTCCATTATTTGCAGCCAACTCAAGCTCTCGGGCCTTAGCAATTTTGGCATCAACATCAATGATACCGGCTTTGGCCTCTTCCAAGGTTTTTCTCCTCATGCTATACATGGAATAAGGTTTTTCAATAATGAGGGAAGTTGCTCGGTGCTTAAGTTCTTCTTTAAGTTGAGTAACCTCGGCGGAAAGGTTTGCCCGAGTGGACCTAGCAGATTTGAGACTGACGTCGAGCTCACAGACAGTTGAACTAAAGAGCCTATTATGCTCGATAGTTTTTCTATACTTATCTTCTAGCTGGGCATGTTTCTCCTCCACGGCATCAAGCTCTTCACTTTTGGAGTTCAAGGCTGCCTCCAAGTTAATCACTCTTTCAGTGGAGGCATCCTCACGATTGGGTGCAGCAAGAACGGCGTTCTGGACTTCTGCCCATTTGGCCTTGGCCTCATCAAATTTAACCCTCAGCGGCCGAATTTCTTGGCGAAGGGTGACCACTTCTTGCTCACTTTACTGCAATCGAGCCTCCAAAACAACGACCTCAGTAGCTTTAGTTTTCAATTGTCCCAACTACCCTCAAACTCAATAATGCAGGCTCGAAGCATATCCTCCAAGATTTGTATTACTCTCTCAGACTGCCATCTGTTTGTGGATAGAAAGCGGTACTAAAATTCAACCTAGAACCCAAAGCTTCTTGCAAGCTAGACCAAAATCTTGATGTAAACCTTGGATCTCTATCAGATACAATAGAAACAGAGATTCCATACAGCCTCACAATCTCATTAATGTATAATTCTGCCAAACGTTCCAGTGGGTAGTCCATTTTGATTGCCAAGAAATTAGCACTCTTAGTTAGTCTATCCAAATTGTATCATGATTCCTTTGAGTACGTGAGAGTCCAGAAACAAAGTCCATCATTATCCTTTCTCATTTCCACTCAGGTATTGACAAGGGTTGTAGTAGACCAGCAGGGACTTGATGTTAAGCTTTTATTTGTTAACATACCAAGCATTTAGAAATGAACTCTGCAATGTCTTTCTTCATACCACTCCACCAGTAGTGCTCCTTGATGGTCCGGTACATTTTAGTACCTCCAGGATGCATTGCATAAGGCGAACTATGTGCTTCAATCAAGATATGCTTCCTCAATTCATCATCATTAGGAACACACAACCTATTTTTATAAAACAAGGTATCATCTTTCTTCAATGTAAAATCTAATTCTCTTCCATTTTGGACTTATTCAACCCATTTCACAAGCTTCTCATCTAACTTCTGCGCTTCTTGGACCTGCTCAAGTAAGACTGGCTTGACTTGCAAATTAGCAATGATAGAAACATTAGAATTAAATGAAAGACAAACATTCATGGCTCTTAATTCAAGAATCAAGGGCAAAGGACGTAGACTTAAACTTGCAAGGGAATTGCGACTCAACGCATCTGCAACTACATTAGCTTTACCAGGATGATAATCAATCGTGCAATCATAATCTTTGATGAGTTCAAGCCATCTATGTTGTCTCAAGTTTAACTCTTTTTGTGTACCCAAGTACTTCAAACTCTTGTGATTAGTAAATATGTGACATTTCTCCTCGTACAAGTAATGCCTCCAAATTTTTAAGGCAAAAACAATGGCAGCAAGTTCGAGATCATGAGTGGGATAATTCAACTCATGCGATTTCAACTTTCGAGAGGCATAAGCAATTACTTTCCCTTCTTGCATCAAAACATAACCCAAGCTACAGTGAGATGCATCACTGTATACCACATAATCTTTCCCTTCAACTGGCAAAGAAATTATTGGAGCTTGTGTCAACAAGGATTTGAGCTTTTCAAATCTCTCTTGACACTTGTCATCCCACACAAATTTGACGTCTTTCCCCAAAAGTTTGGTCAAAGGAGAAGCTATAATAGAGAAGCCCTTCACGAACCTCCTATAATATCCTGCTAAACCCAAGAAACTTCTTATCTCAGTTGGAGTTTTAGGAGGTTTCCAATCAACAATAGCTTGAATCTTACTAGGATCAACCTTCACACCTTCAGCTGATACAATATGCCCAAAAAATGCCACTTCACTCAGCCAAAATTCACATTTGGAAAGCTTCGCGTAGAGTTTCCTCTCTTTCAGAATTTTCATGACAATCCGGAGATGCTTATCATGATCTTCTCTATTCTTGGAATAGACTAAAATGTCATCAATAAACACCACCACAAATTGATCAAGATAAGGCTTAAATACACAGTTCATTAGATCCATAAATGCAGCATGAGCATTTGTCAAACCAAATGGCATTACCAAAAATTCATAATGTCCATACCTGGTCCTAAAAGCAGTTTTAGGAACAACTTGGTCCCTCACTCGCAATTGATAATAACCAGACCTCAAGTCAATTTTTTAAGAACAAGCTGGCACCTTTCAGTTGGTCAAACAAGTCATCGATTCTAGGCAATGTATATTTGTTCTTAATTGTTACCTTGTTCAGCTACCGGTAATCAATACAAAGCCTAAGAGTGCCATCTTTCTTTTTCACAAATAAAATAGGAGCTCCCCAAGGCAAAATACTAGGACGAATAAAACCTTTCTCAAAAAGTTCTTGCAATTGATCCTTCAACTCTTTTAATTCAGCTGGAGCCATTCTATAAGGAGCGATAGAAATAGGAGTAGTTCCAGGGACAAGCTCTATAGGAAATTCAATCTCCCTTTCTGGAGGCAACCCAGGAAGATCATCAGAAAATACAGCAGGAAAGTCGCACACTGTTGGTATGTCCTTAAGACTTGGACTCCCCAATCGTGTATCGACTATATGAGCAAGATAAGCATCACAACCTTGACAAATCATCTTCCTTGCCAAGACCGCAGAAATAATATTAGCTATCAATGATCTTTCTCCTTGAACTACTATGTGTGTGTATGTAGGAGTTCTAAAAGTCACTTGTTTCAACCTACAATCAACCAATGCATGGTGCCTATGGATCCAATCCATACCAACAATAATATCATAGTCTTGGAAGGGCATTTCAAGCAAGTCTGCAGGGAAGACCAGATTTTGAATCATGAATGGACAATCTCGGTAAATCTTATTAACAACAGCTTGATGACCTAATGGACTCGTGACCAGCACATCAAAGTCAAGTCTTACAGATTTAACAGTATTAAGAAATGCAAATGATGAGCAAACATAAGAGTGCGAAGATCCAGGATCAAATAATATAACAACAGATATGCCAAATAAGTGAAATTTACTAATAACCACGTCCGAGCCATCTTGGTTATTTTTCTGTCTCATAGAATAGACTCGTGCAGTAGATCTCGACCCACTAGCCTGATTAGCTCTACCCGAACCTGCCACTTGTATATTTCTAGGTCTTGCACCGTTATTAGCTTGAGAATGAGTAGTGATAGGCTTTTGAACTGAGCCCTCTGTATGCGTATAAGAAAGAGGATTAGGATTAGAACAATCCTTCACTTTATGATCCATACTTCCACAATTAAAACAAGCACCATAAGCTCTTCTGCAGACACCATAGTGATTCTTTCCGCACTGTGCACAAGTAGATGTATAAGTTTTGCCTTGGCCATAACTTGGAGTACTAGCAGTAGAGAAATTTGGCTTATTCTGCTTATGATATGATGACTTCTATGCACTTTCAGTCTTGGAATAGTCAAACTTTCCCTTCTTGGATGGACCGCCATAATCTGAATTACCCTTCCTAAACTTGTTTTCTCTCCTACTAGCTTCTTCCTTATCAATTCTTTCCCAAGTAAGAGCAGCTGAAATTAGCTTGGAAAAATCCTCAAGTTGCAAGATTGCCACAGATTTTCAAATGTAACCATTCAAACCTTCTTCAAATCTTCTGCACTTGTCTCTTTCACCATCAATAATACCTCCAGCATAGCGAGAAAGCCTGATAAAGTTTTGTTGATACTCTGCAATAGACATACTCCCTTGTCTTAAATTCGGAAACTCTTTTTTTCTTTGCATCACACTAGACAGGAGGGACATATTTCGCACGAAATGCTTTCACAAAATCATCCCAAGTCAGCACCGGAGGTTTTGCTTTTGCATTTGGCACACTTACCTACCAATCATAGGCATCTTTTTGTAAAAGAGAGATAGCATACTTAAATTTTGCAGCATTAGTACACTCTAGTTGTTCAAAGACCCTCTCCATGCGCTCGAGCCATTGTTCAGCTACCGTGGGATCAGTAGTGCCTTCAAATTCAACACCACCCATTTTCCTCATCTTCTCAAAATTTATTTCACTAGGTTCTGACATTGTCCCAGCCAAGTGACGAAAGAACTCAGCCATCTATTGAAATGGAGGAGTCATAATAGGAGTATTATGACCCATTGCTCCTGGATTATTGTCCACTTCATTTTCACTAACACGATGATAATTTAATTTAGGCAAGGGTACCTCATCTCCTTCTTGGAGGTGAGGTGGAGCATTATAATGGGCCTGACTTTCATCAACGGATTCGATAGCTCTATTTGAAGAAGAGGCCATATTAAATTCCTATACAAGATAAGATCACACTGCATTAGGGACATGTACATGATGCATATGCACAAGTAATACATCAAATTACATTAAACAAGTATGCAAAAATTTATAATCTCCAAGTCATTTTTAAGAAATTAAATAACAAAAAGATTAGGTACGATCACAACAAAAATCCTAGAATCGCAAACCTAGGCTCTGATACCAAAACTTGTAGCAACCCCTTTGGGAGGGTGCTACTTACGAAATAAATATAATTTACTACTTACAACATTAAGAAGATATTAATTAAAAAATATTCAGAATAATTTAGTAGCGGAAATAGGCCCATGAGATGAGGTCCAAAGTGCAATATTTTTAATTTTGAAAATGCTCTTCATAATTTTTTTTTCTTTAAAATTAAATACAATGTTAAAATTTCAACATAAGGTGATATAACCCTTCTTGAATAATCAACACGTTAAAGCAACTTCCTAACAAAATTATACTTTCATTCGACATCACTGCAAGTTTGTATTGTACATAAATTTCAAACTGTCGGGTATAAAAAGAAAAACTAGTTTTCTCCTTTGTACATATACAAGATTTCTCCTTTGTACATAAGACAAAGTCTAAATTAAACATATTACAAGATTTGAGTTATTAACACACCTTAAAACAGCAAAATAAGTTACCAAATTCAAGTTACAAGATTTTGGTCTTAATATCCAAGCCTCTAAATAACATACATAAGTGTGACATATATATCATGTACAAGTCCCAAAACTATACAAAACCATGGTGCATATGCAAATGTGATCTCCTTAAGTGCTCCCAAAAAGACTACTTCATAAGGTCGTCTTCAAATTACATCCCGTACATTACCTACGATAGAAAACAACTATCGCTAAGCATAAAGCTTAGTGGCGTATAAACTTTGGGGGCTTGGAGCCATTAACTTCTCCAATTCTCATTTTTAGTCATAGGTAGCTCAAATGAAATATAATTTAAAACAAGTGAACAAATATATCAAAATTATCAAATATCAACCCTTGAAGTGTTTCCAATAATCAATAACTATATTCAAGATTCAAGAGTTGAGAAAGCGTATACTATCAATCCAAGAAAGCTTGTCAAATATTTATTTTTCGCCCAATATGTACGTCATGTCATTACACTGAGCAAAATCAGATATCAAGATGGACCGAAGTCCAAAATCAAGTAGGGTCAAAACCCAATAGTCAAGAGAATCAAGAACAAAATTAAAAATGGCTTCCTAGTTCATACTTAACACGGACAAGTTCCATAATTTAAGACGAACTACAAATCCAAAGTCAAGATGGCAGAAGATCCAAATCAAGAGGCATGCCAAGATGAGTGACAAAGTCACTGCCACAAGAAGGAAAAAGTCCCAACAAGAATGCAAAATGATCAAACAATCCGTACGAGTGGGCGATTTAGCAAATATCTTATAATACTTGATATAACACGAATACAATGCTATTTATTGAAGACAAGGAAAATAAAATATCAGGTTATTTCAAAATATTCCAGCAAGTAAAAAGAGTACAAAGTTTATACACAAACCTTGGTGTTTTACCACAAAATAGTTCAACCATAACTTGAGGACGTTCGAATCATCTACGCCCTAGACAAACCAAATTCGTCCACTTCCTCAAACACTTCCCCTTAGATTTTACAAGGATATATATACCTTAAATACATAATAAAATATCTATATAAGTTCAGTGATTTAACATGTCAAACTAAACATGATATTGGTGAAAAGTATCCAAAATGTTAGAAACAGAAATTCTGGACAGTATCACTGCCTCGTGTTGTGACTCAGATTTGAAGATGAAAAAGGATAAAATAGACTGTGTGGTCTTCTTTACAATTGTAGATATGTGTCTTAGAGTTTTAGAACATTTTGAATCACCCCCATATCAATTTTGTACAAAACGTTATGCTAAACTTACTAACAGTAGTACAGGGAGGGTTTGTAAAACAGAAAATCTGGGCAGCACCCGTCCTGTGCTTCATCACCTATTTTCGGGTAAATAAAAGATAAACCAGGTTTTTGTTCCTTCATAAACATTATAGATCTATGAAATAGCTTTCCATAAAGTCTTAGATCACTTAACACAGAGCTCTATACAAAAAGATATGAAGAAAACACTAATAGTTGTCTAGTGTAAAAACGGGTTTAGTAACTTACCACAAAAGAGAGGAGCAACTTCAGCTTCACCAAGAACGAATTTTGCTGGTTGGTTTAGTGGAAATTTATGGTGGTTTTCATGAAGTTTTCAGGTGATAAGAAGGAGAGAGGGTAGGGGTGTTTTTCTTTTTCTTGAAAGAATGAAAATGGGGAGTTTATGGAAGACTAAGTCAATCAAAGTTGTCTTTAAGAATTTTGGATAAATATGAAATACAAATGGTTGCCCAACTACTAAATATCTTTAGATAAATACAAAAGAGTGACAGCCCAAAAATTTAATTAATGTATTTAATAATAATTCATCAAAATAATATTAAGTGTTATGCATAGCAACACCATGGAACTTCTTTGTCAGTATTAACACAACCTAGAGTAAGAAATTTTTATGTATTGTAAATTTCACGTTTAGGAAGTTGCGAAGTAAAAATATTTCCTCATTATAAAGATGCTCAATCGAAAATGTAAATATTAGTAAAACTTTGGGGTGTTACAGACGATGACGGTGACGGGAGCAAGAGTGGGTCTCAGAGTGGGGAGGAGCCCGATGGAGAAAAGACTGCTCCCGTAGATAATTAGGTTTTTTCTTTTTTGATCTTTTTGTGTAAGGCCCTGATCGAAGTTTTGTAAACATCATCATATATATAAAAGTCTTTTCTTTTCCCGACTTGTCTCTGTTTTCACTCTTCTGCCTAGTGAAGATTTTTGTTTTACTTGTGCCTTATGAAAATGTTCATAAGTTTGAGGCTTTAGGCAATTTTGATTGAATTTGGTCTTTGTAGCCTTTATAACCGAGTGAGTACTTGCTTGAAGTCGAAGTACGAGTGGCCCTTAGGCTATTATAGTTGAGTGAGCATTTGCTCAAACTTTAAGTAAAGTAACCCTTAGGCTTAATAGCCGAGTGGGCGATTGCTCGAACCCGAAGTAAGATAGCCCGTAGGCTTAATGGTCTAGTGAGTGATTACTCGAACTCGAAGTAAGATAGAGTGATTGCTCGAACTCGAAGTAAGATAGCCCGTATGCTTAATGGTCGAGTGAGTGATTGCTCGAGCTCGAAGTAAGATAGCTCGTAGGCTTAATGGTCGAGTGAGTGATTGCTCGAACTCGAAGTAAGATAGCCCGTAGGCTTAATGGTCAAGTGAGTGATTTCTCGAACTCAAAGTAAGATAGCCTGTAGGCTTGAAGTAAGATAGCCCGTAGGCTTAATGTTCTAGTGAGTGATTGCTCGAACTCGAAGTAAGATAGCCCGTAGGCTTAATGATCGAGTGAGTGATTGCTCGAACTCGAAGTAAGATAGCCCTTAGGCTTGTTTGAATCATGAAGTAGAACGAACTTTTCAAAATATGAGGTATCGGTAAAGAAGAAGTTTCCCTTTATACGTCATTATACATGTGCCCGGGCTCGAGCGAAACTATGCGGGCATGGTTCCTTTTGACCATTTGGCCCTTACACTTTTCCCCTATCGAGACCCTGCTTGACATTAATTTGATATAAAAAACTATCTTGTACTGAACTCGATTTATTTGACGGTAAAGCCCTCCAGTATTTGAGGTTGATCGTAAAGAAGCGTCGGATACTATTGAATTATCTTCAGGTAGCACATGGTTGTTGCCTCGTTAAAAACCTAACTGAAAAAACCCATTTGGGATAAAAGACGATCTAAGGGAAAAAGAGTGCAATACGTACTTTAAAACCTGAGGTCTCGATGTATTTGGTTGAACTCCTGCAATGAGTTAGCGTCGAATATGTATATATAGACGAAAGAAGGGAGAGAATCATACCTTAACAATAATATCGTTTGAGAAGTGATATGTTCCAGTTGTTCGATAATGGTTCGCCATCTATCATTCCGAGTTTTAAGACCCATTTTCGACTATATCGAGGACTTGGTAGGGTCCTTCCCAATTTGGGCCGAGCTTCCCTTCATTAGGATCTCGAGTGTTGATGGTGACCTTCCTTAGGACTAAGTTCCGGACCCTGAAGTGGCGGAGGTTGGTTCTTCTATTGTAGTACCTTTCGATTTGTTGCTTTTGTGCAGCCATTCGAACAAGTGCCGCTTCTCATTTTTCATCTAATAATCCGAGGCTAGTATTCATTGCCTCATAGTTTGATTCCACCGATGTATGTCGAAACCTTGCGCTGGGTTCTCCGACTGGAATTAAGGCTTCAGATCCATACACTAAGGAAAACAGAGTTGCTCCCATACTGGAGTTCGATGTTGTTCGATATGCCCAGAGGACTTCGGGCAGAATTTCTCTCCATTTCTCTTTGGCTTCGTTCAACCTTTTCTTCAGGTTTTGGATGATAGTCTTGTTTGTTGATTCGGCTTGTCCGTTACCACTGGGGTGATACGGTGTTGATAATATCCTTTCTATTTTATGGTCTTCGAGAAATTTTGTTACTTTACTGCCGATAAATTGCTTACCATTGTCGCATGTTATTTCTGCGAGTATCCCAAATCGACACACGATGTGATCCCAGATGAAATCTATAACCTCTTTTTCTCTCACTTTCTCGAACGCCTGTGCTTCAACCCATTTAGAGAAATAGTCAGTCATAAATAAAATGAACTTAGCTTTACCTGGGGACGATGGTAGAGGGCCGACGATATCCATCCCCTATTTCATGAATGGCTATGGGGATAGAACTGAATGAAGTTGTTCTCCGGGTTGATGGATCATCGGTGCAAACCTTTGACATTTATCACATCTTCGAACAAACTCCTTAGTATCCTTTTCCATGCTATCCTAGTAATATCCTACTCTGATAATTTTGTGAATCAGTGGTTCGGCGCCGGAGTGGTTCCCACAAGTGCCTTCATGGACCTCTCGTAAAATATAATCGGTGTCTCCTGGTCCCAAGCATACTGCCAATGGTCCATCGAACGTCCTCCTGTATAATGTTCCATCTTCAGCTAATGTGAATCGAGCAGCTTTGGTTCGTAGGGCCTTGGACTCTATAGGGTTCGATTGGAGTTTTCTGTTCTTCAAATATTCAATATACTTATTTCTCCAATCCCAGGTTAAGCTTGTGGAATTTATCTCGGCATGCCCCTCCTCGATCACAGATCTCGAGAGTTGAACAACAGTCCTTGAGAGTTGAACGACAGTCCCCGAGTCGATCTCACCTTCCTCGACTGATGACCCCAAATTTGCGAGTGCATCGGCCTCACTGTTTTGTTCTCGAGGCACATGTTGTAAAGTCCATTCCTTGAAACGGTACAAAGTTACCTGTAATTTGTCCAAATACCTTTGTATTATATCTTCTCGAACTTCGAAGGTTTTGTTTACTTGGTTCACCACTAGTAGAGAGTCACATTTGGCTTCAATGACTTCTACTCCCAAGCTTTTAGCCAGCTCGAGACCTGCAATCATGGCCTCATACTCGGCCTCATTGTTAGTCAACCTAGAGGTCTTGATATATTGCCTAATAATGCCACCCGTGGGGGGTTTCAACACGATGCCAAGCCCGGACCCCTTCACATTCGAAGTACCATCTGTGAAGAGGGTCCAAACACCCGACGATGTACTTGATTTTAACAAGAGCTCTTTTTCTACTTTGGGTACGAGGGTTGGCGTGAAATCGGCCATGAAGTCCGCTAAAATTTGAAACTTGATGGTCGTACGGGGTTGATATTCAATATCGTACCCGCTGACTTCGACGGCCCATTTGGCCAATTGGCCCGATAGTTCAGGTTTATGTAAAATATTACGAAGTGGGTAAGTGGTCAAAACGCATGTGGGGTGACATTGAAAGTATGGTCTTAACTTTCTAGACGCACTTATCAGTGCAAGCGCCAATTTCTCTAAGTGTAGATATCTAGTTTTTGCTTCTCATAAGGTTCAACTTACATAATAAACAGGAAATTACGTACCTTGCTCTTCTCGAACTAGGACGCCACTTACCGCGATTTCCGATACCTCCAAGTATAAGTAATGTTTCTCATCTGCCTTCGGCGTGTGAAGCAGTGGTGGGCTCGACAGGTATTTTTCAATTGTTCTACTGCTTGTTGGTATTTTGGGGTCCAGGCGAAATCGTTCTTCTTTTTAATAGAGAGAAGAATTTGTGGCTTCGATCCGACGACCTCGAAATGAATCAGCCTAAGGTAGCTATCTGTTCGGTTAGCTTCTCTACTACTTTTATATTATCCACGATGGTGATATCTTCGATGGCCTTGATTTTATCGGGGTTGATCTCGATTCCCCGATTCGATACCATGAAGCCAAGGAACTTGCCCGAACCAACCCTGAAAGCACATTTCTCGGGGTTGAGCTTCATGTTGTATTTCCTTAAAATCTCGAACGTCTCCTGCAACTGAGTCAAATGGTCATCTGCTCGCAGGGACTTAACTAGCATGTCATCAATATAAACTTCCATTGACTTACCTATTTATTCTTCGAACATTTTATTCACTAGGCGTTGGTAAGTAGCTCCTGCATTTTTTAGCCCGAAGGGCATTACATTATAGCAATATGTTCCATACTTAGTGATAAATGAAGTCTTTTCTCGGTCCTCCAGGTTCATCCGGATTTGATTGTACCCAGAATAGGCATCGAAAAAAGTAAGGATCTCGTGGCAGGCTGTGGCGTCGATCATGCGATGAATGTTAGGCAGTGGAAAAGAATCTTTGGGGCACGCCTTGTTTAGATCTTTATAATCTACACACATTCTAAGCTTGTTCCCTTTTTTAGGGACTACAACTACATTGGCTAACCATTCGGGATATTTTACTTCCCGAATCGACCCTATTTTGAGAAGTTTAATTACCTCGTTATTTACAAATGCATGCTTTTCACCGGTTTGAACCTAGAGTCCAAGCTCAGCCGGTGCATTGTTATCGACGGTGGGATTACTGCCATATCTAAATGGGACCAAGCAAAATAATCTATGTTATCAATAAGAAATTGAATAAGTTTTTTCCTGAGTTCGGGGGTCAATCCCGTTCCTAGGTATACTTTTTTTCTCGGGAAGATGCTCGATCAATATAACCTATTCCAGTTCTTCGATCGTTGACTTGGTGGCGTCAGAATCTTCGGGGATGATAAAAGTTCGAGGGGTCAGGAAATCCTCCTCCTCTTCTTCTATTTCCTGTTTCCCCGATTCGGTCGAGACTGGCGGCTGTGATTGCTATTTGACTCCTCGTTTACCTTTAATGCTTGATCTTTTCGAGGTTGATAGTGTTGATATCGGTGTTACCTCATCGACCGCAAACATTTCCTTCGCAGCATGTTGTTCCCCGTATACTATTTTCATGCCGTCCAACGTTAGGAATTTCATTACTTGGTGGAGAGTCGAAGGTACTGCCCTCATATTGTGGATCCAAGGCCTTCCAAGTAGGGCATTGTACCTCATGTCGCCCTCAATTACGTGGAACTTGGTATTTTGGATGGTCCCAGCCACGTTCACCGGTAGAATAATCTCCCCTTTAGTCGTTTCACTGGCCATATTGAAGCTGTTTAGGACCCGAGCTGCGGGCACGACTTGATTTTGCAGACCGAGTTGTTCTATGACCCTCGATCGGATGATGTTCGCAGAGCTACCTGGATCCACTAAAACACGCTTAACTTGAACATTATTTAATAGGATAGAAATTACCAGAGCATCGTTGTGGGCTGAGAAATGCCTTCTGCTTCTTCGTTATCGAATGATAAAGTGCCTTCGGGTACATAATCTTGGGTTCGTTTTACCCCAGTGGTTAGTACCTTAGTGCGTTTGGGTACAGGACCCTGTGGAGTATCGACCCCACCGATGATCATATGAATGATATGTTGAGGCTCCTCTTGTTCATTTTTTCTGTCGGCGTCCTTTTCTCTGATGTGATTCTTGGCTCGATCGTTGAGGAACCCTCGAAGGTGGCCCTCATTGAATAGACGGGATACCTCTTCCCTTAATTGCCTGCAATCCTCGGTCTTGTGGCCATGCGTACCATGATATTTGCGCATCGAATTTGGGTTTCTTTGGGAAGGATCGGTTTGCATGGGTCTGGGCCACCTAGTATCTTTGATTCTTCCGATTGCCGATATGATGCCCGATGCATCGATGCTGAAGTTATATTCCGATAACCGAGGTGCCTCTACAGGATCGGCATATTTTCCAAAACCACTCTTACTCATAAGTCCCCGAGAGCTTTGTCCTCGATCACTTCTTCCATTGTTCCGGGCGGAATTGCGTCCCGAACCATTGTTCTTTCGATTAGCAATGTACGGTTAATATCGTTCTCTGTTCGACCTTTGCTCTTTGTCAATGTCCCTTTGATTCTTAATAGCCGACCTGTTTGGATGTACTGATCTGGAAGGAGCTCCTAATTGGTCGTCTTCGACCCTGATTTTTGATTGGTATCGATTGTGCACATCTGCCCAAGTTATTGCTGGATACTCGATCAAATTTTATTTCAGCCAACGTGATGCTATCGAACTTCACTCGTTCAACCCTTGGGTGAAATATTGAACAGCCTAATTGTCTGTGACCAATGGTAATTCCATGCGTTCCATTTGAAATCGGGACACGAACTCCCTCAACATTTCATTAACCCTTTGTTTTACTTTGAAAAGGTTTGATTTCCTCGTTGCGACTTTTATGGCACGTGCCTTTATAAAAGAATCTGCTAACATGGCAAATGAGTCGATATAATTCGGTGGTAGGTTGTGATACCAAATCATTGCTCCCTTCGAAAGGGTCTCACCAATTTTTTTAACAGTGCAGATTCGATTTCATCGTCTTCTAAATCGTTCCCCCTGATGGCACATGTGTAAGAGGTGATGTGTTCGTTGGGGTCGGTCGTTCTGTTATATTTGAGAATTTCGGGGATACGAAATTTTTTGGGGATTGGTTTTGGGGCTGCACTCGAGGGGAAAGGCTTTTGCACAATTTTTTTGGAATCCAACTTTTTAATCATTGGTGGAGCCCCGGGGATCTGATCGACCCTGGAGTTATATGTTTCTACTTTTTATCGTTGGCTTCGATCCGCGTTGTGAGCTCCTCGAGCATCTTAGCAATTTCGGGAGTAGTCCCCGATTCTTGCTCATTTGACCTCACTATGGTTGGTTCCGTTCTGTGGGCAGTTTCTCGAGGTGGGCTGGGTTTCGGCCTGCTTGGTACTGGGGTTTGACTCTGCAACTGAGCTATCGCTACCTGTTGGGCTTGCAGCATTTCAAAAATCATACGCAGGCTGACCCCGTTTTCCTCGGCGTTATGGGTGTCTCAAGCTGCAGATCGAGTGCCACCATGAATGCTATTTTCAGGTTCAGAACATTGGTTTTCCTCAAGGGCCACATGCAAATTAACGTCCAGTGGTACTTCGACTCGAGCTGCAGGTACTCCGGCTCAAGCTTCAACGGCATCGATAAGCGGCCTTCCGGCCCTGGGCGTCATATTGTTGGTTTCATCTTGAAGGCCAGCTTCGTTATCGATAGGTAAAGTCATTAATCGAGGGTTTTCCATTGCTAATTCTGAAGTTAAAGATATTTTCACAAGACAAGCGTAAAATGGTGTGTGTTGCAGATTTGTATCAAACAACCACTGTTATCCTTGCCCCACGGTGGGCGCCAAACTGTTCACCCGAAAAATCGAATAGAGTTAAATTTGTACGTGGTTCTAAGGGTGTGTGGTATAACTTGATACAAAATCGTAATAAGAAATAGAAATATACAGTCTTGACTTATAAGGATGAAAGATAAAAACGGTGGAAAGGAGAAAAATGAATGAACTAGATAAAATGAAGTAAAAGAGCTCAAAGGATTAATCTTTCCATATGAGAAGTAGTCTTTTGTTACAATGTGTGGATGTCCTTCACAGAAATAACAATCATCCCCTTTATAGTGGAGGGATCCTACTTTAGATATAATAAAAAATATATAGTGGGGAACCCATGAGGAATTAGCTTTTCCCTAATTCCTGTCAGGATTCTCTCCCCTAATGCGGTTGCAACGGCTCTTGTCTGTGAGCTCGATATTAGCTTGAACTCGGTATTGACTCGAGCCCTCGATCTTGACTCAAGCTCGATTATTACTCGGAGTTTGATATTGATTCGGGGTCGGTGTCGGTCGGTCTATGCATCTTAAGCTCGATAATTTCGCTTCGCCCCGTAGCTCGATTTGGATACGAGCCCGATAATGATACCGAGCTTGTCATTGATCGGTCCTAGAACTCGAAACTTGATGACCCGACTTCGGACCTCGACCTGGTATTACGAAGCCGCCCTTCGATCAAAGTATTATCATACCGACCAGTCCGTACGACAGACTAATCGATTTTGACCGTATACATCTTTCATTGTGGCAAAATGAGTACACGAGTGCTTAATTAATCCATAAGTTACTAGTGCATACCCTCCAAGATTTTCATTGATCTATCACATATTTACCTGTATTTATTATTTATACTAAATCAAATAATTTATATCTAAGACACTATCCTAATAAATTTAATGCAAACACTAAGTACGAGTAAGTTTATTCCTAAGTCAACACATTTAATCCTATTTCAAGGTTATGCACAGAGAAACCCTACATTTAATAAGTCGATTAAGTCAATAAAGCTAACTGAATCTTATTCTAGAATCTAGATTTTGTATTAGCAGTCTCTAATCAATCTGTATCTCAAATCCTAGGCTCGTTAATTAGGAAAACCAAAAGCTAAATATAATGCTGACATTCGTTGAGCTTTTCCACAACCTACACAAGTTATCACCAAAAAAAATATATATATATATATTTCTTTTAGAATAGTTTAAACTTTTAAATATAAAATAAATTTTCGATCCAACATAGCATCAAAATAAACGAAGTCATGATAGTCTTAATGTAATTCATCAACAAAATGTACTTATAAAAAGATATATAGTAAACTAAATAAAAAAAATGAAACAATATACAAATAAAAAAAGTATGAGATCACCGATCGAGAAAAATATACTCTTCTTTATCCTTTTTCATTATTTGCGTATTGGAGTAATATAGTCAAAATTTTCACTAACTCCGGTTCCCATGATATATATATATATATATATATATATATATATATATATATATATATATATATATATATATATATATATATTATAAATCATGGTGGAGAATGTGATGACCCGATAGGTCATTTATAGTTTTACCCTTCATTTCTGTGTTCTGAGACCTCGAATAGCTCCGTTTAGCCTTTTTCGATTTGCGTGCACATTCCGTATCTTTTTTCCGAAAAACTTTTATGTGAAAAATTGAAGAAAATGTAAAATTTTGACTTAAAACTCATTTGATTGACTACGGTCAATGTTTTATGTAAACGGACCCGGATCAGTATTTTTACGGTCCCGGTAGGTCCGTATCGTGATTTGGGACTTGGGCGTATGCCTGGAATCGAATTCGTAAGTCCCTAACTTGATTTAACGTAATTTGTTGAAAATTAACAATTTAAAGGTTTACAAAATTCCTAAGTTCGACCGTAGGTTGACATTATTGCTACCAGGCTCGGATTTCGGTTTCGGAATTTGGTATCGGTTCATTTCAGTATTTATGACTTGTCTGCAAAATTTGGTACAAAACGGAGTTGATTTGACGTGATTCGGACGTCCGGTTGTAAAATTGCATGTTCTTAAGTTTTCTTGAAAATTTCATTTGTTTTGGTATCTGATTCGTGGTTCTAGGTGTTATTTTGATGTTTTGATCGCGCGAGCAAGTTCGTATGATGTTATTACACTTGTGTTTATATTTAGTTTGGAGCCCGAGGGGCTCGGGTGAGTTTCGGATAGGCTACGTGTCATTTTTGGATTTAGGCCATTGCTGTTTTTTCATTGTTGTTGTCACCTGGTGCTTTGTGCTTCGCGATTGCGAAGCCACTCTCACGATCGTGAAGGGGAACTTAGGGCTGGGGTGGTTTTCTTCATCGCGAACGCGATAGCTGGGTCGCGAACGCGGAGCATTGGTGGATTTACCCTTCGCGAACGCGACCAGCCACTCGCGAACGTGTAAGATTATGGGCCGAGAAGGGGGAACTAGTTGTTACTCTTCGCTAACGCGGCATGAGGACCGCGAACGCGAGGGCAGGTGGGTGTAAGCCTTCGCGAACGCGAAGACCTTTGACCACTACTGCTTCGCGATAGCGTCAGGTGTCTCGCGAACACGATGAACACCTAATGCCCCTACTTTAAAACTTCCAAAAATCGGGATTTCAACATGTTCTCATTAAAGCTCGGCCTAAAGGCGATTTTGAAGAGAAATTGCATCACCATTTCATAAGCTAGTATACCTTAACTCGTTTTCTTCCATTTCCATCAACACCCCTTGATTTCTAACCTTAATTTATGCTATTTCATGGTAGAAAATTAGGGATTTGGGAAGAATTGGGGGGGTTTATAAAATTGAGATTTAGACCTCAAATTGAGGTTGAATTTCGAAACTAATCAAATAATCGGGCTCGGAGGTGAATGGGTAATTGGGTTTTGATCCAAATCTTGGGTTTTGACCAAGCGAGCCCGGGGTTGATTTTTGTTGAATTATTTTGGGAAAAGTGTAAAGATCTTAGCTATATGCATTGTAATTGATTTTTCTCGCACTGTTTGTTGATATTAAGTCAATTTTGGTTAGATTCGATTGGTTTGGAGGCGAATTTTAGAGGAAAGGTCATGGTTGAGCTTTGATTTGCTTGCGGAGCGAGATAAGTGTTGGGTCTAACCTTGATATGAGGGAATTAGGAACCCTTGAACTATATGTTATATGAATTTTATGTGTAACGGCGTATATGCGAGGTGATGAGTGTTTATGCGCCGTCAAGATAATTGTGTCCATGTTTTCCCGTATTTTATTAATTATCTTATTCCATGTCTTAAATGTCACATGTTTTAAATGCTTTCTATGCCGTAACTTGTTACTTGTCATTTATTTACTCTTATATTAAAATATTTATTTCTTCCATGATTCCATGATTAATTGCTACTTGCCTTACTTGTCTTACTTGTACACTTTAACTGTCATATATTTGGCATGTCATATTGCTTTGTATTAATTTTAGCATTTCTTGATTTGGTACGGGGTTCCTTTATAGATTTGCTTTCATACTCTTTAATCGTAGAGATTCTCATGAATTGAGTTGTTGAATTGATTACATTTATTAATTTTTATTTATGATCGAGTTGTACGCTGCAACGGGTGGAATAAGAGAGGATTTGATATTAATTATGATTATACGGTGGGATCGGGTTGCGTGCCTCAACGGATTTTACATGTTACTCTGATATTGATTTGATGAAATAAGGGAGGATTGTGTTTATATGGTGGGATCGGGTTGCGCGCCGCAACGGATTGTGTGTGTTGAACTCATTGTTGTATTGTGTAAATTTTCAGTATTTTCATATGAGATTGTGAAGACTAATATTTCTGGTTTTACTGATTTCGAGGGTTGAGTTTGCTTTCATCAATTAACTGCTTTGCCGTTATTTCCTGTATTACTTTCCTATTGTTATTATTATTATATTGCATACAAGTTATTATAAGTGACCCGCCTTAATCTCGCCACTACTTCGTCGAGGTTAGGCTCGGTACTTATAGAATATATGGGGTCGGTTGTACTCATACTACATTCTACACTTCTTGTGCAGATTTTGGAGTCGGTCCTAGCGGCGATCAGTAGATTGCTCGGATTGATTTCTTACGGAGACTTGAGGTACAGTTACACGGCGTCCGCAGAGCTGAAGTCTCCTTTCATACCTCTCTAGTTGTTTAATGTATTTCAGACAGTTATGCTTTCATTCAGACTTTTATTTGTAGTACTCTAGTCGCTCGTGTACTTGTGACACCAGTTCTGAGATTGTATCTAGACATCGTTGTTGTTATGGTTTTCTCACTCTATTTTAGTTTATTCAGTTTCTTGGTTATTATCTAATTTGAATCGTTAAAAATGGCTAAAAACTATTATAACGTTGGCTTGCTTAGCAAGTGAAATTTTAGGCGCCATCACGATCCTGAGGGTGGGAATTTCGGCTCGTGACAAGTTGGTATCATAGCACTAGGTTGCCTAGGTCTCACAAGTGACGAGCAAGCTTACTATAGTGTGGTGGATCGGTACGGAGACGTTTGTACTTATCTTTCATAGGCTATGGAGTATAGGAAAATTTTTACTTCTTTCTTTCTCTATCGTGTGATTTCATTCTATCATTGATGATTGAACCATTCTATTCTTATTCTCTCTTAGATGGAGAGAATACGTACTGCCTCTACAGTCGGATAGGAGCTGAAGCACCCTGTGGCAGATACTACCAGGGGCAGAGGCCGAGGCCGAGGCCAAGCCAGAGGTCGAGGCAGAGGGAGAGCTCAGCCTAGAGCTCGAGCAGCAACACCCGTAGTGGAGCCTTAGATGGATCACGAGGAGGAGGTTCCAGCTTAGACTGTACTCGTCGGACCAGCTGAGGTTTCAGAGGGGTTTATAGACACTCCAGTACTTCAGGACGCTCTAGTCCATTTGATGGGCCTTATGAAGAGTGTGGCCCAGACCGGTACATTCCTGGTGGCACCAACCATCTCTTGGGCTGGGGGAGGAGCACAGACTCCCGCTACTCACACCCCGGAGTAGGTGGCTCTCCAGTATCAGACTCCAGTAGCCCCGCCAGTTGGGGCGGTTCAGCCGGTTATTGCGGCACATGCCGGTGATAGGCCCGCTATGTTTTCTGAGGCCTTGTTGAAGTTGGATAAGTTTACCAAGCTTTTTCTTGTTCATTTTAGTGGTGCACCTTCTGAGGACCCACAACATTATCTAGACCGCTGCCACGAGGTATTGCGGAACATGGGTATAGTTGAGACCAGTGGGGTCAACTTAGCAGTGTTTCAGATGACTGGTTCTACCAAGATGTGGTAGAGATATTATATGTTGACTAGACCAACTGGGTCTCCTGTGCTTACCTGGGATCAGTTCTCACAGCTATTTCTAGAAAAGTTCATCCTTGTCACTCTGAGAGAGGATTACCACAGGCAGTTTGAGCGTCTTCAATAGGGTAGAATGATTGTTACCTAGTATGAGACTCGATTTGTGGACCTAGCTCGCCATGCCATTATCTTACTTCCTACAGAGAGGGAGAGAGTGAGGAAATTCATTGATGGGATCACTTTCACTACCAGGCTGTAGATGGCCAATGAGACTGGAGATGATATTACTTTCCATAGGGTTGTAGATATTGTTAGACGAATCAAGATGGTTCATGATCAGGAGATGGGGTCGGTGTTTGATAAGAGGCCTTGCTATTCCGGTAGTTTCAGTGGTGCCTCATCTGGAGGCAGGGGTACTTTTGGTAGAGGCCATCCTCCCAAGCCAATTCAGTCAATGCTTCATGGAGTCGTGGTCCTTATGTGCCTTATTCTAGGCAGCCAGCCTATAGTGCACCATCAGCTTCTATCAGTGCGCCTCCTATTAAGATATATCACCATGGTTATCCGGCCCATTCAGGTCAGCTTCAGCTTCAACAGCCACAACAATAGGATGGGTGCTTTGAGTGTGGAGGTATTGGTCACATCAGTAGGTTCTGTCTAAGATTGTTGGGCGACATGCCACAGAAGACTTCTCATGCCATGGTCTCAGTATCGGTTGCTCCACTTCCTGCTCAGCCAGCTAGAGGCAGGGGTCAGGCAGCTAGAGGTGGAGGTCATGCCGTTAGAGGTGGAGGTCAGGCCGTTAGAGGTGGAGGCCAGCCAGCTAGAGGTCATCCTAGAGACATAGGTTAGAGTGGAGGGGGCCTGCCCCGATGTCATCTGACGTTGTTATCACATGTATTGTTCCAGTTTGTCATAGAGATGCTTCAGTTCTATTTGATCTGGGCTCTACTTATTCCTACGTGTCATCCTATTTTGCTTCATATCTGGTTATTCCTCATGATTCTTTGAGTTCTCCTGTGTATGTGTCCACACCTGTGGGAGATTCTATTGTTGTAGATCGCGTTTATCACTCGTGTGTGATCACTATTGGGAGTCTTGAGACTAGCGTAAATTTTTTACTTCTTGATATGGTAGATTTTGATGTTATCTTGGGTATGGATTAGTTGTAACCTTATCATGCTATATTGGGATGTCACGCCAAGAAGATGACCTTAGCCATGCCAGGGTTGCCTCGATTAGAGTGGAGAAGGACTTCTGGTCATTCTACCAGCAGGGTCATTTCTTATGTGAAGGCTCGACATATGGTCGAGAATGGATGTCTAGCATATTTGACCTATGTTCATGATTCGAGTGTGGAGGTTCCTTCTATGGATTTAGTACTAGTTGTGCGTGAGTTTCCATAGATTTTTACTGCAGATCTGCGGGGGATGCCATCCGACAGAGATATTAACTTCTGTATTGATTTGGCTCCGGACACTCAGCCCATTCTATTCCACTATACCGTATGGCCCCGCTGGAGATTGAAGGAGCAGCTGCAAGATTTGCTAGATAAGTGATTCATTAGACCTAGTGTCTCGCCTTGGGGTGCGCCCGTGTTATTCGTAAAGAAGAAAGATAGGTCGATGAGGATGTGTATAAACCACCAGCAGTTGAATAATGTCACTATCAAGAACAATTATCTGTTGTCATGGATTGATGACTTATTTGATCAGCTTTAGGGTGCCAAGGTGTTTTCGAAGATTGATTTGGGGTCTGGCTACCATCAGTTGAAGATTAGGGCATCTGATGTCCCTAAGACAACTTCTCGGACTCGATATGGGCATTATGAGTTCCTAATGATGTCATTTGGGTTGACAAGTTCCCAGCAACATTTATGGATTTGATGAACCGGGTGTTCAATCCCTATTTGGATTCTTTTGTGATTGTATTCATTGATGATATCTTGATCTACTCCCGTAGTCGAGAGAAGCATAAGCAGTATCTTCGGATTGTATTTCAGACTCTGAGGGATAGTCAGTTATATACCAAGTTTTCAAAGTGTGGTTTTGGTTAGACTCAGCCGCCTTTTGGGGTATGTTGTATCGGCAGAGGGCATAAAAGTGGATCCTAAGAAGATTGAGGTAGTTCAGAACTGGCCTAGACCTACTTGAGCTACAGAGATCTAGAATTTCCTGGGTTTGGCGGGTTATTATCTCCGGTTCGTGGAGGGGTTTTCATCCATAGCAGCCCATTGACTAGATTGACCCAGAAAGGTTCCCCATTCAGATAGTCGGATGAGTGTGAGATGAGATTTTAAAAGCTCAAGACTGCTTCGACTACGGCGCTAGTGTTGGTATTGCTCACAGGTTCAGGATTCTACACGGTGTATTATGATGCATCTCGTATTGGGCTTGGTGCAGTACTGATGTAGGATGGCAGGGTGATTGCATATACGCCACGGCAGTTGAAGGTTCATGAGAAGATTTATCCTATTCATGACTTAGAGTTGGCAGCCACTGTTCATGCACTGAAGATTTGGATGCACTATCTTTACGGCGTGTCGTGTGAGGTATTCACGGATCGTCAGACTCTACAGTATTTGTTTAAGCAAAAGGATCTTAACTTGAGGCAGATGAGGTGGTTGGATCTATTGAAAGACTATGATATTACCATTTTGTATCATCCCAAGAAGGCAAATATGGTAGCCGAAGCTTTGAGTAGAAAGGCTGTGAGCATGGGTAGCCTTGCGTATATTCTAGTTGGTGAGAGGCCGCTTGCATCAGATGTTCATGTTTTGGCCAATCAGTTCGTGAGATTAGATGTTTCGGAGCCTAGTCGTGTTCTAGCTTGCACATTCTCTCGGTCTTCTTTGTATGAGCGCATCAGAGAGCGTCAACATGATGACCCCCATTTGCTTGTCCTTAAGGACACGGTTCTGCACGATGGTGCCAAGCAGGTTACTGTTGGAGATGATGGGGCTTTGCGGATGCAAGGTCGTATTTGTGCTCCCAATATGGACAGGCTTCGTGAGTTAAATCTAGAGGAGGCCCATGGTTCCCAGTAATCAATTCATCTGGGTGCCCCCAAGATGTATCAGGACTTGCGGCACCATTATTGATGGATGAGGATGAAGAAGGATATAGCTGCATATGTAGCTCAGTGTCTAAATTGTCAGCAAGTAAAGTACGGGCATCAGAGGCCTGGTGGTTTACTTTAGAGGCTAGAGATTCCTGATTAGAAGTGGCAGCGTATCACTATGTATTTTGTTGTTGGACTCCCATGGACTCAGAAGAAGTTCGACGCAATATGGGTCATTGTGGACAGGTTGACCAAGTTGGCACATTTCATCCCAGTGGCAGTTACCTATTCTTCAGAGCGGTTAGTTGAGATCTACATCTGCGAGATCGTCCGTCTTCATGGTGTGCCTGTGTCTATCATTTCTGATCGGGGTGCGCAGTTCACCTCGCACTTCTGGAGGTCCGTACAACGTGAGTTAGGCACGTGGGTTGATTTGAGTACAACATTTCACCCCAAGATGGATGGACAGTCTGAGCGCACTATTCAGATATTGGAGGATATGCTTCGCACTTGCGTTATGGATTTTGGGGGTCCTTGGGATCATTTCTTGCCACTTGCGGATTTTTCCTACAACAACATCTACCAGTCGAGCATTCATATGGCTCCCTATGAGGCAATATACACGAGGCGGTGTCGTTCGCCTGTTGGATGGTTCAAGCCGGCAGAGGCTCGGTTGGTGGGTACCGATTTAGTTCAGGATGCCTTGGATAAGGTCAACATTATTCAGGATCGACTTCTCACCGCTCAGTCCAGGTAGAAGAGTTATGTCGACCGTAGAGTTCGTGATGTTGCATTCATGGTTGGAGAGAGGGTATTGCTTTGGGTTTCTCCCATGAAGGGTGTGATGAGTTTCGGAAAGAAGGTCAAGTTGAGCCCTAGGTATATCGGACCCTTTGAGATTCTTGAGAGAGTCGGTGAGGTAGCCTACAGGCTGGCATTGCCACCTACTTTATCAGCAGTCCATCTAGTGTTCTATGTTTCCATGCTCCGGAAGTATCACAGTGATCTATCCCATGTGTTAGATTTCAGCTCAGTCCAATTGGACAAGGATTTGACTTATGAGGAGGAACCGGTGGCTATTCTAGTCCAGCAGGTCCGATAGTTGAGGTCTAAGAGTTATCCTGCAGTTCGAGTGCAGTGGAGAGGTCAGCCGATTGAGGCAGCCACGTGGGAGTCCGAGTCGTACATGCGGAATAGATATCCATACCTTTTCACCAGTCCAGGTACCTTTCTATGTCCGTTCGAGGATGAACGTTTATTTTAGAGATAGAGATGCGATGACTCGATAGGTCATTTATAGTTTTACCCTTTATTTCTATGTTTCTAGACCTTGAATAGCTCCGTTTTAGCCTTCCTCAATTTGCGTGCATAGTCCGTATCTTTTTCTGGAAAATGTTTATGTGAAAAATTGAAGAAAATGTGAAATTTTGCCTTAAAACTCATTTGAGTTGTACGGTCAACGTTTTATATAAACGGATTCGGATCAGTATTTTGACAGTCCTAGTGGGTCTGTTTCATGATTTGGGACTTAGGCATATGCCCGAAATCGAATTCAGAAGTCCCTAACCTGATTTAACATAATTTGTTGAAAACTAGCAATTTAAAGGTTTAAAGAATTTTTAATTTTGACCGTAGGTTGACTTTGTTGCTACCAGATTCATATTTCGGTTTCAAAACTTGGTATAGGTTCATTTCAGTATTTATGACGTGTCAGCAAAATTTGGTGCAAAACGGAGTTGATTTGACGTGATTCGAATGTCCGGTTGTAAAATTGCATGTTCTTAAGTTTCATTAAAAATTTCATTTGGTGTCCGATTCGTGGTTCTAGGTGTTATTTTGATGCTTTGATCACGCGAGAAAGTTCGTATGATGTTATTACACTTGTGTGCATGTTTGGTTTGGAGCCTGAGGATTCGGGAGAGTTTCGGATAGGCTACGGGTGATTTTTGAACATAGGCCATCGCTGGTTTTTTACTGTTGTTGTCACATGGTGCTTTATGCTTCGCGATCGCGAAGGGGAACTTGGGGCTGGCGTGGTTTTCTTTATCGAGAATGCGATAGCTGGGTCACGAACGCAGAGCATTGGGGATTTAGCCTTTGCGAACGTGACCAGCCACTCGCTGAACGCGTAGGGTTATGGGCCTGGAAGGGGGAACTATCTGTTACTCTTCGCGAATGCGGCACGAGGACCGCCAGGGCAGGTGGGTGTAAGCCTTCGCAAACGCGAAGGCCTTTGGTCGCTGCTGCTTCGCGATCACGTCAGGTGTCTCGCGAACGCGATGAACACCTGACGCCCAGACTTTAAAACTTCCAAAAATCGGGATTTCACCCATTTTTCACCATCTTCTCATTAGAGCTCAGTCCAGAGGCGATTTTGAAGAGATATTTCATCACCATTTCATAGGCTAGTATACTTTAACTCATTTTCTTCCATTTTCATCAACACCCCTTGATTTCTAACCTTAATCTATGCTATTTCATGGTAGAAAATTAGGGATTTGGGAAGAATTGAGTTTTTTTGTAAAATTGAGATTTAGACCTCAAAATGAGGTTGAATTTCAAAATTAATCATATAATCGGGCTCGGGGGTGAATGGGTAATTGGATTTTGGTCCGAATCTAGAATTTTGACCAAGTGAGGCCGGGGTTGACGTTTGTTGATTTTTAGGAAAAAATGTAAAGATATTAGCTTTATGCATTGTAAATGATTTTTCTCGCATTGTTTGTTGATATTAAGTGAATTTTTGTTAGATTCGATTGGTGTGGAGGAGAATTTTAGAGGAAATGCCCCGGTTGAGCTTTGATTTGCTTGCAGAGCGAGATAAGCGTTGGGTCTAACCTTAATATGAGGGAATTAGGAACCCTTGAACTATATGTTGTGTGAATTTCATGTGTAATGGCATATATGCGAGGCGACGAGTGTATATGCGCCGTCAAGATTATTGTTTCCATATTTCCCCGTATTTTATTAATTATCTTATTCCATGTCTTAATTGTCACATGCTTTAAATGCTTTCTATGCCGTAACTTGTTACTTGTCATCTATTTACTCTTGTATTAAAATGTTTATTCTTCCATGATTCCATGATTAATTGCTACTTGCCATACTTGTCTTACTTGTACACTTTAACTGCCATATATTTTGCTTGTCTTGTTTCTTTGTATTAATTGTAGCATTCCCTGATTTGGTACGAGGTTCCTTTATGGCTTTGCTTTCATACTCTTTAATCGTAGAGATTCTCGTTAATTGAGTTGTTGAATTGATTACATTTATTGATTTTTGCTTATGGATCGGTTACACGCGTCAACGGGTGGAATAACTGAGGATTTGACATTATTTCTGATTATACGGTGGGATCGGGTTGCGCACCGCAATGGATTTTACATGTTATTATGATATTGATATGGTGAAATAAAGGAGGATTATGTTTATACGGTGGGATCGGGTTGCTCGCCGCAACAGATTGTGTGTGTTGTATTCATTGTTATATTACGTAAATTTTTAATATTTTCATATGAGATTCTGAGGACTGATATTTCTGGTTTTGCTGATTTCGAGGGTTGAGTTTGCTTTCATCGGTTAACTACTTTACTGTTATTTCTTACGTTACTTTCCTATTGTTATTATTATTATACTGCGTACAGGTTATTGTAAGTGACCCGTCTTAGCCTCGTCACTACTTAATCGAGGTTAGGCTCGGTACTTACAGAGTACATGGGGTCGGTTGTACTCATACTATACTCTACACTTTTTGTACAGATTTTGGAGTCGGTCCTAGCGGCGGTCAGTAGATTGCTCGGATTGATTGCTTTACGAAGACTTGAGGTACAACTGCACGACGTCCGTAACCCTGAAGTCTCTTTTCACACCTCTCTAGTTGTTTACTGTATTTCAGACAGTTATGCTTTCATTCAGACTTTTATTTGTAGTACTCTAGTCGCTCGTGTACTTGTGACACCATTTCTGAGATTGTATCTAGACATCGCTATTGTTATGATTATCTCACTCTATTTCAGTTTCTTGGTTATCATTTAATTTGAATTGTTAAAAATGGCTAAAAATTATTCTAACGTTTGCTTGCCTAGCAAGTGAAATGTTAGGCGCCATCACGGTCCTGAGGGTGGGAATTTCGGGTCGTAACAATATAGTACTTATTATGGAACATTAATTGTTTATTCAATTTTACTAAGATTTGAATAGATTATGTATTCGTCTATATGTCCTTTACTTATAATTAGATGATTTAGTGTATAGAATTTTTAGCTTTTATAAGGAAGGTTAAAACATCGGTTCTTATAAGTTATAAAGTTTGAGTTCACAATCTAAGATGAATATTGGATATGCTATCGGAATAATTGTAGCACAAGATTATATGTACTTTGTCTTGATAATGAAAATGATATAATTTTGACTTCTTGTATCGTATATTCTGTACGTATTAATATATCAAGTAGAGATAAGTATTTTATATTAACTTAAATAAATTTTCTAGTCCATTAAATGTACTTATACTCTTAATGTTGATATAATTACTTGTGTATTATTTATTATTTTGATTTACTAAAAAGCAAGATTCTTTTGTGGGTCAATATGCTTGATAAATTGAATGATAATAATATACATTGGCGAAGTCGTAGTTTGTTCATGGAATCTAAATCTCGGTGTAGAGATTGATGATATACCTTTTATGAAATTTTATAAGTTTACATGTTAAACATGCAGTTGGATTTTATATGACTCGCATAAAATAAGTTAAGTGAAAGTCTAAAAGAAATAATTAATACATTGAATTATTAATAATTTAATTTATTTGATCAGTATCTGAATCTTAACATGGAGAGTTAAACAAGGTTTAATAGAACAATTTCAAAATTGAACTGAGGAGTGCAATTATGAATTTTTAATGAAATATTTCATAATTTATTACGTTAGCATTTTTGAATTAAGTTCATAATAAGAAACCTTGTTAATTAAATTATATTATTTTTTATGCCTGGATAATTAGAAATTAAATGGAATATAATTTTTTGGTGGAAAAGAAAGACCTATTACGTTTGAAAAAGTGTTTTGAATCCTAATACTTGGTTATATAAAGGGTCTTAATCCATCAAGGAGGATAAATATTTTCTACACGTTTCTCTATGAAAAAATTTCTCGCCCATGATTTTCATAAATTCCAGGTATTATTCGGGTAATACAGTAGAAGACCATCGAACTATAGGATGATCTCGTCAATGATATTTGCTCATGTTTGGATGTTATTTTTGTGGTTGCGGCCACACTTCAAAAGAATTCTTCTAATTTATGTTTAATTAAAATCTACTACTCCTATTATGTTATCTATATTATATGCAAGTTATCTTAACTATTTGCGTTTGTACCTGTATTCTACGAATATATGTACATAAATATATTCTACTTGTCCCCACAATTTATTTTCTAGCAAAGGAGAGTCCAATTGACTCCCTTGGACAAAATTAGCTTCGCCTCTTATGTTGAGTTGTTGACCCTTGAAGCAAACTTCAATTAAGAAGCTGCAATTCTTTTGGTACACGAAAAAAAATCTTACTGAAAAAGTCTTAAACTTTTGGCAAATCAAAACGTGGAGAATTCATCCTAATACATCACCCAAAAACTAAATATTACATACCTAGCTGGAATACTTTCTCCTTTATTTTTTTAAAATATGCTTTTCAGAGATCGAATATTAATTAATATTGTGTAAGACCTTTTAGAGGAAATTGCTCTCTACTAAAAGAAATTCCAAAAATTAAAGGAAAAATAATAATGTATAGCAGCCGTAAAAATAATAGTCGAAAAATATATAAAATTTATATTTTTTTTGTATATATATACATTATGTATGTTATATATAAAAATTATATAAATTTTTTGACAATCAAATATAAATAGTTTCTAATGCAAACTAAAAATAATAATAACTCAAAATTCAAATCCAAAACACTAATTAAGGACTAAAGATAAAAGAATCATATCCATAACACTATACCTCGATAGTATTTTACTTTCTTCTTCAATTTTTTGTTTGTTCTAACTTCTAAGATAATATTTGACTATCGAGTATCATCATGATCCATGAGGAGCCGCCAACACGTCACGTTGAGGATATGCTCTGGAATATATGTTTTGTCTAGATTTTCCTTTTCGACCCTCAAACTTTATATATTACCACAATTTCCCCATCATAACTATGGTGTTAAGTTATTTATTATTGACACCAAACTTTTACACTATTAATATAATATAATTAAATTAAATTAAATTTATATTCTTAATAATTTCCACATAATTGAATTTCTTATAATTATTTTAAATATATAAAATTTAAATTCAACTTTAAATGTTGTAAAATCTATTTTTTATATTTAAAATTTTACAAGATTTACCCCGACATAATAATATTGGAGCACTGAGCACCCCATGCGAAAAATACTGTAGAGAGCATGAACTCATTTTGTCTCCACTCTCACCAATTATTGGAGAATGGAGTTGTGAATGTCAAGTCCATTTTCATGGAATTAAACGTTCTATTCATTGATTGTTTATACTTTCTCCCCTTTTTTTTAATTATTTTATACGATTCTGTCACTATTAGAAACCTTAAGTTTTTGTTTATGATTGTTTCATAACTTTTTAATGGTTAATTACAAAAATATATCATCGACACTAACTCGATGCCAAAAATTAACCCATGAAATATTATCGGAAGATTATATAAAGATATGAAATTCTCATCCCAGAATGACCTACGCATGATATTTTATAAATGGTGTTATAATTTGAGAAGCGGATAAGAGTCTGATTTACTTCTCTATTATTATAAATAGGTCTTATTTATCTTTCGTTTAAATTTTTTATCAAAAATATCCTTACCGTTATATATTAGGTTCATATATACCCCTTACACGTTAAAACGGGTTACACTTGCCCTTTGTTATACTTTAGGATCATATTTATCCCTCTACTCTTCAAAAAGAGTTACATTTGCCTTTCGTTATACTTTTTTGGCATATTTATCCTTACAATTATACTTTAGGATCTTATTTGCCTCTCATCCGTTAGATTGTCATGTCCCACCTTTGTTTTCCTACATGGCACCTATGTGGATTTTATTTTTCTTCCAATTTAAATATGATCACATATTTAAGATAATTTAACTGCCCATCCAATTTAAATAAGACACACTAACTAAAATAAATGAAAATCATAATTCCCAATCTCCCCCCCCCCCCTCCCCTCCCCCCTACTCGTCCATCTCTCTTCTTTGGGTCAGCTCCATGTTTTTCGGAGAGCGAGAAAATTTTGGACAGTGAGTGAACGTAACTATAGTGTTATCTCTAATTGATTTATTTAATTATTTCACATTTGTCTATGATAATTTGTTTCCCTTTAATACTTAGGAGTTAGGAGACATGAGTCACTCAATGATATTTTGAAGTGTTTGTAGAGATACAACCCCGTAAAGTCTAAACTGGGTCAATTGACCATGATTGATCCACGAAAAGCAATTTTCTAATACGACATGTACGAAGATTGTGCGAAATACAATAGTTATAGCAGCGACAACATATTAGCAAACAATAACTTTGAACTCAAAATCACTAATCTAATATAGCTCACAATTATTGCAGTAACCAAAGTAAATTACGAGAAGTTACACAACAGTGGAGTTAATGAAATCTTATTTAAATTGGGTTGGCGGGTTAAATTATCTTAAATAGGTGATCATATTTAAATTGGAAGAAAAAGAAATCCACATAGGCGCCATGTAGGAAAATAAAGGTGGGACATGGCGATCTAACGGATGAGAGACAAATATGATCCTAAAGTATAATTGTAAGGACAAATATGTCAAGAAAGTATAACGAAGGGCAAATGTAATCATTTTTGAAGAGTAGAGGGGTAAATATAATCATAAAGTATAACAAAGGGCAAATGTAACTCGTTTTAACGTGTAAGGAGTAAATATGAACCTAATGTATAACGGCAGGGATATTTTTGATAGAAAATTTAAACGGAGGGTAAATAATGCATATTTATGATAGTAGAGGAGCAAATCAGACCCTTATCTGTTTGAGAAGTGGACTAATGAATAAATTACTATAATGATAAGCGATGTCATTTTTATCTTTATTCTTAATTTTTTTTATACATATTTAATAAATATTTTTCGACGAAGCGGTGCCCCATGACAACGCATAGGTGCATACGCCTTTCCCTTGCTAGTGCATGAAAAACATAATATGGATTTTAGGATAGAACTAATTGAACTTGATTATGATATCATAATAAGAATAAAATGGACCTGTGAACCTAACTTAATTTCAAAGCTAACTTAGAATCTCAACATCGAGGTTGCCTTGGAACAAACAAAGTCACAACTATCCTTGCCTTCTGTATTACAGTTCATATGAAAATTTAATGATTTGACCTTTGTGTTCCAAATTTCATTCTTCTTTTGGAGATGATAGGGGTAGTAAATATAAGAAAGCCAAAGCAGAAAAATTCATTTTCGAAAGTTGTAATTTTCTGCAAGTGCTTGTCTAAAACGACCTGTTTGGCAAATACCTTAAATACTGGCAAAGAAAATGCATGCGAACCTGCTATGTGAGAGATTTATCATCCTCTTTTTTTTTTCAAAGGAGTAAGGACAAGAAGTATATGTATTAAGAGCCAGAAAATATAAATATAAATATAAATATAAAATATATCTGGACTATTCTTTGTTAGAATTATTTTATGGAATATTTGCTTTTCATCTCCTACCAAAATGTTAACAAGCTGCCAGTGAAGAAAATCGTTAGTAAGATTATGTAAATCTAAGGAACAAAAGTATTTAATGCCACAGAATTTGGTATATTGTTATTTATTTAATTTTTTTTCCAACCACTTATTTAATTATAAAGGTAACAAGAAGGGGATTTTGTTTTTGCTTCTTCATTTATTCCATATGCAAAATTTCCACGTACCTTAAGGTCTCGGTAAGAATATATTGTCGGTGCAAACCAATTATTTGAAACTTTTAGCTGCTTTTCTATAACTAGCTCATAATTTCATATTGACAAACAAACTAAAAAAAATATTTACCTTGAATTAGATTTTACTCCAACTTATAGTTTCTGTAACAACTAACAACTAAATTATGTATAAATTTTATATGCTCGTATCCTCTACATCATACTTAACTTCCACTAAAAGAAATCTATTGATGTGCCTGGGGAAAAAGTTATAATGTGTTCAATGAAAGCAAAATATCATTAAGAATTGTGTTGACGGACATTATAAGTGGCAGACCATTAACCTGAGTATGTTTTTTTCTGTTTTTTTACTTTTTTTTCCCACCTGATGTGCGGTATAAGAGAAAGCATGTCATATTTATTAAAAGGGGAAGCGTTTTTTTACAAAAAAAAGATTATTATCCAAAACTTAAACTCACCTCATTAAGAATGACAAACAAAACTCAGATAATATGCTTTTTAATTTGGTAATTCATCTAAATTTGACATCCACTCCTCACCCTCCCAAAGAAGAATACAAAGATAATAAATTGTGATAGTTAATATCCACATAATCTCCTAGTCACTTCTTGTCATTTTTATCTAAAAATAACACTAAGAAATTTGCTGAAACAAAATTTTATTTTATTTTCATTATTCATCTGGTATTTAAAAAGTAAAAATTTCATTAATCTCAATTTACATAAGACAAATTTACTAAAAGATAAACAACTCTGATTTATATTCTCAATATTTGAATTCGAGACTCTTTATGATCGTACTTTTAGTGATGAAGTAATTTTGCTTTATTTATTTATCAAGAAAATTTGGAAATAAGGCGTAATTACTATATACGCTCTATTGAAATAAATTTTGCAAAAGCCTAACAATAGTAAATTTTTAATCGAAACCTAGTATTGTTTTTTATTTTCAAGAGACATGATCCCTTAAGCACAGTAACATTTGTGAGAGTCATGAAATGAAGTGGACACTTCAACTTCAAACACCAACCCCCCCCCCCCCCCAAAAAAAAAAACTTGACCCCCTCAAGACTCACCTCTCCTATTTACTACAACAAACACACAAAAGCATATGTCAAGCACTTGCCTTCCACAATTTAGCTTTTATTTCTTCTATTTCCTTTTTGTTATTTACCAAACAAAAACAAACTTCTTATTTTCCTCCCTTTATTCTCTCCCTAGATTTTCTCTTTCTACAAAAAAAGAAAAAGGCCTGAAAATAAAAGGAAAAAAGTAAATCAAAACATAGAAATTCATCAGAAAATTCTTCAAGATTAGACCACTGACCACCCAATAGCAAATACCCATTTTTTGTCTATAAAACTTTTGCCCCTTTTTTTTCTCCCCATAAATTTAGCTCAATTCTCTCTCTTTTTTCTCCCTCTAAATGAAAATTCTCTGTTAATTTCTTTACATTTCCCAGAAAATTTTGACCCTTAAATTCAGCTATTTTCTTTATAATTTTTTCCCGTTAATATAACTTTCTTGAATCTTGGCTCTAATTTCTCAATTTCTTGTTGAAAAGTAGCCTATATGAGGAGATTTAGCACATGGGGCCTTCAAAGATTTCAACTTTACAACTTTCTGTGCTCTGGTTTTTGGTTTGATTGATTCTTTGTGAGGGTTTAGCAGCTGGGTGTTTGATAATTTCTCAATTTCTTAGCTAAAAATTAAAATTTTGGTCAAAAAATGGCTACAATTGCAATTGAGTCAGCAGTGGTATTTGAGTCCTCACGTCGTTTTGGAGATCTGAGAGGAATCCGGTGGCGTATTGATTTGGGGATTTTGCCATCTTCTCCTTCTTCAACCATTGATGATCTTCGCCGTGTTACCGCTGACTCACGTAGAAGGTATAAAATTTGTTTTTTTCGTTTACCCTTTTGGCTATTTTGCTCGTTTCTGTTGATTTTCTTGTTTCTTGTAATAAAAAGGTAGAAACTTTACATAATGGTAACTTTGCATTGTTTGTTGATTTTTCGTTATAGCTAGATCATATATCAAGTTGAGTTTCTGTATGCAATTTGCTTTTTCTTTGACCCTTTTGGTTGTTATGCTTGTTTGTGTTGATTTTCTTGGTTATTTAATTAAATAAACCGGTAACTTTACATATTGGTAATTTTACATTTTCTATCGATGTTAAGTTATAGGCTCTGATTGCATCATATCTCAAGGTGAGGTTTTGTAATTTGTTGCAAATGTTTTTGTAGAAGGTATGCAATTTGCATTTTGGCGTAGACCCTTTTGGCTATATGTTGGTTCTGTTGATTTTCTTGTTTGTTGTAATAATAAAGTAGAAACTTTGCATTTTTTTTTGGTTGATTTTTAGTTATAGGCTATGTTCACCTCATATATCAAGTTGGGTTTTTGTATGTTGTTGCAGATGCTTTTGGGATGTACTCGGCTGTTTAATCTTTGATTTGTCAACAATATATTGCATGATATGTTAAAAAGTGCTGTTTTTCTTAAATCTAATAAAGTTAACAAATTGGTAAAAGTTCACAAATTTGCATAAGTTTCTGTGAAAATTTGCTGCAAGCCTTTTACTTTCCTGAATCAGTTTCGTCTGGTTTCCTATGTATTACAAACTGCAAGCAATAGCACAGAGTTCAAATTGCATAAGCTACTCATCAGCTTTGCTGTGGCCTATTTCTGGCTGTTGCTTTTGTGGATTCTGTAACTAAAAAAAATTGGAATCCTATTTTGTTGATGTCATGCCATGTGGCTTCATCTCTCAAGTTATGGTTTTGTGTTAATGATACATGTTTTCTGTAGTTGCTTGTTTGCTGGTAAAGAATATTATGTTGCTAGCAGTTGACTTGTGTGATCATCTTTTTGTCATTGTTTTCTTGTCAGTTTATGCGGAGTCATTGTTCTGAGTTTTATTTACATGTTATGGTTTTCTCTAATGGCGTATTGGGTTGTTTACTGAATATCAAATGGTCATGTCTTGAGGGTTTTCTTTCTCCAAGTCTCTACATGGGAGATTGTGGGTTTTGATCGTACCGTTTCTTTTCAATTTCATGATCTAGATTCCAGTGTGTTAGTTTTCTTTTTATTTCTATGTTCTCAGTATGATAAAGAGGTTCTTAATACATAATGTTTTTGTGTAACACGTTTTATGTTTGTGTAGGTATGCTTCTTTGAGAAGACATCTTCTTATTGATCCGCATATTCCTAAAGATGGAAGTAATTCTCCTGATCCTGTCATAGACAATCCATTGTCACAAAACCCTGGTAGGATATTTGCATCATATTTTCAAGTCATTTTCTTGTCTCTTAGTTTTAGCAAGTGCAATGTTGAAAACTGTTCAAGCTTGAGCACCTTCGAACATTTGAATCTTGTTAATTAGACCATCCTGAGGAAACAATTATTTGGGTCCTGCAATATGAAAAGTATATCTCCATTTTGCTTGATCTTGCATTACAAAGTACTTGAATAAAACTGTAACTTGTCGTTGAGTACATGCTGATGATTGGTGTGGCAATGCAGATAGCATGTGGGGTCGCTTCTTCAGGAATGCTGAACTGGAGAAGATGGTTGACCAGGATCTTTCGCGTTTATATCCTGAGCATGGTAGCTATTTCCAGACTCCTGGATGCCAAGCCATGTTGAGGAGAATTCTACTACTTTGGTGCCTTAGACATCCAGAGTATGGTTACAGACAAGGTAAATCATAATGTTGACAAACTTATTATGCGCTACTGCTTAAAGCATAATTGGCCTTTTCTAGTTTGTGGCGTCTCGTATAATATATATGTTCAGTTCTTAACTAGTGAATCAAGATGAAAGTCCTTCAAGCTTAGAAACCAGAGTGTAGGCCATGATCTTGAATTTGTCATGTTAACCTAGTGGCAAAATCGCTAATCATCTGTCCTGTTTGTCTTCTCATTATATTAATGAATAAACTTTCTGCTTTGGTTTGCAGGGATGCATGAACTGTTGGCCCCACTTCTTTATGTTCTTCAAGCTGATACGGAGCATCTCTCTGAAGTTAGGAATCTTTATGAGGATCATTTTGCTGACAAATTTGATGGGTTCTCATTTCATGAAAATGACTTGACATATAAATTTGATTTTAAAAAATTCTCGGAATCAGTGGAAGATGACAATGGATCTCATAAGAGTCCAGTGAAAATTACTAGTTTAAGTGAACTTGATCCGAAGGTTCAAGCAGTTATTTTATTAAGTGATGCATATGGCGCCGAAGGTGAGCTTGGTATTCTTCTATCAGAGAAGTTTATGGAGCACGATGCATATTGTATGTTTGACGCTCTAATGAGTGGTGCTGGTGGTGCTGTTGCTATGGCGGAATTTTTTTCCCCTTTACCATATGGTAACTCGCATACTGGATGTCCCCCTATCATTGAAGCTTCAGCATCATTATACCATTTGCTTTCGCTAGTCGATTCTTCTCTCCACAGTCATCTTATTGAACTAGGGGTTGAACCACAATATTTTGCGCTTCGCTGGTTTCGAGTACTATTTGGGCGTGAATTTGCGCTTGAAGACCTGTTGATAATCTGGGATGAAATATTTGCATGTGACAACAAGAAGTTGGAGAAGCCTTGTGATAATGATGCCGAGTCCAGCTCTGGAGTCTTAAATTCATCCAGGGGAGCATTTATATCAGCTTTTGCAGTTACTATGATACTTCATTTGAGGTCTTCATTGCTTGCCACCGAGAACACTACTACTTGCCTCCAAAGATTGCTAAATTTTCCAGAAGATATAAATCTAGGAAAACTGATAGCTAAGGCAAAATCATTGCAGGCGCTGGCGGTGGATGCCAACAATTCAGCCCCATTAATTGATCATACTGGGATCTATGGTAAAAATCAGTCAACGGTTGTAAGAGGTCATAGCCATTCAGTTGATTTAAGCTCCCCAAAAACTCCACGAGGTCCTGTAGTACCTGAAAGCTATTGGGAAGAGAAATGGAGAGTTTTACACAAGGAAGAAGAGCGCAAGCAAAATAGTGCGGAGAAACAAGTTCCAAACCGAAGAAAAGGTTGGTCTGAGAAAGTGAGGTTGCGTCTTACCAGAACTGAGTCTGCTCCACCTCCATCTACAGTTGATAATGGAAGAAAAGCTCCCAAGTCAGTGAGGAGAAGTTTGTTGAAAGATCTTGCTCAGCAGCTTGGTGCCGATGAAGATGTAGAAAAGCTTATTGATGATGAAAATATAGAGCAGGAAGCTCCAGTTGACGTTGTCGGACAAGATTGTAATGATGGAAATTTTACTTGCACATCTGAGCAGTCATGCTCCACTGTAAGTGCTGCTAGTGAACAGAATTCGTCTATTTTCTCAGATCCTCCAAGCCCTATTAGTGATGCAAATGATCATGAAAATAGATCTGAAAGAAGTAGTGTTGCATCAAATTTCTCAGCCGATGAAAATGATGCTGATGGAAATAGTGGTGAGGCATCTTGTACCAATCTAGAAGTCTCACCCCTTATTTCTGTTCCCCCTCAGCAGACCTCGCTAAAATCTGAAGAAAGTGCTGACTCTGGGGGAAAAGGCCCAGTAGGCTTTAAGGAGCGGAAACTTCTATCTGGTAAATTTCAGTGGTTATGGAAATTTGGACGAAATGGTGGTGAGGAGACGTCTGAAAAAGGTATCTGTGACTCCACGAAAGCTTGCAATAGTGGGAATTATCCAGACAGTGCTGCTGATACATCTAATAACAGTGGAATTAGCAAGGGAGAATCTGTAGACCAGAATTTAATGGTTAGTTTGAGAAATCTTGGACAGTCAATGCTTGAGAATATCCAGGTAAGACTAATATCATGCTAAACTCATCTATATTGTTTTAACTTTGTTCATATCAAAAGTATAGAACTTGCATGGATTTTCGGAACTCACCTGCAACTTACTTGGGACAGGTTCTATCCATCCATCGTATTACGATTAAACGTCTACTTAGATCCATCACAACATCTGTATCCACATAACGTTATGATATATTTGCATTACTGAGAAACTTGTTTGTGTTATTTATTTCTGTGATTTTGCAATACCAGCAGTCTGTTTATGGAATAACTGTTGCTCTGTGTACTTATCGACCAACTTAAGTTATATACTATACTCGCTATGATATGGTCTGTTCATTAATTCAAGAATCATCATTTTGTGCAGGTGATTGAATCAGTTTTTCAGCAAGATCGCGATCAAGTTGGGACCTTAGAAAACCTTTCGAAAAATGTTCTAGTTGGTAAAGGACAAGTAACAGCCATGGCAGCTCTCAAGGAGCTTCGGAAAATCAGCAACCTCCTCTCTGAGATGTAAGGAGACATAGAGTACGTTAAATATGTATATATAGATTTAGTAATTTAAAACGCTCGAATGCAGAATAATCAAGTCCTATTCGGCTTCTCATATCTCTTGATTGTGAGTGATTCAAAATTTTGGTATGTACCCGGATCTTATTATGTAAATACAAAATCCCCTTCAAGTATCATTGCTCAATTATGAAATGTAACAGTTGATAACGTTAGAAGTGCAGTTCTGCTTTCCAATTACAAGCGATGAGGGAACTCTCAAAAATAAGTTGATGGCTAGCTTAAAGTTAATCAAATTCTGATGATTTTTTTGTTCTGAAAAGAAGGATTTATATGGTAGCTGTCAAACATCTTGCAATCATTCAGCTACAGTCAAATTTCTCTATAATAACCTCATTTGTTCAGAATCTTTTTGGTTGTTATAGTGATTATAATATAACTTTTATAGTGAATGATTGTTATGTAGTAGTAAAGATCAAAAGGATCTTTCTTTCGAGTTATTTACTTCCTTGGTCAGGTCCAAGGAGAAGATAATTTTCTTACTCTTCAACTCCCAATAATTTCTTTCCTTTTTTATGGAAAGAGTGAATGCAAACCTTAAGGGGTCTGTGAGCAAGAAATGAATCAAGATTCGATCGCTCTAGTAGTAACAGTTATCGGATGTTGAATGGTCTGGTCAACTCGTTCCAATCCTGTGTAGTGTCCCACCAACCACATTTTTCAAACAAACCAAAGCTAATCTGAATTACTCTTTCAAAAGATATAGAATGACTACGACTTTTGTAATGAAAAATATATCTTTAGAAGATGAATACGTACAGATGTATTCCTTAAAAAAAAAGTATGTCAGATATTGAATGGGCCCCAGAAAGGAAGGGGAAGTTGAACGGGATCCTTGACTAATCTTGTATAAATGTAATGAAATAGGCTATCATTGCAATCCATTTAGCTATTGTAGTTTCTTGGGGTTGACTCTTGATTGATTTGATGGAATAACAAGGAAAGAAATGTGCAGAAAATCATAAGAAAGATAAATATTCCATTCCTTTCCATCGTAATATTTGGACCCCTTCAGAATTTCACAAACACAAATCTCCAGTTGCTTAAAGTTTTATGTCCAAACGGGCTCTAAGTGAAGTCCAAAACAAGCCTCACATTTGGAGAACTGATTCATTATTCCCATACCAGAACAATACACTTCTATTTTTGCTTCATTAAGGTCACATGTCACTGATTTACTCTGGGAAGGACGCGAGCACGCAACGGATTCTTCATGACAACCGTGAGTTCCTGCAGTTCGGATAGATCAACGTCGTCTCCATCCACAGCCTTCCACTCGAAATGCCAGATCAAATTAGCCACAAAGTACTCTAAATGGATCATAGCCAAACCATAGCCTGGACATACTCTTCTCCCTGCACCAAATGGCATCATCTTGATCTCTCTACTCCCTATTATATCAAATGCTTCTGCTGTGTCATGATCTAAGAATCTATCTGGTTTAAAATCCAAGGGATTCTCCCACACTTCTGGATCCAAACCCATTTCCGCAACCATGAAATTGATCGTTGAATCCTTAGGTATGACATAGCCGTTGAGTTCCACTTCCTCTGTCACCGCGTGTGGCAGCAGCAAGTGTACTGGTGGATGCCGCCTTAGACCTTCCAAAATCACTGCTTTTAAGTAAGGCATTTTTTGTACATCTTCCTCTTTCACTCTGTTCGTTTTTCCTTCGTTCGGGTTCCCTGTGTTAACTACCTCACATATTTCTTGGTATAGTTTTTCCTGAATAGGAGGGTATTTGACTAAGTTGGCCATAATCCATTGCAGTGAGGTGGACGTGGTATCAGTGGCAGCGTTGAGGAACTCGCTGCAGAGGCTAATTATCTGTCCAAGATTAAGCTTCTTCTTTTCCTCTGGCAATTCCAAATTCAACAATGTATCCACATAGCACGCCACAGGCGCCACTTTTGCCTCATCTTCTGTTTCTTGATTCGAACCATCACTAGTCTTTTCAGCTGATTTAGCCTTCATTCGTGCCTGGATCAGAGGGATAAAGATTCCCTCTTGTTCTTGTTGCAGTTGGACGAGATCTTCCCAACGATTCCTTAAAATGATCTTTCCTAGTCCTCCCGGAAAGAATTTGATCAGTTTCTTGAATCGGCTATTACTTAGAAGCCAACTCCGTTGTGTATCTTCAATCTGTTTAGCTCGAACCCCCTCAATCTTTTCCCCGAAGCACATTAGGAGAAGAAGACAGAACATGGAATGCTGAAAATGATCAATTAACCTCGCAACTTCTCCAGAGTCTGATTGAACATGAAGGAGCCGTTGAATAAGGATACTGAGCGCCCAAGATCGGGCGTTTGAGTAGGACTTGACGCGAGATGGTTGGACGATTTCAGAGGTAAGGTTTCGTCGAAGGAGACGCCATAAGGGGCCATAGGGGGAAAAGCTAATGTTAATCCGTTGACTATTAACAGTTTGCATATCCTTTGGCCGATCAGAGAAAACAGCACCATGCTGGACTAATGCTTGGTAGGCTAAGGAGTGGCTAGCGACGAATATGGAAGGACGAAGAGATCCAATTCTGAGGTTGATGAGAGGACCATACTTAGTTGTGAGGCTCCTGAGGATCAGTTGTATATCGGCATTAAACCATACAATCGCGCTAAAAGGGAAGGGTCCAGGTGGGAGTTTCTTGTTTTTCTGCTTGGATTTGAGGAAGATTAATAAATTGAAGATGGATTTTAAGAAGAAAGAGATACAGAGTGTGATGATTATCATGAGCCATAATTCCATTGTTTTCCAGTTGTGCAAGTTTTCTAAAGTCTCCTCTTCCTTCTATTCTATTGTACTATATACAACTGCTTATTGCTCTACTATTCTACAAGTTTGACAATTTTTTTTAGTAGTAGTGTTGTCACTTGTCACATGTGTGAGGCGAGGGGAGAAGAGAGACAGAGAAACAATAATTTAAAAAGGGAAAAAAGAAATCATACACAAAATGCTATGATATTTGTTATAGCATTTTTTTATTATTTTACTCTAAGTTTCTATAATTCAGAAAGTAGGTGTAATGTGGTGGAGCCTTAATTAAGCGTAAGATAAGGAGTTAATTTCCAGGACTTGATAGACTCTACTAATTATGTACTTTGTGTGTAAAACAAACTTTTGCTATATGAATGAAAGATCAGCTCCAGTTTCATCAGATTAGATTCCTTTCTTTCATGTTTGTTTTCTCTTTCTCTCCCATATTTATTAGCTCTGAAAAGTCTTCAAAATATGAACTATCTTATGCTCGTCTGTTTTTTGATTTAATAATACGCCAATGACATTAAAAAGGCTTAGCCTAGTTTTATTTTATCTTAAAGCCAGATCATGTGATTGAGATGAATGCACCATCACAAGTGTAAGTATGTAAGCAACTAGATTAGTTTTCTACTTCAACTCAATCAATATCAACATTATCCACCAATAGCCTTAGTTAATTTTGTCACAAAATTCCGTCTCCCGGCTGGTGCAGCAAAGTGCTGCGATGATAAATGTGCACAGTGGTGAAAACATGGGTCTTCACCGAGTCTGATCATAAGATGATACGGTACCATTGCACATTTGAGCCTTTACTTTTTTTTCCGAAGTCTACTCTCTTTATGGCGTCCCAAAACAAAAAAACTTGTTAGTATATATATTTTAGAAAACAATTAATGAGAGAGAGAAAACTTTTTGTTTAATAGTAGAAATATTTTAGAACTTTAAATTAAATTACTCATATTTTTATATTAATACATAAAATATTTGCAACAATATCCAAGATATTGTATTGTAAACATATGGCTGACATCTTACTAAGTTGAATTAGCTATTATCAATATGAATAATAAGATTACTATATGATTCATTTCTTGTAAGAATACTGCACTATGTACAACAAGTATGGAGAAAAAAGGTAACACTAACTTTTTGCATAAAGACAGAGCATGTACGCCACACCTCTGAGGAGTCTAGGGCCTCTAGGCATACCTATAAAAAGACAGATGTATCAAGGAATGACCTATAAAATTATGAATTTTAAATAGGGAACTATGCACTTGTAAATAGGGATTTATATATACTTTCTTGTTGCCTCTACATTCCCCACACATAAGCTTGGCTACCTTACACGGGCAACTCGGCGTGACATCACCCCACGTCATCTTGCATGTAATCTGGTATTCGCAATTAAAGTGAAGTGATGTCGGCTCCCCTATAAAAGACATGTTAAATTAAACATTGAAAAAACATATGATCATGTCAAAAAAATGCATTTTTACAAGGTGAATTTGAAGAGGCCATCATGTAATCTGATCAATTGTTATGTCATCACTGAAGAGGAAAATGCAGTTTTACAAGATGAATTTATTGAACACGAGGTGTTGTTATGTCTTAAGATGTGTGCCTGGGACAAAGCCCCTAGCTAAGATTGCTACACAATGGGCTTCCTCATCAAATGTTGGGATGTTTTGAAGCATCATGGAAACCTTCAAATACTTTTACATTCATGGAGTTTTAGAGAAAGCTATAATGCAACCTATATAGCCTTGATCCCAAAAACAAATGGAGCTAAGGACTTGAGAGACTATAGACTCATTAGCCTTATAGACAGTATCTACAAGTTGATCTCAAAGGTATTAACTTAAAAGAGTAATAAGCAAGTTGCTAGATGTCCAACATATGATTTTCATTAAAGAGAGACAAATGATGGATGCTATTTTAATTGCTAATGAAGATGTGGATTCCAGAATCAAACAAGGAAAGTCAGGAATTCTTTTCAAATTAGACATTGAAAAAGCATATGATCATGTCAAAAAAAAAAACATATTGATCTCTCCGATCGACTCCTGCAGTTCCTTGATCATAGCATCTTTCTTTTTGCATTCTTCCTCAAGCCTCGTTAGCTCATCTCTAAAACAACAGCAACTTGAAAGTTCTAATAAAAGTTTTACCTAAAAATCATATGAGGTTAGACAAAAAGTTTGTAATATAAGTTTTACCTTAACCTTTCGGTATCATCTTCTACACCTGTTGCCTCATTGCTCTCTTCCTCAAAGCCAGAGCCACATCACTGAGCAATAATACTTAATAACAATATCCATCGACAATAATAGGATTTATAAGAAAAATGTATCAACAACTATAGGTGTCCACCAGATTGTAGAGAAAGATTCCACCATTGCAACGAACAATGAAAATCATTAGCAGATGAATTTTGGATGATTTGACTATAAGTTCAAGACCGGTTTGGGAAAAAGATGATACAACTATTAAAAAGCATGAAGATGCTCCATAATTACTTTTTACGTAAATCAATTGATACCCACAAACAGGCACCACATTCTTTGCTGCAAATACTGATATCAACAACTTATACAAATGTGTAATTGTGTAAACCATAAAAGATCTTGTTCAGCACGGTGTTATCCAACGGTAATGAACATGACAAAAATTATATATGCATCAGATATTGATATCAGTATATTGTAAATAGATGATTATCATCCTAGTCATCTGGATTAGTTTGTTGGTTATGAAATGGTTGAGTTGTTATTCGAGTTAGTTAAAAATATCTTTTGGCCGATCAGAGAACAACCCCGTGCTGGACTAATGCTTGGTAGGCTAATGAGTGGCTAGCAACGAATATGGAAGGACGAAGAGATCCAATTCTGAGGTTGATGAGAGGACCATACTTAGTTTTGAGGCCCATGAGGATGAGATGTATATCGATATTAAACCTTAGTAAGCACCCAATCGCGCTAAAAGGGAAGGGTCCAGGTGGAAGTTTCTTGTTCTTCTGGTTGGATTTGGGGAAAAGAAGAAAGAGATGTAGAGTGATGATAAGGAGTCAATTTCCAGGATGTGATAGACTCTACTTTTTTTTTTACTTTGTGTATAAAACAAACTTTTGCTGTATGAATGAAAATCATCTCCAATTTCATCACATAAGTTTCTTATATTTCATGTTTGTTTTCTCTTGCTCTCCTATATTTATTAGCTATGAAAAGTCTTCAAAATATCAACTATCTTATGCTCGTCTGTTTTTGAGTTAATAATAACCCAATGACATTAAAAAGGCTTAACCTAGTTTTAGTTTATTTTAAAGCTAGTTAATTACTGTGATAGAGATGAATGCTCCATCAGTAATGTTAGTTGATTATGTCAC